>NC_140583.1:278585869-278920869 GCF_964204655.1 Triturus cristatus
TTTCAACATCCTCACACATGCCTACAAAGCTTCCACGACGCAGGACCAGCATATCTGAAGCACTGACTCTCTTTCCACGTCCCCACCAAACACCTTCGCTCCGCCCAACTGGCCCTGGACACCATCCCACGGAGCCACGAGACCAGAGTCGGAGGAAGATCCTTCTCCTACCTCCCCGCCAAGACCCGAAACACCCTGCCTCTCCACATCGCTGACCCAGTTCAGAAAGGATCTCAAGACCTGCCCCTTTGACTGAACCCCAGCACCCAGACGGATCAGCAGCCCCCTTCCCCTCCTCAGCGCCTTGAGACCATCATGGGTGAATAGCCACACTTTATAAATCCCTGATTGAATGATTGACGCATCTCTTCCTGAAATTTGCATTGGACGTAAACTTTTGTGTTCTAGTTGCAGTCACCAACACTGCCCACCTCCTGTTCCTCAGCCTTCAACTACTTTGAACAACTTTAAGGGACACCTAGTTACTGTGTTGCTGGAGGTATGAAAACATACCCCTCATTACTAGACTGGAAATGTCAAGATAGCGAAGACCATGTCCCTCACATTTTACAGCACCTATATCAAAGAGGGTGAGAGGTCAAAAACAGCTGGATGGTTTACTTGTCATGGCAGAGTGAGATGGCAGTTGCGTTAGATTTTGTTCTGGGTGATCCTTTTGCTATTTCGACTTACTTTTAGAACGGTCAATTTTAGTGGAATTATTTTCTGGTGTTTGGCTGCTGTGAAATATATAGGATTGTTACAGTGTACAATTAGTGAAAGATCTACAATGGGACTGTCCGGGCAAATCCGGATCGTCTGGTCACCCTATACAATGCAAACATTTCCATTGACCGCTTTAGGAAATAACCTCCGGGTTTTTCTCGAGCATATTCGGGTTATAGTATATTTACTTGTTGAAACTGCTGAAATACAGAATATCTCACTGCTACAGTATATATTTGCTGATGAATCCCAGTCGTTTGTTGCCTGGAGGACTCTATGGAAAGGTAAAAACTTTCAATAATAAAGTCAGAGACATGGGTGTTTTTCTGCAGGTTTTTACAGCACAAACGTGGCCCAAAGGCATTAGAGAGGTCTGCGTGAGAATCATATCACATAGCACAAGGGCAGATATGATTTTTAGGCACACGGAGATTAAGTGATGTGTCTAGAATCAGAGGATGTTGAGCTGATGCCCGGACTCCACCTGGTTCCACAGTTCCAAAGTCACCACCTAAAGCGGTTTTGCCACAGCAGAAGCTCCTGATTAGTTCCTGTGACTTATTGCTGACACTGCTTCAGCAGTGGTGCTGAGCACAGGGCTCGAGCACCCATTTATTTTATGAGCATTACATATGAGTGACTGCTTCCCCATCACTAGTGCCCCAACACACCCAACCCTCCACCACTAGCTGACATCACGACACGCATTCAGAATTTAGAAGGTTGGTATTCTAGTTTCCAGCCATCCTCCCAGGGATGTAGCATTTTAAGGGTTCGGCAAAGTGGGCTCCGACCCGGGGCCCCAGCCTTTCAGGGGGCCCCTTGATAGAGCAGCTCTGTTCTGAAGAAAGTCTTGCTCTGATGACCTTGAATAATTCTTAACAAGGTTGTTTTAAATAGTTTTCCTTTATTTTATTTTTAATGGGGGTGATGTGTAAGAGTTTAGTAGAAACATTTTGCATAGCAATTTTGTGTTTACGTTTAATGCATCATCCATAAAAAAGTTTCGTTTAGATCAAAACGGGACCTCACATATGAGAAATGGGAGGGCGTCACAGAGATTACTTGCAGTGATATTAGTGAGCCGCTGCTGTGTTACAATATTAACACATCACTATCCCTGAACATTAGATGTAAACACATTTATAATTTGAACGAGTGTGCCTATGCACTGTCATTGACCTGGCCAAAGAGGGCATGAAAGAGCTGAAATGAGATCATAAATTCAACGGTATTCCAAACAGGGGCCCTCAAAATACGTTTGGCCCAGGGCCCCCACAATACTTAAGATGTCCCTGTGTGCATACCCTTCTTTGCAGGCCAGTCTTTCCTTCTGGCTGGTCAGCTGCCTAGAACAAAGACTGGGGGAATATTCAATCCTTGCTGGGTATTTATTTATTTAGCAATAAGAGCAACAATTACATCTCAAACAGAAACGTTGTCAAAAATAACAAAACACATTGATACATTAAGGCAAATACATTGCACTGCCCTCACAATGCATGTGTTATTTGGGGTTTTTTCTCTCACAGAGCAGCAGAGCCAGTCCAATTCCACTCCACAGGCGGAATGAAAAGGCCTGAATTGCACAGAGCCCTGGCCCCCATAACCGACTCCATCGGGTGAGAAAGAAGGAATTATCTCATGATTGTTACAGTTCTGTTCCCTTATATTATCTCTTCTTTGGAAGGGTGTTACATGCAATAATAAAACCTATTTTTGAGGGTAGGCAATATCTGTCAGTATTGTGCAGCTTGAGAAGTTGGCTGCAGGATGCATTAACACAAACCTGTTTTTTACAGACAGGCTTGGAGTTTGGAGCCTGTGTGTGTTTCACTGGGATGCGATAATGGAAAGTGCCAATCATGACAGGAAGATCTCCCTACACCGTGGCAAGATGGGCACTTAATAAAAACCTTTCCTTTGATGGGTTTACATTTTCCTTGGAGATTGTGATTGTCTTTGTGGCTGTGGCAGATCGGCGACCTCATATGTGTGACTGTGGAGCGCGCTGCACTGTGGCTGTTTCAATCACTGTGTGGTTCAATTTCTTCAAAGAACCTAATGTAACGCAAAAATGAGCTGCTGTGCAGTTTTATATAGCACAAACTCGATCCAAACGTATTGGAGCGCTCTACATAAGCACTAGTTACATTACATCAGGCCATATTCATTTGCAGCCACGGGGAGATTAAGTGATTTGCCCAGAATCACAGAATGTTGAACCGACGCCGAGACTCGAACCTGGCTCCCTAGTTCCAAAGTCGGCAGCTCTGGCTGGAGGTGACAGAAATGGAACATACTAAAATGCCATGGTTCCAGAGAAACATGAAATCACAGCAAATGTGCGGCAACCGTATTTATAAAAGTAGATTGCTCAGAGAAGGAAATCATGAGGGCAAATGAAAGGAAGAAAGAGAGATGATGAATCTCTGAGGCCAGACAAACATGCTCTGTAAAGTCGTGTTTAAGTGCTTCGTAAATACATATTGTCATGTAAGTGAAAATAATGAATACAGGTTTGCGATTGGAGCCAGACAAGATCGATGGAATTATGGGTATAAAACTAAATTGATTAACCCTAATTAGGTTCATTGTTTGAAACATGAGTCGGGGGACTGAGAAAAAAACAGTGACGGAACAGCATGGTTATAGTTAAGCGACATATGCCTCTTTTAGAGGTTGGGGGACGCGGACCATGAAGAAGGAGGTGGGAAGGAAATGGGGACAGATAGGAAATATCACAGGATATCAAGGACATTCAAGTGGTCCTGAAGTGATGCTAGGAACCTCGCGAACTCAATGTGGAGATAATCCAATGAATTATCCTACCAAAACCCTGTGAGTGAGTAGGATGGCATCTGAGGGGAGGCTGAGGGGAGGAAAGCCTGGGTGATTTTCCCTGAACACCACTTATAGGGGCTCCTTCAGGTGTGCAATTAAATTGTAAACAAGTATAGGTCCTCGTGCCAGCTCACCCTGCAACAGTTCTCCTGTTCAACTTACCCACAGTCTGCTACCCTCTTCTGCCTGTCTACCTGCTGCCCTCTGTTTGTGCCTCCTCTGCTCTTTTCTTGCAGTTTTGCCTTTTTTTGATCATTTGTCTGCCCTTTGTTTAGCCTATTTCAGCTGTTTTTTCCTGCCCTTTGTTTTACCTCTTCTGCTTGTTTTTCTGCCTTACGTTTTGCCTTTTCTGCTCGTGTTTCTCCCCTCTGTTTTGCCCTCTTGTTCATTTTGCTTTTTCTGCCCTCTGTTTTGCCTTTTCTGTTTGTTTTACTGCCCTCTGTTTTGCCTTTTCAGATGTGTAAACCAATCGCATCTTTAAATTCAGTCTACATCCCCACACCCAGATATCCCATCAAAACTCAATTTCAATGTAAAATCAGATACTAAAAGTCAATCTGTATCCTCACATCCTGATATCTTATCAACACTCCATTTGTTCTACCTGCCAACCAATTTATAACCCCCACCCAGATATTCTTGGGGTCCAGCTGTGGTGTCTTTAACACTCTAACGGCCATGCTGTAACATCTAGCAATCAAACAACACCATCCACCAACATTCTCAGTCTCTTAATTTCTTTTTTAGAGTTAATGAGACAATGCGAGTTAAACTAAGGCCAATAAGTGCCTTCCTTCTGCCTCTCGTCATCTGTAATTATTATACCCTGTTAGCAGGGCAACAAACTGTACCCCAAGGCAACCATGAAGGTTATCTTCAGCTCCTCATTCACAGACAACTCATGCATGTCTGCTAATTGGATACTGTGCTCGCAAATTCACCCAAGAAATACAAACAATGCTGTCCCTGATTCACTGATCAACAATCACCCATCCCTTTGGGGCACTATGGGTAACCCCCAAGCCTTAAGAGTGCTACAAAGGATTTACCTAAGGCACCCGTGTCCAGTGCACTATGACGTAGACTGGAATGGTTCAATTACCACCAGAATCAGTTCTTACAGTGGCTTCTCACTCAGAATCTAGGGATAAACACTCTCCACTGGTGGGTTTCCTAGTGTTGGCTAGTGACCTTCTACCACACAACAAAGTGGCTCAGTGAGTTAATGTTCTTCAGTAACATCAGCAGTGATTTTCAAGTAAAAAGTGGCATTACACTGGGTAATAATGACATATGTAAGAGCAAGAGTGTGGTATGAAGTGCGATATTTAAAAAATACTATTTAATGTTATTACCTAAGAGAATTCTCTCTTCCTTAAAATGTACAGTCAGAGCACAAGATTCCTTAAAGGAATAATTCTACACAGTGCTTAATTTGAGCTGGTGATTGCATGTTGGGCACACCAGCATTCATTTTTGAGGACCGTCACTTATTTTGCTTCATCAGGATTCTACCCACAACAAAAGAAAGAAAGACTGAAAAGGGGGCAAGAAAGAGGAAGAGAAGGATGGAAAAACCGCCGTAAAGGAAGAAAGTAGGGATGAAAAGAGCCTGCAAGCGTGGAATAAAGGGGCAAGGAGTGTCTGGTGATGGAAGACAGAGGCATGAGATGGAATGAAGACTATGCAGCCTCAGTATTCAGGACCCACAGTATTTGTAGCAACGGCTTCCTCTCGCCAGGTCCCCACGACTTCCCTGCACCTACATTGCTCCTTCCACATATGTACCTTAGTGGCGGGCAAAACTGGTTGCTGAAATACTAGCAGGCAAAACTGGTTGCTGAAATACTAGCAGGCAAAACTGATTGCTGAAATGCTAGTAGGCAAAACTGATTGCTGATATGTGTACAGGACAAATACAACACTGCTTTCGTCTACCTGGCCTGTGAAGCAGAGTTCCTTTTGCAAAACTGCAACACTCTGTAAGCAGACTTGAAAAGAGGAAACATATCAGATCTGATCAGAGAAAACTGCTTTTGGTTTGGCTGCTCATGCCTCAATGAATAAACAAAATGCGATCAATAGAGGCACAGGCCACTGGCAGCTATTCTCTTTCACTTCAAGCAGTCTATTAGAATAGCCCCAACACAGGGACTATTGTTATTGGTTAAAATGATGGTGTATCACATTTCTAAAAAGAGCAGGTACTCCAGCATAGTTTCTGCTGTTATCATTCAGACTGAGTATTCTCGTGCGAAGGCATATTTTCCATAGACTCCCACTTATGGAACTTGTGAGATATTGGGTTGTTTGTTGAGGGGGGTAAACCCCTACTCAAGCACCAATCACAGTGCTCATCAAGGTGAACCACAAAAAGTCACTAAATTAACCTGTGCTTATCCCTCGGGTAGCTTGGCACAAAAGCAGTCAGGCAAAATGCAATGTGTAAAGTATTTATGCAGCACTTTAAAAAAGTAAAAACACAATACAAGAAACCCCACACCAATTTAGAAAAAGAGAGTAAATTTTACACCACAATGATACAAATTCAATCACTAGATACAGGGATATGCAATTTCAAAGATTAAAGGTAAGTATAGAGCTTAAAAGCCCCAAGTGCCACTCGCAGCCATCTGGTCGTGTGAGACTGGGTGAAAGTCACAAGATCAGGCTAACTGTGATGGAGCATGAGCCAGATACAGGGACCAGGTTAGTCCCACAGAAAAAGTTAACTCCTCAAGTCCAGAGCGAAAAGTTCTGTTCATGGTGGAGGAGGCCGCGAGGTGCACGAAGAACAGGCAAAGCGTCGCAGACAGTTATCGCTGTAGCATGAAGATCCTGTCGGGCGTTGCAGATGGTTGTTGCTGGAGATTTGTGTTGGCAGTCACCGCAGGCTGTCGATGCTGTAGTGTTAAGTGCCATTCTCGCATTGCCGTTTGTCGATGGCAGTCTCTGTAGTGCAAAGGATCGGGTTTACCAGACCTCCGCTTTGGCAGTGGGCATGAGCGGCAAGATCTTGGTGCAAATGGACATGTTCATGGTTGTGAACAGACCAAAACTTCCGGATTTCTCCTATCCCTCAAGGAAGAGTTCGATTGATGTCACACCAAGGGTTCAGGACCTGGAAGTCACCTCTTGAGAACCAGGAACTCACTCCTGCAGAGGCCAGCAGGGTTCAGGCAGGTTTAGTATAGCAGTTCAGGTGGCCAGTTGCAGGAAATTCTCTGGAGCTTTTTGTGTCCTTATAACTCAGAACAGATGGCCAGTCAGAGGACCCTTGGAGTCACTTCATCCTGCGATAAAGGTTGCAGGTCCAGTCTTCCTTCTCAGCAAGCAGGGCAGGTCACAAGCAGCTGAACGCCCTTCTTCTGTAATATCTACAAGTCCAGGGGTGTACTAAGGAGTCGGTCTGAGCGTCCTCTTTTTTATACCAGGTGCCCACTTCGAAGTGGGGAAGCTTCCTCAGCTTTTCTCTACAGAGGTGTCTGGAACTTCCTATCTCCCTGCCCAGGCCCCAGTCTGCTGTGAGAGGTAGGGGAGGGCGGATTTCGCGAAGTTGCCTATCACAAAATTCCGCGAAACGGCAAGAAATCTCCACGAGCGCGCAAAACTTCGCATGCTCGCGGAGATTTTGCTGCGCCCGTCGAAAGTATCGCCTGTAAAGTGGCGCTACTGTGTTTGCGTGAGAATAAAACCAACCTGGTCACCGTGTCTTGCTTTATTTATTTTTTTATTTTATTTATTTGCCGCTTTGCGGCCAACGTGCCGTGCTTTATTTATTTATTTAGACGCTGCACTTTGAAAGAGAAAAATGAAAGAAGCAGACTGCTTTTCCAGCAATAGAGTTTCATTCGATTTTGGATCCATTTCGCTGGGGAACAAATGCTGCAAGCCCTTCACTTGCCGTAGCTTTTTCCGAAGGTTCTTAATCTTCTTTGCCCGCTCAATGGCAGCAGGATCAGTAGTAGGTACGTACTGGGCTGCAGCAGGTTTGGCGTTCCCTTCTGCAGCATTCTGTTGCGATTTAGCATCGCCATCAGCACTAGACTGCCACCCACCGACATCTGCCTTGACAGAAGCCCTTCCTAATGCCTGGCAGAGCTCGTCCACATCATCTGGTTCCCCCTTGTCATACTGCTGCTTTCGTTTCTCCTTCCGCTTCAGGTTCCTCTTTGCTGTCTTGGACAGCCCAGACTCGCTCTCTGCTTTCTGGACTGTCTTGCCAGCAGGTTCTTCATCAGCGATAAGATATGGCGGAAGGTCTGGTTTGCTTTTGAAGAACTTCACATATTTGTTCTTGTACACCAGCACCTCCTCCTGTGGAACGTAGCCATCCTTCACCTTCCGCGGCTTCCTCCAGGTCCCATCAGGACGCTGCGTTGCGGCGATGTACTACCCTGAAATGTGACAATCCATCAAAAATGACTAAAGTAACCACGACAAAATACCAGGTCACACAATTGAGGATGTGATTAGAGCTGGTCTCGGGTCACTTAGGAATTGAAATCAGCAAAGCCACAGTTTTAGGAAAGATTCAGTTTCAGAGTTAGACACCAACCACATGCTATCGCAAACCGTTCTCATCAGTCACATACGGGTATGCGCCATCTTGGAATCCCATCCAGTTCATTCGATTTTGGATCCATTTCACTGGGGAACAAATGGAGGAGGTTTGCCAGCAAGTCAGTAGGATCGAAATCGAGCCGGTAGAGACGGACGGAAAGAAAGAGAGAGAGGGAAGGAGGAAGGGAGGGATGGAGGGAGGGAGGGAGGGAGGCCGAGAAGTGGACACTCGTGGTGAGGTTTAAAAATACCTCATGGGGCCCGAATTCCGTTTCGTCGTGGATCGCGGAAGTTCGACATTTTTGCGTTCCACGCGGAGCGCAAAAATGCCGAAATTTCGCAAGTTCTGCGAGCGGAACGGAATTTGCCGCTCACCCTTATTCTGAGGGCACAATTGGCCAGTGTGAAGTCCCTTGTGTGTGAGCTGGGCCAGTGCCTTTGAAGTGTAAGTGTGGTAGAGCCCATCCTGTCAACATCCAGACCCTCTATTGAGATACTGTCAAGGCCAACCTAGTCATGTGACCTAGGAACAGGCTGCAGGCGCCAAATGGTTAGGCTAAGAAAATGCCAACTTTCTTAAAGTGCCATTTTCAGAATTGTAACCTAAAATCTGTCTTTGCCAAAAACGGTTATAAATTAAACTTCTTCACACACCAAACATGACACTTACCTGCTTCCAGACAAATGTTTATCACTTATTGCATGTAATAAGGTAACACCATGTGTTATCCTATGGGAGAGGTAGGCCTAATAAAAATGAAAGTTTAGGCCTGCCAAAAGGTTTATTTTGCCAGGTCTAATTGGCAGACTAAAACTGCAGACAGGCTGCAATGGCAGATCTGAGACATAGTTGGAAGGTCCACTTAAGTGGGTGGCACAATAAGTGCTGCAGGCCCTCTAGTAGCATTTCAAGTACAGGCCCTGGGTACGTGTGGTGCCACTTTACTGGGGGCTTATAAGTAAATGAAATGTGCCAGTTGGGTGTAAGTCAGTTTGACCATGTTTAAAGGAGAGAACAATAGCACTTTAGCACTGGTTAAAAGTGGTAACGTGTGCAGAGTCCTAAAGACCAACAAAAATGAGGGGCAGGAGGGTGAAGGGAAGAGGTTTGGGGATGACCCTGCAGAGAGGGAAAAGTCCGACCAAACGAAAGAAAAAAAGTGTTCACCCAAACAAAAGTCATTTCATAGTAACAGTTGGCACTTATGGAACTAAAGAAGAAAAGTGTGCTAACCCAACCAAATGAAATTTACAAAATTATTTCTAAGGTAGTCAAAAAAGGAGCCCTCTTGATTCTTCTTCCTATGACTCCTTGAGGAAGAAAGTAAGGAGTGTACATTCACTATCTTCCATTCTTCTGAATTTGAGATACTTGGTGAAACCGGTATTGGCTCAACTAGGCCTTTCTTCCCCATAAACATTAGTTGCTTTTACGTGAGATTCTCCTAACGCTCGGTGAGTCAGCACCAAATAAAAACATTTGTCCTCTGGATCCCACAGCACTCTTGGTGATCACTGACATAATGAGGCGAGTGCGTGCATGCAGGCGCACGCACTCGCGTCCAATCCTTCCTGCCAAATCCTTGTAGCCGGCTGACAACTCGTGTCACACTACAGCAGCCAGAAGCAGATGGATCTGCAACGCACTCTGCACACTCATTATCAAATGTTCTGCTCCAGCAATTTACTCTTTCCTGGTCTCATCAAACATTGATCTTCAGCAACAGCGTCCAGCATTTTAAATCAGGTTTACTAAGAGTTGGTGACAGTGATGTGGGCTGGAAAAGGCCCAGCCAGATGTATGCACAGAGTTTATAAAACTATTAGCTGCAAATGCTGTACGCGGAGCGCTGTGTATCTAGGCCTAAGCTGTCGTTTTTCAAATCCTTCAAATGCGGTGGACTAGCGCAACTGAACAAATGTAAAGCAATCAAAAACCACCGTGGCCCTCTCAGGGATCCATGGGGACCTGGCCCAGTTTATGCTTTTTACACCCGTAGCCATTACTATGACTGCTTTTCTAAACTTATATAAAGTCTAATAATATACTAAAGAACATACTTGAGGACCCCATTGCACTTACAACACGAGGCAAATATCCCTGCCGACGACCCCAACTGGTGGGGGATGTATACTCTCCCATCATATAACACACTGATTAACAAATGTCAAGAGAGGCAATTGTGGTGCTTGGAACAAACCAACAACCCTATTTGGAAATAGCGCTATAAACCGTATGCAAGGGATACCCAACATCACTAATTAGTTTTGGTGTATGCAACTCACTTAATATATGTGAATGAGGTACTAAGTTGTAAAGCCAGTTTGCCCCTGAAATTCGATTTAGCAAGTTACTACAAGTGACTAAGCAAAGAACAAATTATTATTGAAGATTTGTGAAAGTACACCTTTTCACTTAGTCTTGCAATGTCTGGCTGACTACAGTAACTGCTGTATAATGTTTCTTGATACTATTTGCACCGGGTTTTTGTACAGAATGCGGAGTCACATGAATAAATTTTTAAAAAGTATGAATGTAAAATTCTTTAAAATTTCAATTAGCCTTATGCCAAACTTTTTGATGCGTGTTAGGCAATGATGCATTTAAAGAGCATTAAAATATGCATGCATGTCACTTATGAGATCATTCAGGCGAAATATTGAGTTTGGGGCATAAGTGGCGGCACCAGCGCTTCATCTCCTAATTGGTCACGTGAGTCCAGGCCCTCCGCCACACCTCCTGGTGCTGCCCCACTGGCGGCGCGTGGGCTCCTTTCATCCACAGCCTTTTCGTCCAACCTTTAGGCGATCAAGGTCAGGAGCTCCAAGTGTCATTCATAATAGATGGGAAGAGCTCTTTATTCCAGGGCCTTCTATCCGCGGCGGTCCCTCCGCTATGGCGCAGGAGCGTCGCCCCACTGGCTCACAGCCAGCAGCTGAAAAATAAAACAATATGTTATTATTGTTTTATTTTCAGCTGCTGGCCGAGCCAGCGTGTGCAGGGAGGGGCGGGCCGGGCCATGGGAGGGAGAAGGAGTGGTTGTGCACTTTTAAGTGTGCATGTCAGTTTGGCCAGCTGTCAATGGCCAGCCAAGCTGACATCCCACTTAGGCTTCTCCGACCCAGCTGTATTGCACAGTCGGGTTGTGAAAAACAGCACAAACTCCCTGTGCCTGAGCGAGTGTTAATCCAGCGCACTCAAGCCAATCCCCATGCTGTTCTCATGCTTAAGAGCAGCACGGGGATTGGATGGGGAGGCCGTGATGCTGTCCCAGGGACTGCTGGGACGAGGAACTGGATGCAGAAAAGCACGAGGTGGCCAACAGCACCAGGGAAGTCTTATTTAATTTTCATTTTTATTAGTAAATCCCTGCCACGCAGTCCCCACGCATGCACCACCCCTCACCCACGCCCCTTCCACTCACCCCACCCCACCACTCTTTATCTTTTTGGCTGCCACTGTTTTAATTCCATTTCCACTCCTGCCTCTTTCCTAACAACTCCCCGCCTCTCCACACCACGCTAAGATGGACCTTTTCCACCTCCGTATGCACTACACACCCACCAGCGCGGTGCTCGCTCACGACTGCTGTGAATCTATGAGCCGTCCTCGGTAGCGCAGGCGGTGGGCACTTGTACCAAAGTTGGCAGAAATTATAGAACTATGTAGATTTTTTTATACGAATAGAAGTTCCGTGGGCGTTTCCGGTGTAGCTTTGTAAGTACTGCGTATTACTTGCCTTTACTACACTACTAAAAGAATGCATGAATGAACCAGGCGTAAGCGTGTCTTATACACTGAAAAGCTCCAATGTTTCTAATGTGTTTGACTGAAGGAGAAGCTTCACATGGAAAGAGGAAAAAGAAAAAAGAAAACATAAGACATGGTGAAGTTGTGAACACTGCGGTCAAAAAATCTGGTTTTCATCTCAAATATATATTTCAACTGGTCTGTTAATCTCGTGTGCATTAAAGATTAATTATTTTCAAAAGTAGCACCTCTTCCTGCACATTGACGTCTTATGCTTGTAATAACTCAGAGGTTGTACTTTATTCAGTACCAGCCTTCACGCTGTGTCCTAACGCGCAGCATTTTACTGCTCAACCATGAAGACCGCTGGAGCGTCAAGGATGGTAGACGTCCTGGCCAACCATGACATTCCTAGAATCCAGAATCTAGACCCTGTGCCGAGAATATAAGTAAATGTATACTGCTAAGGTTCATCCCAATATTAGACACAATCAGGGAGGGGACCCAGAGGAGTGCATACTGTCCTCAAAATTGTTTTTTTTTTTTTTTTTTTTAAACCTTTATTTGTGCATATTAAAAGAACAAATACGGGCCTACAACCACCAGGCCGGCCACAATACGGTTAAGCACTGAGACAAACATTACATCCCCTGTGCATCAATGGTCAAGATTAGCAACGATTCAGGAGTTATACACTGGAGAGACCCTTGACACCAGGGGAAGGAGAAGTGAAGGTTAATTTTAAGGTTTTCAAAATAATTTTATCAAGGAAAAAGTCAGTAGAGGATAGAACCAAGGAGATTCGAGTCCGCAAGATGGCTTCACCACACGGGAGAGCAGCAGCATCATTAAAACGGCCATAGAAAATCGCAGACAGTGAGGCGATGCAGTTATATAACAGGATAGTCACATGAGTAAATACGCACCCCTCCAAAGCCGCCCCCACTCAATCCACCCCACACCCGGACCCCGAATCGAAACAAGTATAGCGCAGAGACATAAAAGAAAAAGGCCCATAGAACTAAAAGAAACAGTAAATTACCCCCCCACCCTACACCAATGCGGAGGCTACGGCCTGCCCCCCCCCCAGCATAGTGCCTGTCGCCCAATGAACCCGAAATATAGACAAGAGAGAAAGTAGGAATAGAGTAAAGAAAATAAGAAAACAAAGAAGAAGGCGGGGAGGAGCCCACGTAACCTCGGAGCGCCCGAAACCACCGGCCAGCTACGCCTCCACACACTGAGAGCCCACTACACCCAAAAGCGGTCGTGTGGAGATAACGTGTCATAACAATTTAAATGAAGGCAGACAAATCGCGACGAGTGCGCACAACATATGCAAACAGTTCCAGTCCCAGTTCAGCCCATCCGTGAAACCATGGTGATAGAAATCAATCTAGCCCTGGCCCGATCGCGGGCTTAAGATTAGACCAGCCCCCACATGAAGGCCCCGCATCCCGTGCAGACAAAGACAATATGGCCGCTTGGGAGAAGATGGAGAAGTAGAGTCACAAAATGGCCGCCGATCATCTGTTGAGGTCCCCTTGTGCACCATATAAAATCCAGACCTGGCCTGTAAAGTACAGGAGTTCCACATAAAAGAGGCCGTAGGCCACCGTGAACGGTTCCTCGAGGACGTCAGGTGTCGCTCAGCTGGATACTCTTGCGGACGCGATGAGGCAGGCAACAACAAAGCAGGCAGCAATGGACAGGGAAACAAAGTATCCGCAATTGAGCAGGAGATCGATTGATCCTGGGTGCCGGGAAAGCCAGATGCAGACACCAGTGTAGCACGGTTATACACAGTCGTTGCGTCCCCGCAAGAGGACAGAAGCACTGGCAGACCCACGTCTTGTTGATAACAAACGGGGCGCTCACGACCCGCAGCCGACAGTATGGAGTCGAACCGCTCACTCAGCGTTTGCAAGCCAACACACAATTGCAGACGAAGGTCCCGCAGGGCAGCCAGAACGGAGCCGCATGTCGGCGGAAGCTGCGCCCCCACATCGGCAGCAATCCGGGACGGCACTGTGGAGCTGGAGTCTGGTAGAGGGAGGGCGAAGCGGGCAGCGGGCGAGACCGGAGCATCACCCCCCAGCAGCGAGCAGGCAATCAACGCCATGTTTTACCGCTGAACGGTACAGTGGCCAGGGGGGGGTCGTAACAAGGAGGCAATTCCCCTCAGGTCTGCGCCGCAACAGGTGAAAGCCAACAGTCGCTTCCCCTCCCTCGGACTCTCTTTGCAGCCGACTAGGCAATAGAAGAAGGGGGTCTGCAGCCTTCCACAGCGCGGTCCACAGAGCGGGGCAGGAGACCCGCCACACCGGGGCTTACCCTATAGCTCCAGCCCGTCAGGTGCAAGGTGCAGGAGGTGTCCGGGCATCTCTCCCCCGGCTCATCCGGCGACAGTCCGTGGTGTGAGGCGGGATCGGGGCCGCGGGGCTCAGGTTTGCGCCGGCGGGTCCAGTGACTGCGGAGCTTCCAGGGGGCCGGCCAAGGCCACAATAGAGCAGGGGTCCAGTGCGGAGAACAAAGGCACCAAGAACTCCGGCATCCGGGCGGGCTCAGACTCCGGGAAAGCGGCGGCGCGGTCAGCGCGTCGTCGCACACGTTGCACCTCGAAAATCAGCGAGGATAGGAATCAGGATGATAGTCCGAGGCCAAGGGCCGACGGAGCCGGGCGCTCAGGCGTCTGCTCCGGTCGCCATCTTGGCTCCTCCTCCTCTAAATTGTTTTTAAAGTGATTTCCTACACCTGGATCTCCCGCTGTGACATTGATACAGATTACCTAATGCAGAGGCCGCCATCTTGAAAGGGGTATTTAAAGATGCCACCATAGATCTGTGCCTCTACAGATGTAATGCAAAAAATAGAGTAAGGCTCCCTCAGTTATGAAATGTGTCTTTTGTGGTGCTTCCTGGCGGTAGCCGCAGGACACAGGGGATGCCAGAGGTCTGTGTCCTGTATTTTGAGTCTGCTGCCATATCCAAGGAAAGGTTCAGCAGTTTTCAAGAACACGTCCAAAACAACAAGATGTATCAGATTGGGAGCACGGAACTGAGGCGCAGGGATTGGTTTACTCACACCCAATCAGTAACAAAACACCTACACCATTCCAATCCAGCATCAGAGCAGTAGAGCATAACATAAACTTAGCAATACAACACAGCAGCTCACAGTGCAACACTGCATCACAACCGAACATACCAAATAAAGCACAAAACACAGCACCAAAAAACAATAAAGCACATTAATATAATACTACACAGCACCACAACAAACCAAAAGCCTGATGAGCCAGCAATAAGACAATAACACAACACACAATCAACGCAACAAAACACACCCAAACGCCACAACACAACACAACACAAGAATGAAACACGAACGACAACTCATCACCACAAGCCACTACCAACAAACTCAAATTACAACCAATCCATTCTCACCATTACCCAATCACTACAATCCGTGCTGGCATTTTGACATGAAAAAATGAACATTTTTGGATTCCTTACATGAAATATGGGTCGCACTTTTCAGGTTCATACTGTAAACCTGTGGAGGCTCTCAGGAGATGACATAACTCGTATATCTATGCGCCTTTATAACACTACACAGCCTCCACTGGATATCACCAAAAATCCCTATGTACCTCAACCGCACTCCATATTTCCTGAGCTTGTATTTTTCTCCTCTCTGCCCATCCTCTCTCTCTCCCAACAACGAGCAGATGGCGTCTCTGGTGCCCTGGGCACACATGGGACCAACTCTGAAGCAGACACTGTTGGAGTAGCTCGAAGGCAGAAACGGATTCATGCCAGTGGGGAGCTTCACACCTTCCTTTCAGACTCACCCCCTCCACCCCCCCACCCCCCCTCGAGGCCAAACACAGCATGCAACGTTAATGAGGTTTTTTCTTCTCAGATTCCGATGGCCCTGCTCCCCGGGTTATCTTTACAGCACGCTTCGTGTCAGGCATGTTTTCTGTTGTTTGCCCGAACTCGGAGGCATTTCCCTATCCGCTCTTCTAATTTACAAAAACATCTGCCAAAATGCAGACTATTGCATAAGGAAAGGCAGAAATCGCAGACACCATAGAGGGGTCCTCGCGTGCCCTCGCAGCCGCCAGACCATGAGGAGAGGCTCACGCATCTTGTGATTCTGGGCAAATCCCTTAATCTCTCTTTTTTTTTATGAATGTGTCCATCTGCAATGCCACAAAAAAACAGACTGTGCGTGCATGCATTCCCAAACACAGTGCAGAATCAGTAACTTTGGAGCCCTGATGCACACGAAGAAGGCCCTTCGCCAATTACCATATTATTCCGCCCCTTGCACCTTCCGGCCTGCCCCTCCCTGCGATCCCTCATAGGTTGAGGCAGTGGCTTCACCAAGTTCCTCCCACGCTCTTCATCGAGGACAATTCAAGCACACGCGCGCTTTGTGCATAAGCGGCGCCCCTGGTGCTTCAGCTCCTAATTGGCCACTCGAGTCCGGCCCTCTGCCACACCTCCTGGTGCTGCCCCCTGGCGGCGCGTGCGCTCCTTTCATCCCCTGCCTTTTCTTCCGCTCTCGTGCGCTCAAGGTCAGGAGCTCCAAGTGTCATTCATAATAGATGCGAAGAGCTCTTTATTCCATTGCTTTCCAAATCCATCTCCGCCCCATGCCTCTCTGCTACCACACACCGCATGTACAGACCACCCGCTCGCTCGGTGCTCGGCTCACCACTTTTGTAAAGCTATGAGCCAGCCTCTATTGCTGGCCGTTGGCACATGTCTGGCAGACATTATAGGGGCATATGTCTTCCATTAGGCCCACCTTCTCTTCCACTGTGGCATAAGTTCCACGCTGCTTCTGTCCCCACGGGGACAGGCCACTGACTCCTCTCCCACTGTTCTCTCCGCAGTGGACGAGAGCCTGTGTGTGATTCCCTTCCAGCTGGCATCAGGCACCTCTCCAGGCAGGGCTACATACACGGGTGTGAGTGCAATGCATGTGAGATGGGTGACTTGCAATGCTCCTATGCACATTGCACTTGCTCAGTGTGAAGCCTGCATAGACATTATGGGTCCTGTACATGTTCTTCATCAGGAACACCTCCTGCCTCCCGGTGAAGAGGCCGGCTCCAGCCTCTGTCACCGCAGCATTAGGACTCTCCACCAGCCGTTCCCCATCATGGCCTCTTATGGTTTGCCAAGCTAAGCCCTCACCACCAACTTGTTGGTTATAAGTATTAATAGCTATATGACCTTTCATCCATCCAAGAGTTAAAAATTGGGGGGCATATTTACAAGCCCCCAACGCTACCACAAGATCACTTTTCATGGCGTGGTGGCGCTCGGGGCTTCGCCTTGTTTACAAGGCAGCGTTAAGCCACTTATCGTGGCTTTAAGACGTCTTGTGTATATGGCCCCCTTTCACGCTATACTAAGCATGAAAGGGGCGGGCAATGGATGTTGTGGTGGGCGTTCAACTGCAACTCCCATTGATTTTGACACTGCCCCATATTTACAAGGGTGGCATAAATATGGGGCAGTGCCAAAATTAAAACCAGGGACAACTTGGTTTTACCTTGGTGGAACAAGGAAAAATGTTTAATTTCTCCTTGATTTTGATGTTTCCATGTGTGCTGCGTTGTGCAGCATCCATGGAAACAGAAGAACGCCATTGATTGTTTATGTGCAGGAAGGTGTCCCTTTGTGCACATAAACAATCATTAAAATTAATTACATTTTCAAACTTCTATGTGTGCTGAATTAAGCAGCACACATAGAAGTGACAGAACCCAATTTAAAGATTGTTTTTGTGCAGGAAGGGCCACCTTCCTGTACATACACAATCTTCGCCAGCTAACCAGACACCCTTTCACTATGGTGTAAGGGTGCCTGCGTTGGCGCTAGGCTGCTAAATGTAGCACCAGCGCAGGGGGAACGCAGGGCTGCACCACATTATTGTAAATATGGTGCAGCCCTGCGTTTCAGACGTGGCAGAGCATGGCGTTAAGCTAAGAAGGCTAACGCAGCGCTCCGCCACTTCTATTGTAAATATGGTGCAGCCTTGCGTTTCAGACGTGGCAGAGCATGGCGTTAAGCTAAGAAGGCTAACGCAGCGCTCCGCCACTTCTATTGTGAATATGGTGCAGCCCTGCGTTTCAGACGTGGCAGAGCATGGCGTTAAGCTAAGAAGGCTAACGCAGTACTCCGCCACTTCTATTGTAAATATGGTGCAGTCCTGCGTTTCAGACGTGGCAGAGCATGGCGTTAAGCTAAGAAGGCTAACGCAGCGCTCCGCCACTTCTATTGTAAATATGGTGCAGCCTTGCGTTTCAGACGTGGCAGAGCATGGCGTTAAGCTAAGAAGGCTAACGCAGCGCTCCGCCACTTCTATTGTAAATATGCCCATCAGAGTTATCTGATGGCAAAAGAGAAATAAAAGAGGTTATTATTATCACATGTGATTCCTACTCTTCTATGTTTGTTGTTGGTATCAAAGGGAACCATGCATTTCTGGCATGAAGATGCCCAGACCTGGTGTAATGTTAGTTGGCACAGAAAATTCTTCCATTATTTAAGATGATGGTATATGGGCACGCAGGGTAGAATTTATAATATGTTTGGCAGTAGTACATGTGGAAACTGAATAAACACCAAATTGACACTGGTGATATTTCAGCGCGCACGCACACTCACACAATATCTATTCTGACATGATGGTGACCACCCATCATGTAAAGCTAGCCCCGGCATAATGCCATTAAGTTTTGTCAATATATGGGCATTCCTGGCCTGCGCATGCCTAGCCCTGTTATAATGTTGGTTGACCCACGCGGGCATCTGTAGTAAGATGTTGATAGAAGGACCTGCAGGGTACATGTTATCTATGAGTGGCAGTAGTACATGTAAGTACTGCACGAAGATGCCAAATTGACGTTGGTCATACTTCACTTACAATGACACAAAACATCATGAATCAGGCAATCATGGCTACAATAATCACCCCGCACACACAAGATGTGGGGCCGGGGTATGGGACAGTGGGAGAGGCAGATGCAAGGCACAGCATAGGATGTGGAGATTGCAGCTCCAAGCAGTGGGCTGCTGCTGAGGGTGGCATTTCAGCTTCTGCCCTGAGCAGTAGGCAGCGGAATGATTTCTTGCTATTGTGAAGGGCTGCTTAATCTGCCTAATTATGTGTAAACAACACACACAATCTAAGCACTTGCACACCTTGCAAAGTTCAAAAACAATTATCACAAAGTTGCAAGTCGGCTGATTTTGCAACTTGCCAGAGCCCTAGTAAAGGCATGATTTGCTTTTCTAGAAATGCATTTATCGCTGAGAGTTGAGGCTGGTTTCGCTTCTCTTCTGCTAGAGCAGTAGGACTGTGAGCCACATCGATGCTTTAGGAGTCTGCAAAACTGGCCCAGCTTTGCTGTTCACAGCTTGAGCTGGATAGATGTGTCTTTTGTAGCCTTTCTTCTTTGTTTGTTCCAGAGAGAGTCTCTGTTACATAACTTCAAATTTCCGTGCAAGTGGCAGAATAGAAAAATAAAAAGAAGTGACATGCAGAAGAGACAAAAGATACCAAGAAAAACGATAGGCCATGTGGAATTGGGTCTTAAGTATGTTACAGGTATGTGGTGTCCAAATATCGTTAGAACAAATATCTCCCCACTGTAGTTCATAATAAAAAATCTACATCTACGAGGACAATATTTCTGTATATTATATTGTGGACACAATATTTCTATTAGACAATATTTTTCCTAACAATAATTTGACATACAACCTGTGTTCTCTCAACTATATCAATATATGTATGACTTTTTAGAGCTCAATATGTTTTCGTTTAACAATGAAACCATATCCTCCAAGGAGACGCCAATAAACGTAGGATGAGTTACCTTCTTCCTCCCCGCTCCTAACTCTTAGAGGACCAGTATGAAGGACAGCAGGGTGGCACAGGGTGATCTATGAGAAGTGTGATGGGTGATGGGTTGCCACATGATGCACAAAGTGCCCTAAAAGTGACTTTGAGGTGGAATCTTGCAGAAGAATCTGAAGGGTTCTCAAAGTCCTTGGGCAGGACTGTGATCTAGCATCATTTTCGAAGCAGTGCAGCGACATCCATTAATTAATTTAAAAATTCAAGTCCTTGTCATAGCAGTTCTTCTGCTTCCTTCACGTGTGCTATGGTCTATGGCTCCAGTCTGTTCCCACCAGGTGAAGTTTTCTTCTACGATTCTCTGTCTGGCCACCAACAACAGAATTTAGTCTAATTATCATAGAAGTTTCGGGTTTTTTTGTTGGTAAACTGCTAAAAGATGCACCATTTTCTCACCATTTTGACAAAATTCTCATAGAGGCGGGTGAAACGCCACCCTTCCTGAAGACCAGGACTGCTTGGCACACTGTGACTGTATTGCCATATTTCTTGACTGCCTTTCTAAACCTATGGCTTTATCCAAAAGCTGTGATGTATATGCACAATTATGCCTTATTTTTTAAAAAGTCTGGGGGAAAACCTCAGATCCTTCCCTGAGAAAGAGTTTATGGTGGGTGTTTACATGATACCTTTTGAAAAGATGATCAGCCATCACTGCACTTAGGGTCACTTTGGAACGCTCTGATGACCAACCATGTATAAGGGCCTATTCAAAGAAATACAGCAGTCTCCTCACTACAAGCAGCCATGTTATTTATGAGATTAGTGCAAGGGCACACCTGCCCAACAAATGATGCTTTCACGCCCAGCACCAGGGTTTCCTCGTGTTCAAGTTTTATTTAAATTTAATATCAATAATGGCTTACAGCCTCCTATTTGCGGAAGATTTGGAAAAAGCTCACTGGGGTGTTTTGGTTATGAGAAAGAGGCCTTTAAGTGCCATTTGGTGGAAGACATCAAGGGAAGAGCTAGGAAGTGTTTGCTCATTATTTTGTAAAGAAGGCTAAATCATTAAAAGTTTTAATAACAGGGCAATTCGATTTTCCTGTTTTCTTTGCAGCAAAGAGGTGTCTAGAAGGTGCTACAGATGCATTTGTTGCATGTTAAAATAAATCTAAAATATTTAGCACGTTTATAAAATGGTTTGCGTCGTCTTAGGTTCCCACAAAATCAAAGGATTTCTAAAACCTTCATAAATAGGAAAATGTGGAACCGAATGACGTCCAGCTTCACAGAGATGTATTTATTTTATATTTGCCTCGAGTTCTCTTCGGCAAGGGGACGAAGAACAAGACAGTAAGAACCCTAAAATAAGAATTTCCTCTCCTGGTTGACACTGGGAAAGAGCTTACAAGGGCAGCTGGTTAGGGAGGGTTTGAAATGGGGAGCAACTGTAAGCACAGTACCACAGTAGATTTTACTGGATCCAAAATGGCGGCGAGCCCAGAATAAAGCAGAAACATGCATACCGGAAATAACACTACCACTGAAAGACTTGGCAGTCTTTAATCATGGACTCTGGCTGTACCTGGCACCAGCAGGATCAGACTACTGTGGAATTATGCCCAGTCCAAGAATGGCGCTTGGCTGCCTATGGAATGCAAATGTGCCACTATTTGCTGCCAGAGACTAACTAGGGTGCCCAAAATTCAGCAATCCGATAATGAGGCCCATGGGGTTGCAGCCGTGTGCCCAGACTCCCAATAAGCCCTCGCGCCTTTGGAAGCATGCGGACATCCGGCTCATCTGCTCAGGATTAGCAGGCGGTGCAAGTCAGGAGGAGGGCAGATAATCCAAGGTTTTAGAGAGGGCAGGGAGATGGAGTCTCTTTAAATGCGTGCAATAATAAAAAAAAAAAGGGAAATAGAGTTAAACAGAAAATGATATGCAGAGGCAAAAAGAGTGGAAAGAGGAGAGCCTAAGAGCTGAGGGCAATGGGAAAAAAAGAGCCAGAAACTTTAGAGAAAATAGTAGAGGAATAGTGCAAGAGGCAAAGATCAGAAATGAAGGGGAAACAGCTAGAGTGAATGAGGGAATAGCCAGGGGGTGGAAAACAAAAATCAGCCCTTGCAGAAATGTTCAAATCCCAGCCTCACACTGCAGGATGCCTCGCCTAGAATGGAGCCACAGGGGCATAGTAGGGTTATGGCAGTCCATCGTGCTCTGAAAGCAGCCCTCTACGTTGACGCCAATGTCTATTAGCTATGTTGCAGAGAAAGAATGCCTGCTGCTTAACATCGCTAAAGGTTTGAAAGAAAACAATATGACGTGGCCAGCACTCGCCACATCATAGAGTTTTTTTTCTTATGGCAGTCGGGGTGGGTAGCAAGGACAACCGGGAGGGGGAGTAGCATGGACAACTGGAGGGGGTGGGTATTATGGGCAACTGGAGGGGGTGGGCGGCATGGACAACAGGAGGGGTGTGGATAACATGGACAATGGGAGAGGGGTGGGTAGCATTGACTGAGGGAAGGGGGGTAACATGGACAATGGGAGGGGGTGGGTAGCACTGACTAAGGGAAGGGTGTGGGATTCATGGACAACTGGAGGGGATGGGTAGCATGGACAACAGGAGGGAGTGGGTAGCATGGGCAGCAGAAGGTGTGGGGGTAGCATGGACTACTGTAGGGGGTGACTAGCATGGACAACTGGGAGGGCGTTGGGTAACATGGACGCTGGGAGGGGGTGGGTAACATGGGAAACGTGAGGGGGTGGGTAAGATGGACAATGAGAGGGGGTGAGTAATATGGACAACAGGAGGGGGTGGGTAACATGGACAATGGGAGGAGGGTGGGTAACATGGACAACGGGGGGGTGGGTAACATGGACAATGGGAGGGGGTGGGTAGCACTGACTAAGGGAAGGGGGTGGGTTTCATGGACAACTGGAGGGGGTGGGTAGCATGGATAACAGGAGGGGGTGGGTAGCATGGGCAGCAGAAGGTGTGGGGGTAGCATGGACTACTGAAGGGGGTGGCTAGCATGGATAACTGGGAGGGGGTGGGTAACATGGACAACGGGAGGGGGATGGGTAACATGGACAATGGGAGGAGGGTGGGTAACATGGACAACAGGAGGGGGTGGGTAACATGGACAATAGGAGGGGGGGTGTAGCATTGACTGAGGAAGGGGGTGGGTAACATGGACAATGAGAGGGGGTGAGTAATATGGACAACAGGAGGGGGGTGGGTACATGGACAATGGGAGGAGGGTGGGTAACATGGACAACAGGGGGGTGGGTGGGTAACATGGACAATGGGAGGGGGTGGGTAACATGGACAACAGGAGGGTTGTGGGTAACATGGACAATGGGAAGGGGGTGGGTAGCGTTGACTGAGGGAAGTGGGTGGGTATCATGGACGTTTGGGAAAGAACGGGCCCCCTTCATAAAGGATGGAAATGCCAAACTGTAGGGAAAAATTGCAATGAAGGAAAGGTAGCCTAAGGCAAGGCGATAATCGGAGCTAATATGGACAAAGAAACCACAAACAGACAATGCTATGAACATACAATAAACAATGACATACAAAGATAGGATGTTCAATACTTTAATTTATAAAAAAATAATCATAAATATTTTATTTAAAAAAAATTCTGTATATGTTTAAAATACATTTCTTGGCATACATTGATGATCATTGATAAAGTTTATATAGCAGTGCTAACCAAGTAATGCAATCTTTGTTGTTGTGCTTATTCTCTGTCATAAATTTTTTTAACTGAGGTGATCTGAGCAGAGTTAACATAGTTTCCATTAATAAAAAAAATGTGTCCTTATTCAAACTGATGCTGCATGTATTCCACTTGATTTTTACTGTACATGGAATAATTAATGGGCAAATGTATGGGACTGGTTTTAAAAACCAACGAGCTGGCGGTGAGCTCCTGATATAACTGGCCCACTGTGACAGCAAGCAGCTGATTGAAAGAGTCTCTGCTTTTGGTGTGAAACATGTTGTTCTTTACAGGGTAGAAACGATGTTCAAATGAAAGGATGAAGACGAGCTCTCAATATCCGACTCCAGGCAACGGATACGTTAAGCGAGAATGGTTCCTGAAATACCGCTATTTTTATGATCAATGGAAGTCCAGACCTTCAGTCAAATAATTTCCGGTACTTCCATAGGTAGTTTACCAAACAGATTCTAACTGAGACGGATCCCTGAGGAAGGCAAAGCCGACATGCGCGTAGTGTGTGTATAATTGACCGCCAGTTCATGTCAATGTTTCTGTGTGTCATTCACTTGAACTTCCAATTAAATTCTATTGTTAACTATGCTCAGATCACCTCAGTTTAAATATTGTATGACAGAGAATAAGCACAACAACAAAGATTGCATATTTATGATCATCAATGTATGCCAAGAAATGTATTTTAAATATATACAGAAAAATGTTTATATAAAATATTTATGATTAATTTTCTATAAATTAAATTATTGAACATTCTATCTTTGTATTTCATTGTTTATTGTATGTTCATAGCATTCTGTCTGTTTGTAGTTTCTTTGTCCATATTAGCTCCGATTATCGCCTTGAAATAGGCTACATTTCCTTCATTGGGTATCATGGACAACAGGAGGGGGTGGATAGCATTGACAATGGGAGGGGGGGTGGGTAGCATAGACAATGGGAGGAGGGTGGGTAGCATAGACAACGGGAGGGGGTGGGTAGCATAGACAATGGGAGGGGTGGGTAGCATTGACTGAGGGAATGGGGGTGGGTAACATGGACAAAGGGGGGTCGGTAGCATTGACTGAAGGTGGGGGGTTGGTAACATGGACAATGGGAGGGGGTGGGTAGCACTGACTGAGGGAAGGGGGGTGGGTATCATGGACAACTGGAGGGTGTGGGTAGCATGGACAACAGGAGGGGGTGGGTAGCATGGACAACATGAGGGAGTGAATAAGATGGACAACGGGAGGGGGTGGGTAACATGGACAACGGGAGGGGGGTGGGTAACATGAACACAGGAGGGGTGTGGGTAACAAAGACAACTGGAGGAGGGTGGGTAACATGGAAAACAGGGGGTAACATGGACAACAGGAGGGGGTGGGTAACATGGACAACGGGAGGGGGATGGGTAACATGGACAATGGGAGGAGGGTGGGTAACATGGACAATGGGAGGGGGGGTGTAGCATTGACTGAGGAAGGGGGTGGGTAACATGGACAACAGGAGGGGTATGGGTAACATAGACAACGGGAGGGGGTGGGTAACATGGTCAACGGGAGGGGGTGGGTAACATGTACAACAGGAGGGGGTGAGTAACAGAAAACAGGAGGGGGTGGGTAACATAGACAACGGGAGGGGGGTGGGTAACATGGACAACAGGAGGGGGTGGGTAACATGGACAATGAGAGGGGGTGGGGAACATGAACAATGGGAGGGAACAGGGAACACAGACAACAGGAGGGGGGTGGGAGGGAATGGAAAACACGGACAACAGGAGGAGGGTGGGAGGGAATCAGGAGCACGGACAACAGGAGGGGGTGAGAGGGAACAGGGAACACAGACAACAGGAGGGGGTGGGAGGGAACATGGACAACAGGAAGATAACAAAAAGTGTTATGACGTGGCCAGCGCTGGCCACGTAGTATCACTTTTTTTGTGTGTGGGGAAGTCAACACAGACAACGTGAAGGTGGGAGGTGGGAAGGAAGAAGCAACATGGATAAGGGGTGTGGGACATATGGAGCAACGTAGACAATGGGGAGTGGGAGGGAAGAAGAAAAATAGAAAAAGCAACACGGACAACTAGGAAGAAAGAAAAATAGTTCCTGAATCACAGTGTAAGCAGCGGAAATACACTAATCAAAATGAAGCAATCAGTATTTGGTCCACGCTCCACAAAAAAGAAGAGGAAGTGAAACTTGCATGCACTGGCCAATTAGGAGGTAGCAAGTAAGGATGGCAATGAAGCCAACGAATGATAAGCAATGGGCAGGATTCAAGTCCCTCGTAGTAAACACTATCTTTCGCAAGGAAAAACTTATGTGCACTGTCTTAGGTGAGATCTAAAATGTTGTGTATCTGGGTGAGACAAGCTGAAGCTGTCAATCATGATAGCTTCCACCTGTCTCTGCTTCTGATCCAGCATGTCTTGCGCCTGAACTAGAAGAAGAGGAGGAAATTCTGCATCACGGTGACAGTAAGTTTGGATAAATGAGTGAAGAGCCTGTCTGTGTATGTGAATATGGAAGTGTTTGTGTGAGTTAATGGAGTTGTTTGTCAGGGTGTACCACTCCTTGAATGATGGTACTGGTGCTCATTGTTCACATTTTGGGTGCATTGACGCATAATAGTGAAAATCTACTTGGAAGGGGGTAGATGGAAATGAAAGTGGCGTGTAAAAGTGAAGAAAAATACTGTATGTATTTTGTAAAACAGGAAGCCATGTATAACGACATATTACCTCCAGGTCTTTACCCATTTCTTGGAAAATTATCCTAAAAACAAATTGTTTTGCGACCATTTTTCCAAGGTGTACTTAGGCAGGGTAAACTCACCATACCTGTAAAGAGGGGTTTGCACACTTGGTATTTCATATGTATATTGCAAGATTTCACAAGTGCCACTTCATAACCGTAGAGGTTGTAGCCAGTTTATATTCATATTGCATTGCAAACGTACAACTGACCTCTTATTTTCCGTATTTACGTATTTCTTGGGGAAGAACCCTTTGAAATTCTTCCGTAGGAAAGCTGGCTTGCTTGGTTCTAATTGTGGTAGGTATTTGTGCTGAGTCTCTTTTTAACCAGAAGCCACTGCAGATTAATTAGGACCATTGGAATTATGCGGCAAAGGAGGAGCAATATATGTGACCAGGTTGACTAAATTATCTTGCAAGAAAAGGCAAATTATGTTGCGGATTGCAGCACAGTTTGTGATGGTATTACTCCATTATTTGGTCACTTTTACACCTTATCACTCTCTGGGTAAAGGTTTCACCTCAATAGTACTATTTTAACATCGACAAACAGCAATAGGCAATTGAAAGGTGAGCAGTCAACCCTTGTAAAGAGTCCTCCACTGCGCAGCAACCGGTGTTGCTGCGTCTTTATTAACTTTTGCTTTTTTAGGCTAGTAAAAAATGTGTTTTAAAAATTCTTCAAATTATACAGTCGTGGGTGGATTATGTGGCAAATGCAAAATTATGTGGAAACTGCTGCAGCAGCAGAACTGCATTATTCCAGTCAACCTGACAAAAAACCACGTTATAAAATCACTCGGTCGTCTCTGGAGTCAACCCGTTTCCAAGCTGGATTATTTGGCCTAGACAGTGAGATGGTTTGAAATAAACCTTACAGAAAAGTTAATGACAATTCGAGGAGAAAAAAGTCAGGAGTTTATTATATTGATATTTCACTTTAGGTTCGAAGATTCCTAAGCTAACACACCTTGTCCAGGTCGTGTCCAGAGGCAATACTCATTCCTTCTGAAGTGAAAACACCACTGTTTCCGGAAACACTGAAAGCCCACCTTTTGCGTTGTACTTATCTTAATAGCTGTAATTTAGTGCATTTTGTATTTGATTTTACATTACACTTGTTTTGCTCCCTTAGCCCCATGACTGCGTTTCATGTTAATGGAATGTATTTTTACAACACATGCATGCCGTGTTTTCTGTGCACTCTTTATAGATGGTGTAAATAAACGTGCGCAGAGGGAGGTTTCCACGCGGATTTCGTTCGTGAGCAGGGCTCTTTTCTGCGCCCTGCCCCTTCCCCCCAAAGGTCTTCTCGGCAGGGACTGTGGCTGTGTCGGGCAGGTGTTTGCCACGGGAGGCGTCTAGCGCCTCGCCATCTGTGCGCCAGCAGAAGTGTGAAGTCGGAGTGCTCGTGTCCAAGGGCATGTGTATGTCTGCCAACACCGAGCAGATATTTGACACATAATGAGCAGGGGGTATCAGATATCTGCAGACATATGGTAACAGAAGTCTCGAGCTTTACATTTCTTCACAGTCCCTTCTGTCACGTGGCAGGCGCAGTGAGACTCTCCTCACAGAGCTGCTGCTCCATGGACACGCGACCGAAACATTCACTCTTCTCCAGTACTTACTGTTGCGTGGGAGATGGGGATGGTGCAACAGCGCAAGTCTAGATGTCTTTGATGTCGCAGTTCCACTGTGCATTTTTGGGTCCAGCCTGTCAGACAGGGTGAGTTTTCGGGTTGCAAAATATCTATTGCGGGCTTACCAAGAAGGTACAGGAGCATATAGCCCGCCCATTGCTTACCCGGCTTTGGCTTTATTGCCATTGTCACTTCCATGCTTCTAATCTAATTGCTTTGCTTATTATTTGTTGTCCATCTTCTGTATGCCTTCTCCTGGTGCGTATCTTCTCACCCATATCTCTAGCGGCCGGCTTATATCCTACCATTGCTCACATTTAGGGAACTATGTTTTTCTTTAATGCTTAATGTTAGACCTGGCATCTTTTGGCATGGTTTTCCCTGTTTTTTTTTGCGTCTGGCCTCTTGTTTTTGATTGTGTGCTGACGTTCTTGCTGGCGTTTGTACTCTGGGCACTTTACCACTGCTGACCAGTGCTAAAGAGCATGTGCTCTGTGTCTGAAATTTAATGGCATTTGGTTTCTCCATAATTGCCATATTTGACTTACTACTATGTCCCTGGTACAGTGCACTACACGTGCCCAGGGCCTGTAAATCAAATGCTTCTAGTGGGCCTGCAGCACTGATTGTGCCACCCACGAGTAGCCCTCCGCACACAGGCCTACCGCTGCAGAGACGGTGTGCGCAGTTTTTAGCAGTTATGTCAACCTAGCAAGTACACCTAATTGCCAGACCCAAACCTTCCCTTTTATTAAATGTAAGGTACCCCTAAGGTAGGCCCTAAGGAGCCTCAGAGGCAGGGTGTCGTGTATTTAAAAGGTGGGACATGTGCTTTTAAGTTTTATATGTCTTGGTTGTGAAAAGCCTCTAAATTCGCTTTTCACTATAGCAAGGCCTATCTCTCCCATAGGTTAGCATTGGAGCTGCCCTGTAGCATTTTACATGGGCATCTTCCAATTGGGAGCTGATTGAAGATTGGAGTTTGGTGTAGCTGGACTCACAATTTAAAAACACATAGTTTAGTGAAGTTTTTTTTAATTTGCAGGTCTGAAAATGCCACTTTTAGAAAGTTGGCAGTTTCTTATTTTAACCATTCCGTGCCTCTGCCTGTCCCTAGAATTCACATCTGCGTTGAATGACAGTTGGGTTTTGTGAATTCACTCTAGACAGTCACACAAAAAGGGAGCTGAGGTGTGCCCTGCATATTCCACTGGCCCATCACCGGCCTGATGGGTCTTCCTGAGCTAGAGTAGTGGGAGGAATAGACACTTGCACCTGAGTAGGACTGTGCCTGTCCCCACACAAATAATTGCATACTCCCTGTGGTGTGTCTGGAGCCAGGGCCAGGAAGGGCATGCTCTTGTGTAGTAAAACGACCTTTCTTTGAAGTCTCTTTACTTCAAAGGCCAAAATGGGTATAAGTACTAGACATCTAACACCATAATGGAAGAAACACACACACTTCTGGACTGAGGACATTCTGCCAGGAGGGACTTCCACTTTGCTGCTTGCTTTGCTGTGTTGGCCTGCTTCTTGCCTGAGAGTGAGAGGACAGTACTTTCCTCTCCGCATCCTGTTTCCTAAAGTTTCTACAAGGGCTTTAGTTAAGCTTGCCTCCTGTTAGAAGTTCCAGGACCATCAAAGACTTCACCTGCATCCTGCTACCAGCACCTGGGCTCCTCTGCTGTGAGTAATGACTTGCCAAGTGGTGCCAAACCCAGTTCTGGACCCTTAGAGGTGATTCTGGTGCTGCAACCAAGAAATTGATGTGCGTCACTTTAGAACTGGCACATCCCTGCTAAATTGACACATCGCAGCTGCCTGCACCGAAGCCATAGTCCACGCTCGCTGAGTGCGGAACGCAATGACCATGATTTACAACGCAAGCCCGACATTGCCGCAGCACCTCACAGGACCGCCGTTGCTTGCGTCTCGAGCACGAAGTCCGTGACGCACCGCTCCAACACTGACACAGCGAATGCAGCCCGTTGGTTCCACATCAACGCTGTGGAATCGACAGACCCGCTGTGATATCGATGCATCATTGACATCACGTTGCCTTCAGGTATTGAGGTCTCACAGCTGTAACCAATGCATCTACTCCCTGGCACCATGCAATGCAGGGCCGGACTGGTAACCAAAACCGGCCCTGTCAAACTGCTCATAGGGGGTGCGGCCGAGCTGTTTTCAATGGCCTGTTTCGGCCGATTTTGTTACCGGGGGCCGATATTGCAGGCCCAAAGTCACAAAAACGGCCCCCCGGGGGCCCAAAACCGCCCCCCTCCATAGCGGCACACTGGGGGAATGCCCGGTGCCCACTACGACCAGTCCGGCCCTGCTGCAAAGTCCCCGGGTGTTAGCGGCTCAACAACTCGGCACCGCCTCCTGGAACCGACGCATTACTTTGCTACTGTGACACCTGATCTCCTTTGTGCAACACATCATCCCTAAGCACCAACATGCCAATGACCTGCATAGCAGTAAGAAACCAATGCATCACCTGCCTTTGTGATGCCTTCCCTCCTCTGCGCATCGCACCGTCTTTGATTTTGTGACGCATCGAAGGTACTGTACTGAGATCCAGGCAACTCCTGTAGCTGGCCGGTGCTCCATCGCGGTCGTACTTGTCCTGGTCAAGCTCAACTAAATAGCACCAGTTGGAGCTATTGTTTTCTAAATGCTATAACTGCATTTAATATTGAAAGATTTATATCTTGACTTGTGTATGTTGTATTTTTATCGTTCTGGTCTTGTTTTACTCAGATAAATATTGGCTATTTTGCTAAACTGGTGTGGAGTACTTTTGTGGTGTTTTCACTGTGTTACTGTGTGTTTATGCACAAATACTTTACACATTGCCTCTTTAGTTTAGCCTGACTGCTCTCTGCCAAGCTACCCGAGGGTGAGCACAGACAAATTTGGTGTGTATTCTTCACTTACCCTGACCACAGTGTGGGTCCTTAATTAGACAGGGTGCCAACCACTGGCAACTAGAGACCCCATTTCTAATACTTAAGCACTCTATTCTGTTTGTGTGCTCCTCACTGCACAGGCCTGTACAGCACTCGGCACGAAGGAAGGAGTCGGGCACAAGAATGGTCGCTCATTTTACTTAGAGCCTAGCTATTACAAATGGCCAGCCTATTCATGTGGAGCCGTTTCTCACACATCCTCTTCCCTCATCCTCTCCTCGGGATCACCACACTTCCTCTCCCCTCCCAGGAAGTTTCTGTCCTCCAGTTTCTGTCGGGGTCAGCTAGAACGCTGACCTGCCAGTGGAGTCATTTTCTTTGTCAGGGGACATTACACACTCCATGAGAGTCCATGTGATTTCTGCCCCTTTACATCCGTTGTTTCTACCCCCATCGGCTGAATATCCGCCTGAGCTCTGTGTTGCAAGCTCTCTCTCATGTGCTTCTCCCCCTGCCAAACTGCCTGCCTCCCCCAGGCTCAGTCAAGGTTTGTTTCTCGTGTTCTTCTCCCCCTGCCGCCTTTCCTGTGTATGCTGCTTTGGCCCTTCTCCCGGCCAGTTTGGTGGCCCCTCCGCCCGCTCCTCATTGCCCCCCCATACCCACCATCTTTTTAATATTGTATTATAATATTTTGGGTATATTACTGCCAGCTCCTCTGCCTTAAAAAAAACACTTTTGTGCGACTTCAAAAAAAAATGCTTAATTAAACGACCCATCTCGGATTGGTAAGTGAAAAAATGGCACCTGAATTATTTCTTCCTTTCATCAACAATGTGGACCCCTACATTATGACATTGTTGCTGCAACCGTATCACAGCTTTTTTTGCAGTAAAAAAAAAAATGTTTTCACTTTTGGACGTGCCGCATAGCATCTTACAGATGCTGACAGCATTACCATAAGATGCCAACAGGTCCCAAAGGTGAGATATATTTCAAAACGACCTTAAAAGATTTGCATACAACAAGGAGTACCCCTATGCAGACGACAATTACGTTGACCCGAGCTGGCAAGACTTATCATCCGACACCAGTGGAGATGACAGCTCATGCTCAAGCGGCTCCAGCTCAGGCAGTACACATAAATGTAGAGGCAGAGCACCCAAATGGCAATAACCATGGGGTAATTACCCACATCCGGGTCCCAATTATGGCCCACCCCTGTTCAATCACCCCCCACAAAACCCCTTCTTTGGATGGCCACCCATGTACCATCCTGGGCAACAGGCCTACTTTCAACCCAACCAGAGGCTGCCTTTTTTAGGGAGTGGCCGCCCGTCACGAGGCAGGAGAAGGAACAACCAACAGGTACACTGGTCGGACGACGAGGGACCAGTGGGCGCCAACAAGAGGAGCAAGACCAAGGAACTACTACCAGGACACAGCAGAATGAGGTAACCAGGAATAACCAGGAAGCCCAGACACTGATTTTTAACCTGTCCAACACCACCCTTTCATCTGTTGAGGAGGATGTCCTTAACAAAGGCCTTTCCTTTGTGCCGACCACACGTCTGGACAAATTCCAGCTCCTTGCGGAACTGCCTGAATTTTTCCGCAAGTTGAAACTAAAAGCGTTTTTTGAAAAACAACCTCCTACCGAACCAAACCAACAGACAAATGAAACAGGACTGAGGTTGAAGTCTTCCTTTTGTCCACCACCATCCTGCATCCCAGTGGAAATCACCAACTTCGACCAGGCGGTCTTTAACCAAATTGAGGACCTCAATCCACCCAAGCCCTTCAACAACCTTGCTACTAAAGAAAGAGAAGCGATACGCAACCTTCAAGACAACCCCAATATTGTAATCAAGCCAGCAGACAAAGGGAGAGGATTAGTCATCCAGAATAGGTCAGACTACACTACAGAATGCAGAAGACTGTTGAGTGACACCAGGAATTATAAACGCCTAAAAGAAGACCCTACCACCACACTCCGGGACACCATAGTCTCGCTGGTAGAAACTGCGGAAGCCAACAACCAGATCTCTAAACAAGAAGCAGATTACCTCAGCACTAAGAAGGCGAAGATACCGTACTTCTATACAGTCCCAAAAATTCACAGAGAGACAAGACCTCAAGACCTCCACCTGGACGCTCCATAGTGTCAGGGATCAATTCCCTACTTGAACCCTTATCACGTTTCTGTGATTTCTTCTTAAACCCGATAGTACAAGAGTCTTTCACCTACATAAAGGAGACTAAACATCTCCTGAACCCCATCTATGATATTGAATTTGACCCCACATCTCAACTCCTAGTAGGACTGGACATCGAGAGCTTATACACAAGTCTCCCACAGGATGACAGCCTACGGGTCCTCAGGAACATGCGGTTTGAAACCACCTGGGAGCACACCACGTCGAAAGAATTTATATTACAGTGCACCACCCTAGCACTAAAACAAAATTATTTTGAATTCGAAGGAGAGTTCTATTTGCAGATGAACGGAACGTCTATAGGCAGAGTTTTCGCTCCCAGCGTAGCTGGCCTCTACGTTTACCAGTTTGAGAAGGAACATATCCTGCCAGTCACCAACCCGTACAGTACCAATATTCTAGTTTGGCGTCGTTATATTGATGACATCCTTATGATATGGACAGGTAAAGCAATACCCTCAATACCTTCCTGATGTTGCTGAACCAACAGGATCCCTTCCTACTCTTCACAAGCAGTGCAAGTAACTCTAAGATTACTTTCCTGGACCTCAACATTGAGGCTAAAGAAGGGAAATTACAGACCACCACATACTACAAGCCTACATCTAGGAACTCCTTACTACAATTTGGTAGCTTCCACCCTAGGCCACTCAGAGAGAACCTTCCGTACGGCCAATTTGTACATAGACGCTGCAGCTGCAGCCACACCAAAGACTACAAACAACAGTCCTCTGACTTGGCTATCAAACTGAGAGAACGCGGATATCCAGAGAGGATAATTATAGCCACCAAGAAGCAGGCACGCAGTCAACCAAGGGAAGCCCTTCTCGAGGACACCAGATGGGAAAATATGACGACACCGCTGACCTGTATCACCACCTACAATGTGGCCTCCAACCAAGTGGCCAAGATACTCAAAAAGAACTGGCGCATACTCAATAGTGGTACCATGATATGGGAACAACCACTCTTTGCCTATAAAAAAGCAGGAAGCCTAGGAGACCGCTTGGTCTCCACAAAGCCCACTAAACCCAGGACCCCGGCACCCAACACGGTACTCAACACGTGGGGCCTTCCAGGTATTATGGGCCACTACCCTTCCGGTGACTGCAGGGTCTGTCACCTCACCAAAGCAACCAAGACCTTGGATTTGGAGACAGGCAAAACATGGCAACAGCTCAAACACAATATATCAAGCAAGGCAAGGCAACAAAGAGGGGTATAAACTTTTAGCGTAGGACCAAAAACTGTTTAGAGAGAAAACAATTTTTCTTCTACTACTGGTATTCTTATCCAGAAATTATTTAGGTCCAGCCGCCCTCAATTTATCAAACTTCAAACAACAAACAAACAGCCCTTCACTACCCATCACCTTCACAAAGACAAATCAAAAGTATTTGAGCAAAAAAGAAGGTGAAGCATGAGTGGGCCCCTCACGTACGCACCACCAGGGAGGCTGCCAGCCGGTTCTCGCTAGTATGCCCACGTTTTCTCATCATCGGGTGCCCACTCATGGGAGAAAGAGATTAGAGTCCAGTGAAGAGAAAAGAGGGAACAGGTCGCAAGAGAAAGCTGTGTTCCTGTTCCCAGCAGAAAGAGAAAAGACAAAACCCGTGAATTGCAAGGAACGACTGTTCAAAGCAATCTTTAAAATTGAGTTGTAGACACCAACTGCAACTCCAAAAATAACAAATGATGGACAGAATGCAGAACAATGTCATACATTCACCCCAGTACAGAGATCTGGGCCTAAATCCATCGTTTTTTTGCTCACCATGCCATTCCAGTTTGAACCCAGCCATATGCAACTCCATCAATGTAATTTACTTGATTGTATGCACGTGCGGCCTATGATACGTAGGAATGACCAGCCGCAAAGTCAGAATCTGCATTGTGGAACACCGCAGCACCATACGCTGCAAAAAGAATGTAAGCAAGCTGACTGACCACTTCATCCAAGCGGGTCACACTCCCAACAACCTAAATTGGACTGTAATAAAACAAATCAACTGTCAGAGTACCACCAACAACAGGATCCTATTACACAAGGAACAACGCTGGATATACCGTCTTTCTACCAACATGACAGGGCTGAATGACAGCATGATCTGGAACAGCCTGAACCAAGCTTGAGCACCTACACAATGCCCAGCAATGTGTCCATGTTCATCAACATAGGTCGCCTCCATCCCTGGTACAACAGAGCCATGCCCACTTTCTAGACAGAGAGCTCCCTGCCGCCTAGATGCCAATTTTTCCAGTCTCCATAGTCACACACATGTGTTTATTGACTGTACTGACACACCAAGCTGTACATCATTACCATACTTGTGAACGTGTGCCCCTACATGGCTTACAATCTTATGACAATTCCACATGAACCCTTAACTCTTAAACTTACATTGCCATTATGCATTGTACTCGCACCGTTTTGGTGGTGCTACGACCTACATATTACCAGCACCACTCATGCTATATGGATCTGCACATAGCCCATTGCCATCGGGTATCGTCACGCCACACACGTGACCAGTTCATCTACATTCATGCACTCTGCCGCGTATCAACAGAGCCTTCAAACTCACACATTGGGAAGTTGAGTCTTTCTTCTCATTGCAATATTATTATTATTATTTATGTTTTATTTTCTTCTGTCTCTTCACTTCATTTTGTAAATACACAGAATAAAAAAAACATTTGACACAAGTTGTGTCTGTGATGTCAACAAAACTTTATACACACAAGCGCCCGACATACGTGCCGGTGTGGGTCTTTTCTTTCTGTTTATTCTCTTCACAGACGCTACTTGCGGCACAGCATTTGTCCGCACCTGGAACCAATCTAGCAGTTCCCGGCGGCTTCCAATCAGCGGGCCTGCTCGCACCTGATCCGTCAGCAAGGTATTTAAGTACCTTCCCGGCTCCGGGATCACAACCACGGAGCTCCATGGAGGCCGCAGTAGGTACCCAGGCGAGTCTTTGACCTTGAAGAAGTAAGTGGGTACTCATGGGGGCATGCTGCAATGCTGACAAGCTGATGGCAGCTTCCCATCGCCAACCAGTCGTGTAAGTTTTTAAATACTTTTGTTTTCTTTCCATTGTCACACAGTGTGTGACTATAGGTCGGGCCCCCACATGGAACTCATGGGGCATTGCCATTTTCCAGACACTCTCTGAGTAAGGAATTACGTATCATATGTTTTATGTGTATTCTCTAAGCACCATGTAAGACGTACATTGATTGCCACAGTGTAACGCATAATAACTAGGAGTCTGTTTTAACTACTTGCTGAACGCCACGCTCCGTCCTCACTACGCCATTGCCCACATGGACCACGGACACCTCGCTCCTGAATCACTTGCCACTATGTGCTATATAAGCATTTTAAATGTTTCTTTATATGTATTTTTGTTTGTCGCTTTTTTCCTACAGGAATGCGCCGTTAGATGAAAATATCCTCTACCACATAACGCAACTTAGAGCGTGCGCCATATAGTCGGTCTTTTAAAAACACTTTTCTAGACCACCACTTAACTTGCACTACACATAAGGTCCTGAAGAAAGCCATCCCACTAAAGAGAGCATGGCTGAAACATGTTAACCGATTAGGATATCGGAGTTACTTTAGACCTCCTAAGATATCCGTCTCTCGTTTTTGATTACTGCCAATGACCCATACACTAAAATAGTCCTTTTTGTTCCGTGGGACCCATTGGACAGTTTTTTAACATTCACTCAACCACTTTCACAGCACAAAACCTGCTCCGCTGTATCCAGGCATCGTAGCACACCCAAGGTGCACTCAGTGCCTTGGGTGGGGCCCGATGATGAAGCGTGTCACCAACTAGGTTGGTGAGTGAGGGCCTTCTAAAAACCAAAATGTGTTTTCCATAGAACAAACATACGCTAGGAGCACCCACCCCATAGCTACTTCTCCTTGATACATACATATTATACCCGGGCTAGTGAACTGTACCAGTACCTTTCCTCTCTCTTCCTTTGATATTTATCATATATTGGCTTTGCCATTGATTTTTTGTTTAGGCCTTAACAGTTCCCCCTGTTGTTGTAAACATCTCAGACCTGTGAGCCGAGAGACCACCCAGGGGCCAGCTCTAGGGACTTGCCTTAAGAGCTCCATGCTCTGGCTGTGAAAACAAGAGTAGTGACTCGGCCTGGCAGGTGACCTCACACAGCATCAATAAATCATTCATCCCCCTTGTGCTGCAGCACATGCCGTTAGTGCAGCTTGGACGCGTACTGTAGCCATGACCACACCTGTGTGCTGCGTGTGTGTTCAGAGGTACGTAGGGTCCTACATTAACCTCCGCCAGTGTGCATCAACAATCAACAAACAGTAGCTTTGTACCACATCGTGTGATGGCGAACGTTGACTAGCCCCATATGAAAACACTCATTCTATCTCGACAGAGGGTGTTCTTCCTCAGGTGCAAGTTCTTCTGCAAAAGAAAGACTAGACCATTAGTGGTAGATTCAGGGCCATATGCATCTGAAGGTTCCTTGAGACTCTAACCCTGACTGCCTGGGAGGATAGAACCAAGGAACCGCCAGGGGACCAGAACGTCTCCAGCCGTGACTGGTAGTTCCATAGACACCTGTCCATTTTGGACCCTGACAGCTGCAAACCACTTCCATAAACCCAGTAAGGTTTTTGACATGAGTGGACATAAAAAATGCTGGACCAACTGCTATGGAAATCAAAGAAGCAGCACGAATATATATATATTTTGAAAGTAACTATAGTTTATTCAGTTACGTACTTGCAATGATCTTCCTCATACTAAACAACCACTGCAAATTTTCCAAAGGCTAGTGGCTTTATAGACATTGCATACACAGTAGCTCAAAGGCATTGCAAAGGATGCCCCAAAGGCTAAGCTAGCAATATTCATTTTAAATAAATTTTAAAAGTAACGGGGCTAACTCAGCGCCAAAATCTCAATATTCTGTGTTCCACTGTATCTTGCATCAACATTCAGACCCCCAACAATGATCAAAGCATGACTCCTCAACAACAGCCTCCACACAACCAAGGGAGTCTCGGCCAACCATTCGAAAAACCCAGCTGGACAACCAATCTTTCTTCTCATCTCCGAATAGTCGATGGAAGATATGACAACTAAACACGGACCCCTTCCCCACAGACCTTGATATTCAATGGAAGATGCGTATCACGGATACTCAAGCTTCTTCACAGCCCATGATAGTCATTGTGTGATGTGTAATATAAACAGTCAACCCTTCCCTTCAGGCCTTGGCATTTTAAGGAAGATATGAGAACTGACCATTCAGCCCATCTTCACAGACCCTGATATACAATGGAGGATGCATATGGTGAACATTCAAACTTCTTAACAGTCCATGATAGTCACTCTATGGTGTGTAATATGACCACAAACCTTCTCCACAGCTCCTACTCCTATGAAAGAGATGTCATCTCAACACTCAGTTCTTCTCCACAGACCTTGATACTCCATGGAAGTGATGTACCATGAACACTCATTTCTTCTTTTATTAGACAGCCACAGCTTACCTAGAAGGGCAGCGGGCTCTGTGTTCATGTACATCAAAAGGAGGTGGGTGGTCTAAACCAATTTTAAGCATAAATATCCAAACTATGTGAAAATTCACCAACGCTCATGAAGGTTTTTTGTGCAGCTGATATTTCTTCAAGTTCACAATTCCCAGTGCTTAGAAATGTTCTGCTGTCGTCTATGAATAATCTTATTTATGTAATGAGGAACAGCATGGAACCTAATTATCTAGGAGACATTTGTTTGTGTTTTCCCGGTAGTGGAGAGCTCAGGCAGAAAATCTATCTGTGCTTGAGGCAGATGGGGACAGACAATGACCTTTATTTCTGAAGTTGGACGTAGCCAATCTTCTGTGCAGAAGTACGCAAACAGACACACGCAAACACACAGTCAAATGTTTATTGTAACAAAAACATACACACATATATCCTTTCAGAGAGACACGTACACACAATCCAGATTGCTTCTCTATTGTCTATATCATTATATGAACAATATAAACACAGAATAACACTCCTTGGCACTCATTACATGCAACTTAATGCTAGAATAACTGTTTAGTGGTATTGCACATATGCATTACACAATCCAGTGCTTAATTTGAGCTGGTGGCTTCCAGTGCTGGCACCAGCACATAATTGTCGGCACCGGCACTTAATTGTCGACACTGACACTTATGACAGCTGCCACATGGTGGCGATCTTTGTATAATTTAGTAAGGAGCAGAACTTCAATTGTTTATTAATTCAGTATACATTAAAAACAACTAATACCTGCTATCCAAGCTATTTATATAGCTTTGGGGGCCTGGAATAGGCTGCATTTTCACACTTGTAGTGTTCTGGTTAGTAGTAGTTGTCTAGGTACGGTCATTGGTAATGACAACAGTGGCACTGAGTGGTGCAAGCTGCAGAGTCCTCCTGAATAGAGCCGTGGCACTTATTTGTTTACAAATTAAGCCCTGCCACAAGCAGCATGGAAATATCTCCGTAGGGTAAAAGTGTCTGAATGTGTATGCAATTGTAGGACATTTGTTTACTGTTTGAGGGGAGGTAAATCCCTACTTAAGCAGCAACCTCAATTCTTGTCAGGATTAAACACAAGGAACCCCCAAATTAACGTATGCTCAACCCTCTGTTAGCTTGACATAAAACCAGACAGACTTAATTTAGAGGAAATGTCTTTAGTATTTGTGCAGCACTACAAACAGTAATAAAGTAAAAACACAACATAAGAAAAATCCCAAACAATTTAGAAAAATAGAGCAATAACTAATAAATTATTTTACACCAAAATGACAAAAATACAATCAATAGGACTGGAGATATGCAATTTTAAAGATTTAGGTAAAAGTAGTGCTTAAAAGTACAGTGCACAAACTGTGGTTATGTCGTGCCCAACCGGGACAATGTCGCAAATTCAGGCCGACCACAATGGAGCTCGGGCCAGATACAGGGGAAAAAGTTAGGCCTGCTGAACAAAGTACCTTAAATCCATGTTGCTGAGTGTTGCAAGGTCTTGCGTTGAGGATGCATTGTGCAGCACTGGTTCAGAGGAGTTGAAAAGCTGGGATGCAAGGTCTTGCATTCAGGAGGCATCGCACAGCTGCAGTTTTGAGGAGCTGCGGGGTCCTGCATCGGGGATGCATCGCACAGCGCCGGTTCCAACGAAAAGGCTGCGAGTTGATGCGTGCGCTGCATCAGTTCTGCTATGACCAAAGGTGGGCTGTCAGAGCACCTTCAGGCCCACATCCAAGGGTTTATGACTGGGTGGCACCACTTGGAGGGCAGAACTCACAGTAGCCAGTCCAGGTGCAGGGTTTGGGGGGTTGGAGCCTCTTCTGTCCCTTAGTTTCTGATCAGGAGGTCAGACATGTAGCCGTTTGTGTCACTCTGGTGATCCTGGATTCAAGATTCAGGTCCAGTCCTTTCACACAGGCAGCAGGACAGTAGAGTAGCAGTCATCCTTGCAGCAGAGCAGCACATTAGTCCTTCCTCTGAGTCTTCAACAGGCCCAGATGTGTACTGAAGAGTTGGTCTGAGGCTCCTTTATTTATACCTGATGCCCACTATGAAGTTGGAGAAGCTTCTAGATTCCTCCCCCTACAGAGGTGCCTGGAATTTCTTACCTTGTCTGGGGAACAAAAGACTAGTGTGAAACCCTTTGTGAGTGTGCTGAGGCAGAGTCTTTGTGATGTGCAAGTGTGGTAGGTGACAGCTCCTCCACCTCAATAATTCAGAGAGGGCCCATCCTGCCAACACCTATTCTCCCTTTGTCTCACTGTCGGGTAACAATGCACAAAGACCAGCTGCCACCTACACCAAATCATGTGACCCAGGGTACAGGCTGCAGGCACCAGTTGGCATGGACAAGAAACTGGCAACTTTCTAAAAGTGCAACAACATCGATGGATTGGGATGTGGCCCTGAGTAATTACCAGTGGCTGAGATTAATTTAAGCATTCCATCCATCCCTTTTTGTATACTTTAAGTATGTCGCCCTAAATGGAACGGATATGCCCAGACGTGGGTCCTGTGCCCACTGTGTCACTGGAATCAAGCTATACCCAGCTGATGAGCACATAACACAAATCAAGGGCAAGAACTGTGCTGGGATGCTTGTATTCCATATCAGAGAGGTCCTGGCTTGGCAGTTCGGGCTGCACTGTTCTCACTAGAGCGGGTTCAAGACTGATTTACATATAGCTGGTTCCAAACTGAGGTGGCATGGTGTGCAGAATAACGATGGACTAGGATGCGCGCCAACTAATTACCAGTGGCTTAGATTAATTCAAGCATTCCATCCATCACTTTTTGTACACTTTAGTAAACTTTCCAAAAGTGACATTTTTGGGATTGTGACTTAAAAGCCAACTTTACCACTAAAGAGAGTTTTTAATGGGAATTATGTAGAGACCAAACTCAACATTCACACCTGCTCCTAATTGTAAGTTATCATTTATCAAATGCAATAAGGTAACCCAGTGTTACCTTAGGAGAGAGACAGGCCTTGCAGTAGTAAAAAATCAATTTGAGAGTTTTCCACTGCCATGGCATGTAAAAGTTAAAAATACATGCCAACGTTTTTATTAAAATGCACCCTGTCTCATGTGCTGTTTAGGGCCTACCCTAGGGAGGAACTCTATGCATTAAAAAGGTCAAAATGGCAGTTTAAAACTTTCCCAAAGGCCAGACAGGTTTAAAATGCTACTTAAGTGGGTATTAGAATCAGTAGCATTTAATTTACATGCCCCCGGGTACATGTAGTACCTATTTACTAGATACTTACAATGAAATTGAATGTGCCAATTGAGTGTAAGGAAATTCCACCATGTTTAAAGGAGAGAGCACAAGCTCTTTAGTGCTTATTAGCAGTGGTAAAGTACGCAGAGTTCCCATGGCCAACAAAAACGAATTCAGCAAAGATAGGAGAGAATGAAAGCAGATAGGGCAAGTCCAACACTAAAACAGCCAGCAGAAAACATTTTCCCATGCATTTAGCTGCTAACCAAAAACAACAGAGTAAATTCTACCATCGTGTGGTTATATCACCTGCTTCAGATGAGCACTTGAAGTAACAATTTGTTTCCTACAAGTCCGTCAGGCCACTAAGAGCCAGATGTACTAAGGTATTTTGCGGTTGTACAGAGTCTGGTTTGTTAAATTGGACCCTTTGTGACTGTAAAATAGGCTTTTGGTATGTACCAAATCCCAACTACATTTCCTTAACATATTGGCGAATGACAATTTGGGTTTGTGACTACATACCAAATCGCCATTTGGAGGAGGCATGTTTAGGGCGTCCTTCAAAATAGCAATTCACAATGGGATATGTAAATGTTGTTTTAACCAAAATTGGTTTGCAACACATCAGTGTTATACAGACTACTGCAAACTATTTAACAGACTGCTGAAAGGCAGTGGTAACCCATTTGAAAAGGGGAAGGAGCCCAACAAGGTACACTTTCTGTTTATTGCGCGTATTGACTACTTATTCATAATTTGATTGTTGTTCTACTGTGCACCCCGCTCTCAAAAACATGCATTTTCCTGTTTGCGTGTTGGTCTTTGGGGGCGCTTCACATGCAAATTCTGGTCATACGCACAATCTCTGTTTTCTTGTGTTGTTTGACTACTTGTTAGAAATTTGATTGTTGTTACACTGTGCACCCCGCTCTCAAAACGCTCATTTTGTTTTGTGCATGTTAATATTTGGGGTGTTTCCCATGTGAATTCTGGTCATACATGCACTCTCTGCTCTTGCGTGCATATTCCGTTCATGTCCCTAATTTAATGCTCATCACATGCGCCCACCTCGGGTCTTTCAAGTCGCGCACCTTTGTGTGCATTTGATTTCTCGAGCGCTGCTTCACACAACCGGCTAATATGCGCACTCCACATTCTCTTGCGCACCTTCTTCCATTTTATTCCTTGCCTTTCTGTCCTGTCACCAGCCTCTGCCTACTGTCCTTACTAACATAAAGCAAAGAAAGTATTTTTTACTGTCTTGAAATGTTTCTGATTGTATGTTTGTAGAAAGTATGTTTTGATTGCCATTGTATTGCCTCAGGTTGAAAAGTGAATTGCTTTGTTCCACACAAGTTTTAGCGCTAGATCCCGAAAAGATACAGCCCAGCAGACCTGCCCACTCCAAGCCCTGGCCATTCAGACCACCAGGGCACCACCTAATACCCACACCATCACCAACCAGATTCAAACCCACGCCCTTCTCACGGCCCTTCAAGCCATCAAAGTGTGAACTCCCCTGGAGCACATGCAGGGAGCCTTCCTCATCGAAAAGGCAAAAATGTGTAAACATTGCCAAGAGTGGCACTTACAAACCAAAGCACACATGTACCCACGGCATATGGAGGGAACGTTTGATCCCAAAATAATTGAGCATGCCAAACACACATAATGACCAAACACAAGAGGGAAAGGAGGGAGGCAACCCTTCACCTCTGGACTCTTCGAATAAAGGGAACTAAAAGACCCCACAGCCCAGCCCACTGTTGAGGCTTCAGCACCTCCCCCTCCATATACAACCATGTGTGTGGTTACCCCTACAACACCAGCCATGGGGTACTGTAATCCCCCCATAGTAGAAGCAGATGAACCTCACACAAAAAGGGCATCCTGCCCAAATGGAGGTGCCACAGACATAGTGGGATCCCAATTACCCTAACCACTCCGCATAGCCTACGCCTGCCCCAGTGCAAGGCCACTCCACTTAGGAAACCAGCTATCACTACACCACAGCGGAGTCTGGCCTCAGCCTCTCTAGGGTCAGATAAAGCAGGATGGCTATCTGGTCGGTTCTTAGCCATCCTAGACAGTGAGCCCGGAAGCTCAAGCAACAAAGGAAGCTCTTGCTCCCTGTGATCAGAAAGCGAAGGCAGAGCTGTAGGTGGCATGAGAGTGACAGAAGAAGAGACACCCAGTGGGGGGAAGCACAGGAAGGTCTAGGACAAAGATAGACAGATTCTAATGCAGGGACATAGCCAGGAGACTTCGGGAGGAGAGGCAAACTGCCCGCACACTGGAAGAGGAAGAGAGAAGCGAGGCCAGGCGCAGAGAGCAAAGGGAGCAGAAATAGACAACGAGAGGCTACTCGCCAGCCTAGGGTCACCTTGCAGTAGACTACCACCCATGTCCAAATCCCTGAGACATAGGGCAGACGAGAAGACAGGAGGCAAGGACATCTGATCCTCACTTGACGTGGATACTCCAAGAATAAGATACTAATAGCACAGAGATGTAGCCCCTCCCTAGAAACAGCAACCAATGACACAGCACGGACACATGGGAAGGGTAACTACACCCAAAATGAGATAATTGCACTGAGGAAAGGTGAATTTTCCGTGAACCCTTTTATTAGTTTGCTAGCCCAATCTACAAGGGTAGAGGGCAAGTACGTTAGGTCCTTGCCACAAGAAGGGTCATTTGAGCCAGAAGACACGGCCATGACAGAGGATGGCATGAGTGGGGAAACCCAGGTTGGGACTTCCTCTACATGCAGCAATGTCTTGCAAAGTGGGAAAAATACGTCAACGACAGGCCTACCACCCCTTCAGCAGCAAGGAAATTTCCCTTGCTAAAATGGGGGAGCCGCAGGGATTTTTATGTCCTTTAGGCGCAGATGGACAAGGAAGGGCTTAGGACTAAGCTTCCATCCCTATTAGAGGGGGCAGACTAGTGGATAAACTGCTTTGAAAAAAGAAACAGCAGGTATCACACTCACTATAGGGGACATTAAAAACCTACCAAGCAGCCTGGTATGCTACCAGACTAATGCTGTGTTCGTACTAGCCCGCATACCAGCAATAACTCTGACCAATACCCAACACGATGGGGCTGTATTTAACACTTATATGTCTGATGACATATAGACATCAGAACTGGACGGCCCTGAGAGAAATGCTCCCCCCGACTGATGGCAGAAACTATTAAGCCTGATATAGGGATAAGCAATTTTCTCAGCAGAATGAAGGAAAGATGGGGCCAGGAGACAGGACAGCCATGGATTAATGCAGGCCCACAGATCACCTTTTTCTTCAATATCCTTAGAAAGGGACTGCCTACTGAAGCACAAAATGGACTAGACAACATTATCAGGTTGGACACAAAACTATGGCCAGAGATACAAGCCCATATCTTTCATTATTACAAGAAGTAGATAGAAAAAGACAAAGACAGGCAGGACCAAGTTCAGGGGGACATAGCCAAGTTAGCACAGCAGAAATTAAAAAATGCAACATTGGTGGGAGCACTTGTAGCCACAGCCACACAGATGGCCATGATCCTCATGGGAAGAGACACACAGAACTTCCAGGGATTCCGAACAAATGATCGAAGGGCAAGAGGCGGTTTCAAAGAACGAGGAAAGGGAGGCCCAATAAAAGACAATAGAGAATATTTCTACAGCCGTAAAATGGGACTCGTCGCAGGAGATTGCAGAATCAGAATGTATCACGAGCAACAGAGATCCAGGTGGGAGGCAAGAAACACATACATCACCCAGCTCAATAGCAACCTACAACATCCCTGTGGTTCCCATCCCAAGGAGGACATCTAGGAGCCCCCTCCTCAGCACAAACATGGATGGATCTGTCACACATACAGCAGGATAAGCAATCAGCAGGGAACTCATCCCAAAACATCAGCAAAGGGCCCAGGGTTCCCCGATGCGCACGGGGGAGCTACAATATAGGGAGGGAGCTCCAGAACCAGCTCCAGAACCCGTACACGGTCCAATGAAGGCGCTCAGAAAACTCCATGTGTCCTGTACTGTCAGTCACGCACAGGTCAGAGTAAGAACCTACTGTGACGGTGGCCATCAATAACATACCTTACACCTTCCTGATGGACACTGGGGCCACAAGATCTTGCCTCAAGGAAGGGAATGTTTCCCTATCATGGAACACCATGGACACACAGGGACAGTAAAAAGTGTTCACTTCACAAAAATACTCGACTTGGAGATAGGTGGGAACGAACTCCAAGGTTAACTACTTTATCATTCTTCATCCCCTACCAATCTTCTGGGGAGAGATCTAATGGCCAAACTAAACATGACCATCCATTTTTCAGAAGATGGAACTATGACTTGCTGAACTCACAGAATCTCCCCTTACAACTTATTACCCTAAGAGCCATCTCTGTTAAGAGAGACACAGACCGGACATCACCAATAGACCAGGCAGCATTCTCTAAAGGCAGTCCTGACCCTCATTGCCAATGCCTCAATGCTATTAGGGAGACAAGTACAGCTGCCCAAGGAATTCTTTTTCTGTAAGGAATGACACCAAGAGTGGGCGCCCCAGGAGGAGGAACTAGTGACAGTTGAGGCAGTGGAGATCAGGCCCACTTCTTGATGGTCACTGACAACAATCAAGTCACATGGGCATGCATCTGCACTTTCTTAGACCCAGGTCTCCGTGTAGGGGATATATCAGAGGAACAACTGTTTGCCAACTACCCAAAAGCCTCAGCAATAGTCTTTGAAGATCCAATAGACATCAGAGTCGAACTGCTGCACAGGGTCTCTGCACCTGTCACCAAGGCACATCTCTCAGGGATCAAGATTTCACACATGTACCCCTACAGCTATGGACAACTGGTCCACATGACGGGGGTTCATCAACACCACCAAACCAGTTAGAATCACTCTCAGGGAAGGAGCCATCCTACCCAGAGTGAAAAAGTATCCACTGTCCAGGGAAGCAGAGGAAAGCATAGCCCACACGATACAGGCCCTCATCGATCAGGGAGTACGCTGTGTGGGGGTGTCACCCTGTAATACTCCCATACACCCTGTGAATAAGGCAAAGGGGGGAACTTGGGGCCTAGTACAGGACCTACGCCCCATAAATGATATAGTGGTTCCAGAGTTCCCTGTTTTTCCGGACTCCCCAATCATACTGACCAACATCCCTACTGACATGAACCCTGATATGCAGGAGGCCCTCACCTGATTAAAAGATGATATCACAAACGCACCCATACTTAGGATCCCAGACTATAACAAGGAGTTCTTCCTGTCCTGCTGTAGAGATGGACGGGAGATGACGGCAGTGCTCACTCAGAAATACCCCTTAGGGAACAACCACATTGTGCATTACAGTAGTGAACTCGACCCTTTAATGCAGGTACATTTAGCTTGCAAGCAGGCCTTGGCTGCCGCAGCCTTCGCAGTGGACAAAGGCACCTCTATTGTCATGGGGGCACTACTCACACTCTATGCCAAACACACAGTGTTCGCGATCATACAGAAAAGGAAAGGCACCCTGACCACCCAACGAGTCTCAGGATATGAGCTTATGCTTTCCAGACAAGCTTTCAACATAGTGCAGTGCACTATTGGCAATGAAGTACAATAAGGAAAGGAAGTCCACTGATGCCAGGTGTAGGCACCAGACAAATCTGGTAGGGCAGAAGATGACCCGATCCCCAGAAGTAAAGTCATGTTCATAGATGGTAGCTCTGTCATAGATCAAGAAACTAGCAGGGGCATAACTACGGGGGGTGTTTGGGGTGTTACATCCCCCTAATAAATACATTTTCTGGTAACAAGTTGGGTATAGATGCTTTCAGTCAAGTATGGTGAGCTGTCTGTCAAATTTCACCAGCAATATTTTACATACACACAGACAAAAAAGCACACACTCACTCTCCCTATGTCTGTTTTGAAAGTCCTCGGAAATGTTGGTTATTTTACAAAATATTGTCTTTTCTCTCTCACTTTGGGGCATATTATCAAGCCAGGCGATAAAATTATCGCCGCTTAAGCGGCAGAAAACTGTCGCTAAAACGGCGATAATGGGCTTGATAATATGCTCTATGGAATTCCAATTGAAGCCGATGTTAGATGTGAAGGACATCTAACATGGGCTTCAATTGGAATTCCATAGAGCATATTATCAAGCCCATTATCGCCGTTTTAGCGGCAGTTTTCTGCCGCTAAAGCGGCGATAATTTTATCGCCTGGATTGATAATATGCCCCTTAGTGCTCCTACCAATCAGTATTCCTCTTCCTTTCCACTACCACATAAGCTCATGTCATGCACCCTGCTTGTTGTATAATGTGTTTTAATACTATATGCCAGCGTGATTGTTGGAAAATCTGAAGCCCACATTTCCCCCATCCCAATCTTATTGACCAAGCTACGCCCTGAAAACCGGTGTAAGGCACGCAGGAGCAGCAGTGGTGACAGGACATAGTCAGAAATCTTCAGATTCACTGCAAATCACAGCACAGCTGACACTGCTCCTGTGACTCTCTACACAAGCAGCCAAATTGGTGCCACTCATTGAGGCCCACATACAAGGCACAGGGGAAATCACCACGATATGTTCCGACTCAGCCTATGTTACAACTACCGTAGATTCCAATATTAGTAGAAGGAAGAGAAGGGGTTTCCTCAAGTCTGATGGCACACCAGTAATGCACATGGATCTGATAGAGCTCCTCATCCATGCATTGACGCTGCCAAAACAAGTAGCAGTCGTCAAATGCACTGCACATATAGAAGACCAGGACTTTATCTCCCAGGGCAACGCAATCGCCGCCGGGGCCCTAAAGAAGGCGGCCTACAGGACAACGGGATCAATCCACAAGTTCCCAGTACAGGAGGCTGAGAAGCAACCTACAGAGGACTCCTCACCACCTTTCAAACTACTGTACAGTTAGATGGCTAGATTATACCTCAGGGAAATACAGGAAGCGGCTCTCCCACACAAGCGAGAACTCTGGGAATCTAGGGGATGCACACAGACCCCTCACTATCTCATCTACAGGGACACTTTTCTGGGAGAGTCGTCATGCCCCAAAGCCTACTCTACACCGCCCAGAACCAGCTCCACCTCCTGGCACACACCCCTAAAGAGAGCATGCTGACCCACATACAACTAGAGTGGCTTTTTCCCTATGTGGCAGAAATGATCTCTATGTACCTAAATGAGTGCACAGTATGCCAGCTGCACTAAACCCACACTTAAGGTCATAGCCACATATACCCCCGAGACCCTCTGGGCCATTCCAAGCACTATGCAGGGATTTCATCGACATGATCGACATGTGTGCCACATACCAATATGTCATTGTGGTGGTCTGCCCCTTCTCTAGGTGGATAGAAGCTGGGACCTGCACACATTGCAATGCTAAAGCTGCAGCTACCTTTCTGGTTCGAGAAGTCAAACCCATGGTACCAGAGGTAATCCGATTAGACAACGGGTGACATATTGTAAACAAAGCGGTACAAAAAAATCTGCACTCTAATGGGCATATCCCACAAGCTGGTCTCAGCATACCACCCCCAAAGCAAATGCATAGTGGAAGGCCTCGATGGCCTTCCAAAAAACAAACTTAGTAAACTGCGCACCACCATGGGTAAGAAATGGCTGCTTTGCTTGCCCCTAGACCTCTTTGCTCCAAGGAGTACCCCAAGCAGAGACCACCACCTGGCTCCCCATCAGCTAGTCACTTGTAGGTCAATTCAGATGCCAATACCTCATAGCAAAACCAAACTAAGTGCAGAGTCCAGCTCCTAGGTCTTAGGTAATGAAATGTATATATATATATATTCCTATGAATTGACCAAAGCTACCAGACTGCCTTCTAAACAGGTTATCCAAAGAAAGGCGATGCAGGCCTCTGTGGAACTACCCTACACCATCCCGCAGCCTGCTGACCGGGTCCCGAATAGCAACTTTCCCCGCCAGTGGAGAGACGGCAAGTTTAAAGGGCCCTTCAAAGTAATCTTTTCAACTCCTACAGCTGTCAAGGTCAAAGGGAAAGGGTCATAGTACCACTTGTCAGATATTCACTTGGACCTATCACCACCACCACCACCAAAGGAGTCACCATCACAGGTTTTTCCAAAATGAACTATGAACAATTGGGAACAGAAGCGCTCATAGGTTTTCTGCAGGACTTTGCAAACACTTTGCGGATAGGAGCACCCATAGGGCTACCTCTGAACCTTACATCGACTCTTTCATAACCCAACTAAAAACATACACCTGTGTATTATCTTTTGCCCTATGTGCTTTGATATTTTTTCAGCTATGTGTCATTGTACAGGAACAGGACATATTTCAGCCAAGATACAGTGTGAGTCCCAGGATCTCACCCATTTCACATACAACTTCACCATACACAACGGCATCCCACAAGCATTACACAGCACCTGGCATCAGCACGTGACCTCAATGGGGAGCGAAGCATCTACAAACTCCTGCTATGTTTCCTCACTGATACCCCATGCAGTAGGTTCAGATAGACTATACCTGTCCCAGGAGGTACCGCTCAACAAAACCTTGTGTCTCATACACTTATACCTATCCCGGATAAAGGCCAAATTCCAGCCAAACACTCTAGCACCACAGGAAGTCACAGTGAAACTAACCAAGTATGATATCGTACCCCAAGTACTTTACATCCTGACAGAGCAGGATGAGATACAGTCCGAGTTAGACAAACTTAAGAAAAGGGGGCCGATACCGTATTGGAACACATGGCCTAAAACCAGCACCCACAAGGGTTGTTTTTAAGCTCACCAGGCCCTCAGCTGAGTGAAAATAATGTGTGTGCACAAGTACCAACCTGTGAACCAAGGCTAGCCCTTAGTGTAACTGAAGTCATATTTATGAACAAGAAGTGGAACCACAACTTTCAGTTCACGTGCAGAGTCATCAATTTGGGGAAGAAAAGTTCCCCGGGTTGAATGACACTCTACTGCTGCAATCCAAGACACCTGGAACTCAGAGACAGGACATGTATAGAGGGTAAGGAGAAAACCATAGTAGACAGGAATCTACCAGTGTTTTCCTTTTGCTTTAGGGGGTAGGGGACGATACCTATTTGGGGTGAACAGGAATTGCAAGAGTATAAACTATAATAATGATATGCAGTGGAGCACCTCCACCTTGATGGACAACTGCTTGTAATGTGGCGAATACACCTACACCCAGCTCGTCCCAGACTGGAGAGGGGTCTGCTCACTGGCTACCCTCTACTCGTCCACAATGGTCACACCCGGATAAGATCACCATCCCATGATCAAAGGCACCACACTTCTACACCAAGTACGCAAAAGAAGGTCAGCCAAGTCCTTTGGTTGGGACAGATTCCAGGACATGCCTGAAGAGTTCTGGCTCTTCAAAGATGCACAACAGGTGTAGGAGGTTCAATCCCCTTCTGCTCCATGCAAACCAAGCCCAACGCTTGGTGGCTGCAGATCACCACTTGGAACTGCTGAAAATGATGACCACCACCGAAGATGGCCTTAGTGTAATCAAAGAAGAAAAGCGCGCCATCTGCATCATGGTGATGCAACACCGGTATGTGTTGGACTTAATGACCACAATGGAAGGGGACATATGCTTCAAGATAGGTACAGCATCCCCATGAATGACCTGGACAATGGCACACTGTCAATTGCCATCTAAGCCCTGCACAACCTACAGCAGGTCATGATTAAAGAAGGAGGTGACCCAAACATAGAATGGTTCACAGGTTTGTTTGCCTGGGTACCAAGGTGGATCGCAGGCCTGTGCAAGGCCTTGTTACCAGTGGTTGTAATCTTGCTTTTACTGTGATGCACCCTACACATGATATGTGCCTGTGTTAAAAAGGCTACCCTGAAAATAGGGGGGAATACACCTAGTGAGGACACCCAATGCCAAGGGAAACACGCACACCTAAAGCCGGAAACAGGAAACCATCATGCACAAGACACGGACCAAAACAGCCAGGGTAGTAGTTGATAACTCAACTAGAGGGGGGATGTTAGCATTGGATCGATTTATAGAAATGTACCACTCTTAGGAGTCCAAGAGTTAAACACACAGGGGTAACCCTATAACCCAAGGAACCTGGGCCTCATCAACATAATATGAACAATGGTTCCAAAGGGAAGCAGTTACTTACAATTGAAATAAATCAAACTTCACAAAACACAGCATTAGTAGATCAACCAAATAATCAATATTAAACAATGAATAATAATTAAAAAAAAACACAATAATTTATTTTTTGATTTTCATTTGAATATCAACTCATTTATCAACTCATTTGAATATGGCCAAAAATGAAAAAGGCTGTATATACAATAATATTTATAGAGAAACGACGCAGTGACAAAGTGAATAAGGTGACTAAGTGTGATAGTGAGAGTGTGAATATTTACAATGTATGCACGTGATTATCAATAAAATACACAAAAAGTTTTTGCAGAAATTTTGCAAAAAAAGTCCTCAGCTTAATTATGGATAGAGAATAGACCTTGTAAGGCACATGTCCTAACTTTTTATGGTATATACAAGGAATTCCAATTGGTACGGGACTGTAGAACCGTCAACGTTTCGACCCTATATCAACCAGTTGTTGTACACAGTCATATCGGGTCTTCTTCAGGACACAGGAGGTGTATAACAGCCTACACAAGATAAATATATATAGATCAGTATCTAAGCTGTGTTAAAGGTTTTAAGACAAGGAGAACAAAAGTTTCCCCATCAACTCACCTAAAATGTAGGTGATAGGACAGATGTCCACCAATATGCCGCAGTTGCCACTCGATTTCAATCGAATATATCGACTCGTAACTAGTCTATGCCACTTGGGGAGTAGATCTCCACTGGGATAACATTGGGGATACTGTATCTAAAATTTGTTAGTGAAAGGAATCAAGGCACGTTTATATTTGGAAACTATGACCTAATTTTGGGGTCATTTGAACTTTCAACAGATTAAACGAATCCTGTGGTACTAAATGTGGGTTGCTTTATGCTTTTTTAGTTGAACTTGTGTCCTGATTACTGTGCCTCCTGCAGTACTATATGCAAAGTCTCTACCCTGAAATCAGGTGAGCCATCACGTGGGCCATTAATCTATAGTGGTACCTAATGTCTGTCACACGAATATCATTCTGATTATCCCTATCTGGGTTTATATCTGTAGCAATTCACAACAGGTCCCGGTAATCAGAACGTAAAGAGACGGAAAAAGATTTAATAATTAGACCAAGACGAATCAAGATCTTCTACGACTCTGGTAATTAATCTTCTATGGTCTCAATGCCGTAAATTAATTTTTGCATCTAATATATGCGTACTAATGTGCACACTTGTCACCAGGTAGTCTCTTCCGATTGAAATCGAGTGGCAACTGCGGCATATTGGTGGACATCTGTCCTATCACCTACATTTTAGGTGAGTTGATGGGGAAACTTTTGTTCTCCTTGTCTTAAAACCTTTAACACAGCTTAGATACTGATCTATATATATTTATCTTGTGTAGGCTGTTATACACCTCCTGTGTCCTGAAGAAGACCCGATATGACTGTGTACAACAACTGGTTGATATAGGGTCAAAACGTTGACGGTTCTACAGTCCCGTACCAATTGGAATTCCTTGTATATACCATAAAAAGTTAGGACATGTGCCTTACAAGGTCTATTCTCTATCCATAATTAAGCGGAGGACTTTTTTTGCAAAATTTCTGCAAAAACTTTTTGTGTATTTTATTGATAATCACGTGCATACATTGTAAATATTCACACTCTCACTATCACACTTAGTCACCTTATTCACTTTGTCACTGCGTCGTTTCTCTATAAATATTATTGTATATACAGCCTTTTTCATTTTTGTCCATATTCAAATGAGTTGATAAATGAGTTGATATTCAAATGAAAATCAAAAAATAAATTATTGTGGTTTTTTTGAATTATTATTCATTGTTTAATATTGATTATTTGGTTGATCTACTAATGCTGTGTTTTGTGAAGTTTGATTTATTTCAATTGTAAGTAACTGCTTCCCTTTGGAACCATTGTTCATATTATACTCTTAGGAGTCCAGCACACCACAGAGCAACTGTTGACTGCGCTACCCAAATTCACCATAAAACATTTGTTACGGTTTCAGAGTGACCCTTTATCAGATCAACATACCACAGCTGCCCTCTGTTCACCCCTAGCACTTCCCATTATAGAAACACCAGATAAGGAATTAGCCTCAAACACACCTGGTAGATTGCAGCAGTAAATCACGTATGGCTCCACGATGTAAAGATAAAGAAATGAGTCAGATGCACACACTCATAAAACACAAATAAATGTACAGCAGAGGGCCTGCATTCAACCCAATGAGACAATACCAGAGCAGCTGATCACTTGCACTTATCAGATAAAGCCCAAGCAATGCCTAGTAGTAAACGTCACCCTAGATAACACTCATGACACACCCGGCTACCTGGACCACCTCAGAAGGTGACCTCCAGTGGGTATTCATGGCCCTTTCTATCAGAGTGTGATGAAACAACTAAACATGCAATTCATGACCCACTGTACCAATATTTCCTGCCCAAAGGGGGCCGAGCTACAATTGTTGCACTCATTGTATAGTACAAAGCATGCCATGAACCTAATGCACTTTTAATTCCAGCACGCAACTCTAAGAGATGTGGCTGCTATTCCCGGCCATTATTGTTCAATGAACTTGCTACAACAGTAGGAACATTACAACTACAAACATAAAACACTTCTTAAACCAAATGCAAGGTGACAAATGAAGGTATACATTCAAACACATTGAGGGATTAACAGCTGCTGCATGACACAAACCATCCCATTGAATACAGGTACACAGATCCTCATATAGATACTCACACTCAGAAGTAGGTAGACATCAAATATACATTTCACATTAATTTACACTTTTACATTCATCATCAGTTTCCCTTAATGTTTTATCTTGGATGGAGGTCATTTTTTTCCGCAATTCTGATATTTTGCAGTATAGTTTACTGACAAGAGATCTCTAAAAAGAAAGATTCCAATGATCATCCACACATTGCACTTGCACTCTTCGGACCTGCATCGCTATCAGGGATCTACACCAGATTCATGGGGCTAGGAGCAGTGGCGTAGCCAGTAAGGCATGGGCCATACTGCAAGGAACAAAATATGCCCACTGGCTGTTGTTTGAATTGTAAAATGCAGCAATAATTTGGGTTCAGTGGGCCTCTCAGGCCTCTGAGCCTTGGTGCCACTGCACCTGCTGCACTGATGGAAGCTATGCCCCTGGCTAGATCACAGCATATCCTTTTTCACTTAGGAAACAGTACGTATTTTGAGATGCTTCTAAGTGAGGAACATTATGTATCATTGTACCAATTGACTTCAAACCATTTGGGGAGACGGTCTTCATCTTCTAAGTCAACCAATGTGGCTTGCGATAATTATTATATATATTTTTTTTTGTGCAAAGTTTGAATTAGTTTGAGCACATAGTGGTTTGATCCACTTTGATTTAGAGACTTTTTTCTTCACAGTGCAGATTTTAAATAGTTGTTTATTTATCTGATCCATTGATGTACCAAATGGCTATTACTTATCGTGTAACAATTTGTTTTTGCTTCAAATTGATTATTTTGCAGACTAGATTAATCTTTGTAATGAATGAAATCGGGTTTCTAATAGATTAGGTTAGTGATGTGTTCTCAGCACAAATATTGTGGGTATGAGTCTCAACCACTGAAATTCACTCCTTTCCTCTGGGGGGTTTTAAATTGATCGAAACCTAGGCTTAATCCATCCGTTCATGGGAGTCAGCAAATCTGGATCTCTTTCTCATAGTAGAATCAACAGTCATGTGAGAAAAGCTTTATATCCCTGAGTCATCTAGTCCTGGACAAAAGAGCATCAGAACCTCTGGAAGAAGACTGGCAGCCATGCAGTCCTACAGATGACATTGCCCGTCTCTTCGATCCAATCATCTTGAGCTACCGCGCCCTCCACCCCAGGTCCTTCAAGAGAGCGAACCTCTATGAATCCTGAGTGCTTCTATGAAAGACGGTGAAAAGGTCTGACTGTCAATAATTGAGCAACTAGGCCCTAAAGGCAAGAGGGTCTGCATGCCTGTGCCAACCCCCAGAGTCACTCAGTCCTCAATATTGGTTGGTACCTTTTTGGGTAGCACATACTGCATGAAGGCCTCTTCAGGGTGCCACTGGAGAGCGTATCCACATGTGCGGTCCAGTTTTGAAGTATCCAACCCTGCAGGTAATGGACTGCATCCATGAATTAATTCACCCACCCGGTTTAACACGTTTAAGTCTCTATACTCCTCTGCTAATCAGTGACCCTGTGCCACTCCCCGCCATTCTAAATTACATCTTACAAGAGTGACTACTATTTCTCAGCCCCGTTTATCTGTCAACTAGGATAGCTTTCTTCCTTCGTCAACTCCTTGTTTCCACGGCCTGTCACCTTTTCCCCAATAGTTTAGTCACTCGGGTTGGGGAGAGCACAATAAATTCTTTCACATCAATACTCAGCTAAGCAAACCATCTTCATCATGTTTCTGCTACCTGCTGTAGAAAAGACGGCAAATGCATTCTTGTGGAACAACGTAATGATTTTCGTGCGCTTCAGACCCTTCATGCTACGGTTACTAAAAGCCCAGCGGAGTGTGCTGGGAATCGGTAATGCGCAGGGCCTCTCTCTGAAGTTTCTCTCTCCATCCCACACCCTTCTCGCCAATCCCGAACTCCCCCTCACCGCTGGGTTGCCATGGGAACGCAGTGATGGAGCACTGCCGGAATGGAAGGAGAGAAGCGACAGACATTCGAAACACCGCAAGCGTTATTGATGTCTAGGTCTCCGGAGATTATCTGCATATAATTGGTTTATGGATGGAGACACACAGCTAAAAAAAAAGAAAAAAGAGCAGACGGTGCGGGAGAATCGATGGAGGCGCCTGAGCGAAAACGCGACACGTAGGAGATGGCGTAAATTGCGGGTAGGCGCTTGTGCGGGTATCTAGACAGGTGAAGCTCTCTAAAGAGTTCAGAAGTTTGTTACTTACTCTTGCAGAGAGTAGTGTTCGTCCATAATGGCGCAAAGGGAGCCCAGAGAAGCAAGCGTTCTAGTCCCAGGGCGCTGGGGGCGTTGGATCCCATCTATAAAGTGCTAATGGCTGCCCCAGGTCTATCTTGCACTTCTTGTAAAATGATGATATGCCAGCACTTGCCCACATGTTCTGAGATAGCGGAAATGGACATGGATATAACTGTATCTGCAGCTGGAATGCTTAATGAATTTGACAGAGCACTTTTTTTTTTCTCACCAGGAATTGAGATTTTATGTAAACTGTTGTTGTTTATGTAGTCTTACTTTTATGTACTTTTATGATCTTAACTGAAAAGATTGAATAAAGTTTCTAATGAATGACATTACATGCGCGCCATGTGCTACCACCATCTTGCGAAAAAGCAGACCTTTTTCTGTGCCGTGGAAAACCAGGCAATGTAGGAAGGAAGTCATACTGGATGCCAACTGAGATCACCCGACTTTAGTCCACGCATGTTTTGTCCGCTAACTCCATTAAGAGTGTGCATAACTACTCCTGGAAAAATGGGTTCTTGAGTGTCTTTGGGATGCTTCTAAAAAACACAGCATTCTAGGTAACCCCACCATTTTGGAGAGGGCCACATGTCCCACAACTGTAGCGGTCCTTCACTCGAGAAGGCCTCCAATAATCTGCCCGCTGTCACAGCTGGACTTGGGTTACCCTATTATACATCATCTGGATCTCTAAAAATTCCGAACCCGAAGTATTTGAACACCTGTCGATCTCTGTGTCCTTAGTTAACAAGAAAGGCATTTAGCCTTGTTTTTATATAAGACCTGATTGATGCCTTTCTGAACCTGTTCAATTTGTGTACCAACAGTGGCAGACCGTCTTCTCAATCTCTTAGATATAGTAATATTTGCATTCATTGATCTGTTTGCCTACCCGCTCCCTACATCGTCTCATATGGTGCACCAGAGGTTCCGTTGCTTGCACAAGGAGTAGCAGAGTGTGAGGCCAACCCTTTCTTAGCCCTTGCTGGATGGTCCAAGTGTATGACACCACCCTGCCTATTTTGTTCCGGCTTGGGGGAAACATTCACAAAAGCTGTAACCATTTTATAATGTTAATAACAAAGCCCATACATGATAGAAACATTCACAAAACATCCCAGTTTTCAGAGTCGAAAGCATTCACCATATTTAAGGAGGCCGCTGCAGAGCCCTGTTCCATCCCGGAGGAAGAGCTGGACACATGAAACAGCCTGTGCACATTCCGGGATGTGCCCCTGCTCAAATAAAAAAAACATTTAAGTGGACAAGGCATGGCAGGACAGGAAGTATCCTATTGGCCAGCACCTTCCCTAGGATTTTGCAATCTAGATTTAACAATGAGGGGGGGGGGGGGGGAGGGGAGGGTGGCGAGTCAGGGATACAAAGAAATTCACCAAGTCGTCCACGTGGACTGCAACTGTACCTGAGGCCCTGGGTCACCAGTAGCAAATGCAAATAACCACAATGTCTGCAGTTAGGTAACTAATAGACTACCTAGGACACAGAGAAAAGATCCAATATTGGTCAGTAAGTAGCGTCAATTCAGTTTAAGACTTCTGGAGACAGTGACTGTCTATCTGGACAAAAAAGGTCTCCCAGATCGTGATGGTGCAGTGGCGCCCTTGCATCGGGTTTCCCATATCAGATTTGGTAGGGTTTGATTTTTCTCTCAGTGCAGACAACAATCATGTGTACCTTTGTTGCTTCCTGTAATATGAAATGCGACCTAAAGCAGTGCTCTGTTTTCTGGTGAGGTTTATCCTGTGTCATCTCCTTTTTAGGTCTCGCCTGGCGTTGCAGCGCACATGCGTTGCTCGCTCTGCGAGGGCTTCTTGGAATCAATATGGTTTCAGAAGTTGAGTTTGGGCTCAGTCCCTAATTTCCATTGGTGTGCTTTATTTGGCGTCATTAATTATGCTAAACGGAGTGCGATGATTGTACCGGAGACTTTTTAGTCCCTCCTGGTTACCATCCTGTCCTTTTTTGGCCCTGCCCACCCGGACTGGATCTTTTACTGGTGGCTTTACATGCTCTCCTTTAAAAGGCAGTAAGCACTCTTTTCTTTTTATTGTCAGCACCGTCCGCACATTCGTAATGGCCATTCGGGCAGCTTCTCCTCGCTTCAGCCCTCCACCCCCTGCCTCGGAGCACACGTCCACTCGGGGAATCTCTCCTTGCTTCAGCCCCCCACCCCCTGCCTCGGAGCACACGTGACGTATTTGTAGTGAAAACACACAAATTTACAGAATACACTTTTCTGATTGGTCTGTTCTGATTTTCTACTAAGGTGATTACCCAGTTTTGCTCATTCATCAACACTTGTGTTTTTTTTCATTCGAGCCGTGCCAGGGATTTAGCCTGTCTTCCCGCACGTTCTTTGCTTGGCCACGCCCCTTGCTTTTAGCCTAGCCTCTGCCGTCCCCTAGTTATGACGGCTGTGGTGGGCACGCGCCAGCCCCTGTATATCGGGTGTCTCGAGCTGGGATTCTGCTGCACTTGTCTGACTTCGTTTTGTGTCTTGGCGCTTTAAGTTTTCTTGTGCCGCACCCTCAGTGAGTCTCGTTTTGCCCTTCTCTCTGTGGCTTCCTGTTCTCTCGTAGATGTATTGGCTTTGAGCAAATGTTCCCCTACAGTGTGTAAACTAATGGTTTTATTGGTGGGGTAGACCCCGACTGCCTTTCCACAGGCGTTTTCCTTCCGATGGCTGCTTTTCGAGTTCTGCTTAGCTGTTCAGCGTTATTTCGCGAACCTAAGGACTTCATTGCAGTAAACAAATGTAGATGTTGGGGAATGTGTTGTGTTCATTGGGCAGGCTGTGGGGGAGGGGAAGAGGGAGGGGTGCTACCACTTTCCAGACATTGCACCGTGATGTCCCGGACAATGCTGACTTGGCTTATTATTTTCAGTGTTTTGCTTACCACTCGCATAACCTATAGAAAGAGTGTACGACGTGCGTTGTCCTTGTTTTTCTTTTTTTACAACTGGATTGGGAAGGCGAGGTTACAAAACACGAGCTGTTGGAGAGAGATTTACTAAACACAACAGCCTTGGAGATTTATTCGGGAAGTGTAATCAACAGAAAGTGCACTTCAGTTTTAAAACAAATTACGTTTTTGTTTGCTAAGAGTTTCCATCCCTGGCAGCGTATGTGACTAGCATACAACAGGAATAAAGCTGGAAAATTTCATCTGGTTTCGCCAATGAATTCAGCAGTACAGAACGCTGCAGGGAGGGGCGGTGTTAACAGCAGGGAACTGCAAATAATAGTTCCTGGAAAGTGTAACCCTGTGGGTTCTGCAGTCCCTTTAGGGTCCCTTAATAACCAGACCCGCCCCACACCACAGTTTTGCGATTTTCTTCTTCTGCCCTCTCTCCCATCCTGTCCTTTCCCTGCCTTACCTCCAACTCACCCGTGTGTAACCTCCATCGCTGACAAAGCCTATTATCTTTTTCCTTGCTTCTCCTGCCACTCTCGCACATTTCTTTCTCGCACCGGCATCTCTGATGTTCCCAACCCCCTGCTCCCAACCTGTCTGTTATTTGTTTCCTGGGATGTCACCCTACCGATGGCAATATGGTGTGATCTGCATATAAAAGTTAGATTCCCTGCGCAAGGTTGACGTAGCCTTTCGTGTTTCTAAGGTCGCAAAATCTCAGGTGCCTTTAAATTATGTGATAGTAACCCACACGTTCTATTTACAGTAACGTGGTGGTATGAACAGCTGTCTAAAAATGAGTTACTAATCGTGAAGGGTCTAGTCATCTTGCTCTTGTCCAAATAGTACATAATCCCCACCAGATGCACTTCCTGAAATACTAAGATTTTCTCACCTTTCGGGTAGGGACGGGTGGGCAACCAGCACTCAGACTACTAAGGTCATATAAATGTTCTTATGCTGAGTAAGGTCGTTTACCTGCCTGTCAGTTAAGTAGCCTCTACTAAGTATACCAGCATAGACCTTCAGGATGCTCCATTAATACATTGCTTAATAATGCAGCACAATATAAAGAGCTTTAGTGGTATGGCAAGTCAGAAATGCAGCATTGCTAATGTGACCATATTATGCCCAGAAACACTCTCCCATGTATATTGCAGCCTCCACTGTATTCCTTTCATGCTTTCCAATTCCACGTGCTCTCTCTTGCTCTGCCTTTTGTCTCTCCATCTTCCTTTCCGCTTCATACTTCCTGTCTTCTTTTCTGTTAATTTCACCATTTCATCCAGCTTTTCTCATCCACCACATGCTCTATCCATTCCTGCCCATCTCAATTAATACATATGATTTATACATGGCACTATTACCCATCAGCCTCTTGCCACTATCCTATAACTAAAAGACCACTTCTCCAAAGTACAACAACTGAAATTGCATTTGGTTATTTCGTTTTTTTAAGCTATGTCAACAGATTCGTATAGCGCTGGATTTCATTAGTATGGTCTTGAAGCACTGCGGTTTTCGAGTATCTTCACATCTTGGTCTTGAGCTTTCTGTCAAAAAACAGTCTGTTTTCTAATGTAGTAGAAATATAAAATCTGCAGACAGGCTGGCACATCGGCCTTATCTACCCCCATGAAGTGGAGGCCCTGCACCTCGGAGGGCACAGTTTCAGATTCACATGATCAGTTACTGCACATTTCTAATAGCTGTCTGTCTTTGTTTCCACTCTGGCTGAAACATCGTCTTTTCGTGAGTTAGACTGGAGGACCTAGAGAAATGTTGTCCTAACTAACCTTGATGGGAGTAATGCTAATGGAGGGAAAAGCAAAATGTCACTTCACTCATTGCATTAAAAAACGCTTGTATTTACCCAGTGAACGAAGTGGGTGCGATTGGAGGGGCTTGACGTGCCCCTGTATACTTCAAACCCTCATACAATTCTTCTACTCAAATCTTAAACACTGCTTTTCTACTCCTAACGCTATGCTTTAAACTACTACACAGCTAACAAATACAATTCTAAAAAAATACAACCACAACATATCACATACATACACTCAATAATACATAGCTGTAATACAATACCATTAGCAAAGCAAATGACTTTAACTTAAACAAAGGCGAGACCTATTGCATTTCCAATGCTTGTTCTGAGTGTGAGGACAATCAGCTCACAGGACTGCGGTTGACAAACAATGGAGGCAAAAATAGATTATCGTTGCAGGACAGGCCTTTCCATCTTTCAACTGCAAGGGAGAATCGCCAACTGGCAGCTCCCTAGTTTTTAAACTGGTTTACCAGGTACCTCGCTTCATCCAAGTAGGACACGTATGTCACATGTGTATGTGTAACGCCTGAGTATGCATGGAGTGTGACTGTTTCATATGGCTAGTGCTACATGGGAATCCTTTTTGATTTCCTGAACCAAAATGTTAACAAATCAGACTTGCAGGGCCTCCACAAAGCATACCTGAGGTCAATTGTAGTAGATTAGGTTGGAAGGCGGGAGGATAGGAGGCAGATGGTCCTTTTGAAGTTTAAGGGAATTTCCCTGCTGTTCCATGCACTATTATTCCATAGAAGTGCCCTCTCAAAAGCAGGTTTATAGGTAGTGAAGTGGGGAAGCCTCCCACCCCACTCCATGCTCTAGTTTTGTAATTCCACAGACAGGAGACTTTCAGATTCAACCATCCTTCCTGTTTACAATCTAAAGAAAAGACTACAGCTGGACCAGTCTGGGAGGAATAAACAAAAGCCAATAACTGCCTGAAACTGGCCCCAGAGCTGGATCATGGGAATACACAAACTCTGTCTATTACCATAGTATAAAATGGGTTCCTACGCCAGTGGTGATCCAAAAACCTTTTTCTGTGCCTGGGTGGTGGCCTCTTACCTCCTATTCCCTTTTACTTACATCCAACTCCCTTTTGACAGTTTCAGGACGAGGAACCTGAAAGATCTGTAACCTGCCTGGAGAAGACCTACCGTGAGGGACGGAGCTCACTGAATGCTATGGAGGGTCATGGAGGTCCCTTGTACATAGGAGATGCTGCAATGAATAGCTGAACTGCTAGAAGCTGAGTCAGGAGGTGCGGAGTGCAGCCCACTCCTACCCGGGAGAAGAATCTGCAGCGCCAGAGCAGGTGGGGAGAGCTGGAGAAGACGTAGTCCTTGCAGCATGCCCTGAAGTTGTAACTTGTATGAAAGCCTGACCCTTAGTTCGATATCATGCGACTTTGATCTCACGCCCCTTACAAAGAGTGTGTGGCCTCTGAAGAACTGTGATCGCAACTCAGTTGCTACACTCATAGAAGCCCAAAGTGTCTTGAAGAGGTGGGAACTACTACCATATTGCATTCCACATCAGTGGATACCCATTACCAAAACTGGATCATTGCTGCAGGCTAGGGTGGACTCTTCACTTCTTTGGGTGCTGGGTTTTGTGTAGGGCGGAGTGTAATTTGTGTAATTTGCTGTGACATAATTACACAAAATTACAGAAAAAAATATGTAAGTTTACGGTCAGCTGCACTTGGTCAATTTTGAACTCAATAGTATGGAAAACCCCAGGACTCCAGTGATGAATGGCTCGGATCTGTACACTCTGAGCCCAGTAGCGCTCCTGAAACAATTCTCACACTTACACACAAAAAGTCTTGGAAATTTAAAGTAGGGATCCAGATAAAAGATGACTGACACCAAGCAGGTGTAGGACTGAGGGTACCTGCCACTGGGAGGCTTCTCTTTGTATCTAGGACCACTTGGAATCTAGTGCAAGGCCCTCTGTATGAATGAAAGCTCCTACTGACCCTTGAGTTACTGAGTGTCTTCCTTTGCTTCACACAGTTTGTGAAATCCAAACCCTCTTCCTCCTTCGTGGATACAGCGTGTACTTGCAACCCTTTGAGAATCAGATGTACAGGAGGTTTATCTTGGTTATCCTATCGGAAGGTCTTTTGAGAAAAGGGTTTTATGGAAGTGCCCAATAACCACTTACTCCCCCAGATACTCATAGAAAAGGCCCCACGCTCCACAAGTGCAAGGACCAGTAGCATTCAGATTACCATAAAAAAGAAGTACATACATCAAATACAGACTACTTATCTACTAACCAGGGAGCCGGTAAACATGAGCTGCTTTTCTAGTGTTTTGTTTTGTACTCACCTGTATTTACCCTCCATCCCAGATCCTCTGTCTCTCGCATTTTCTCTTCTCATTAATGTATCGAGAATCCACCCCACCTCTCTTTGCCTTTACCACTATTGTGCTTTATTTGCTCTCTTTTGATTCCCCTCTCGCTCTTTCTCAGCGTTTTCCCTTTTAGAGTTAAATCCACCATTTCTGCCTTTGTTCTTAACTCCTCTGACTTTCTGTTACCTCCTACAGTCATTAGTTATTTTCTTCTTTTCTCTTCTAACTTATATTCTTCAATTTGCTGCTTGATATATTTTATTTTGCATCATACTGTTTTGTAGCATTTACATACTGCTTCATACTCCATTTCTGGGAGTCGAAATTAATTATGGGCTGAGTACCTTGGTACAGTGAAGGGGGTGCGTGAGTGGCAGAGTACAGTATTTGTGGGAAGCGTTTGAGGTCCTGAGTGAGCGACGAGAGAGGGACTGATTATGGACTTGAGCTGCAGCACCTGGAAGTGTGGGGGAAGAGGTGTGAGAGATCGTCCCACCATTACCTTTTCTCTTTCCCCTCTTCTGTTCATTCTTTCCTACTCCGGACACTTTCCCAAGCCATCTCCATCACCTTTCTACTCTCTTCCCATTGTGTATCCAACCTTGAACATTTCCCACTTTTACTCCTTTCACTTACTGTTCTCTCTTCGTCCACCCACACTTTTTACTTTGATTCTACTCTTTCCCTCGTCTATTTTTGCTTGCCTCCTCTCTGCCTTTCCTTCCACTCTCCCCTCCCTCCCTCTCACTCCACTCCCCCCACCTCATGAAAGAATCATCAGGGCTTTAATTCTGAGTCAATCTAAGTCCCCGATCCATAGCTTCTGCCGCCTGCAGTGCGCCTCATGTTAGATTTATGAGCGTGTGCTTTTGAATTCCATACATTTTTCATCAATCTCTGGGATAAAGAGACGTGGACCAAGCAGTGTTTGCCCGGCCTCCGTGCAAGAGCGCGGCCATCTCAGGAGGACGGCTCAGGGTCGGTCTCCCTCGCCGCGCCCCCTGCACCTGGGCCCAGGCAGGCTTCTGCTGACACTGCAAGCGGGGGACGTGTAGTTCTGTCAGTGCGGCTGAGGAACGAGCGCTGGGCGGGCCCGGGCCTTCTCTCAATCAGCCGGGCTACTCACAGCTCTGCCAATGCACCTCAACCCCGCTTTGCTATGTTAATTCTCTTGCTACACACAACTATGCCAATGCACCTCAACCACACTTTGTTTGCTATGTTCATTCTCTCGATACACACAACTATGCCAATGCACCTCAACCACACTTTGTTTGCTATGTTCATTCTCTCGATACACACAACTATGCCAATGCACCTCAACCACACATTGTTTGCTATGATAATTCTCCTGATACACACAGCTATGCCAATGGCCCTCAACCACACTTTGCTATGATAATTCTCTTGATACACACAGCTATGCCAATGGCCCTCAACCACACTTTGTTTGCTATGTTAATTCTCTTGCTACACACAGCTATGTCAATGCACCTCAAGCACACTTTGTTTGCTATGTTAATTCTCTTGATACACACAGCTATGTCAATAGACCTCACCACACTTTGTTTGCTATGTTAATTCTCTTGATACACACAGCTATGTCAATAGACCTCACCACACTTTGTTTGCTATGTTAATTCTCTTGATACACACAGCTATCCACTGAACCTCAACCACACTTTATTTGCTATGTTAATTCTCTTGATACACACAGCTATGCCAATGCACCTCAACCCCGCTTTGCTATGTTAATTCTCTTGATACTCACAGCTCTGCCAATGCACCTCAACCCCGCTTTGCTATGTTAATTCTCTTGCTACACACAACTATGCCAATGCACCTCAACCACACTTTGTTTGCTATGTTCATTCTCTCGATACACACAACTATGCCAATGCACCTCAACCACACTTTGTTTGCTATGTTCATTCTCTCGATACACACAACTATGCCAATGCACCTCAACCACACTTTGTTTGCTATGTTCATTCTCTCGATACACACAACTATGCCAATGCACCTCAACCACACATTGTTTGCTATGATAATTCTCCTGATACACACAGCTATGCCAATGGCCCTCAACCACACTTTGCTATGATAATTCTCTTGATACACACAGCTATGCCAATGGCCCTCAACCACACTTTGTTTGCTATGTTAATTCTCTTGCTACACACAGCTATGTCAATGCACCTCAAGCACACTTTGTTTGCTATGTTAATTCTCTTGATACACACAGCTATGTCAATAGACCTCACCACACTTTGTTTGCTATGTTAATTCTCTTGATACACACAGCTATGTCAATAGACCTCACCACACTTTGTTTGCTATGTTAATTCTCTTGATACACACAGCTATCCACTGAACCTCAACCACACTTTATTTGCTATGTTAATTCTCTTGATACACACAGCTATGCCAATGCACCTCAACCCCGCTTTGCTATGTTAATTCTCTTGATACTCACAGCTCTGCCAATGCACCTCAACCCCGCTTTGCTATGTTAATTCTCTTGCTACACACAACTATGCCAATGCACCTCAACCACACTTTGTTTGCTATGTTCATTCTCTCGATACACACAACTATGCCAATGCACCTCAACCACACTTTGTTTGCTATGTTAATTCTCTTGATACACACAGCTATGCCAATGCACCACAACCACGCTTTGCTATGATAATTCTCGTGATACACACAGCTATGCCAATGGCCCTCAACCACACTTTGCTATGATAATTCTCTTGATACACACAGCTATGCCAATGGCCCTCAACCACACTTTGTTTGCTATGTTAATTCTCTTGCTACACACAGCTATGTCAATGTACCTCAACCCCACTTTGTTTGCTATGTTAATTCTCTTGATACACACAGCTATGTCAATGGACCTCACCACACTTTGTTTGCTATGTTAATTCTCTTGATACACACAGCTATCCACTGCACCTCAACCACACTTTATTTGCTATGTTAATTCTCTTGATACACACAGCTATGCCAATGCACCTAAACCCCGCTTTGCTATGATAATTATCTTGATACACACACAGCTATGTCAATGGAACTCAACCAATCACTGCTTTTTCATTACCTATTCGTCCGTCTTCCCGTTCCATTCCTTAGCAATGAGCAGCTCGCCTGCTCTGCAGAAATGTATTACCTTAGCAGAGGTCGAACATTTCCTCCAAAATGGCACTGCCTACCGGGCAGCATAAAGGGGGAACCTATTTTTTTGTTGATGCATTCAGTGCCAGTTACCTAGCGTGGTCGGGTAAGTTATGTTTTCCGTACTTTCTGTTTCTTGTTTTTAGTGACTTGCTTTGGCAGTCACGCTGCTTTATTTGGCCTGCCAGCCCTGCTCAGCGGGCGTTGGTCTTCTCTTTGGGTCGTGACACAGAGCGTCCTGAGACCCATTCTTGGCTCCTGCTGTCTACCTCAGTTCTGGTGCCCTCCCATATGGGCTATTTGTATGGTTATGGGCGCTTCTTGCATGTCAGGGCCTCCCACGTGAGGTCGGGGGCCATGAGACTTCGTATCCATAGCTGCAGGAAGCGTCCATCTTCATTGTGGTGATTGCGGTCCTGGACACGGATGCTTCTAGTTCTGCGGGAGTTCCCACTGTGGATGCGCTGTGCCTCCTGATCAATGAGGCTGTTGAGGCTGCGTTCAGGGCTGAGGAGGCGGATGGTCCTCTTTCAAGGTTCCTCACTGTAATGGCGCCGATGTAACAGTGCACAATGACCAAACAGGTCAGGCACTAGGACCGGCCTGAGAGGGGACCAGGGCGGGCGGAAAGGGAGGAGCGGAGGGCCAGGGACGGCAGTTAGCCGTTAGCCCTGGAAGAAGATAGACGTAATAAAGGAGCTGACCAGCAAGAACCCTGTGTCCGTGTCTCTTCTTTCCACGGGGATACTACAACTGGCGATGAAGGTTTCGAGCTTTCCACGTGTGCGTGAAGCTATCTGCGAGACACGTCAGCTCACCCCGCGTGTGGGGCTGGGAGCGTGACGAGAGAAGTGCCCACCGGGAGTCCACCCCGGCGGCAACAAATCCGGAGCTCGCCCCGCGTGTGGAGGCTAGAGCGTGAAGCCCAAAGAGCCAACCGGGAGCCCACTCTGGCGGCGACTGGCCCGGAGCTGCTCGCCCTGCGTGTGGGGCTGGAGCGCGATAACTGAAGAGCCTACCGGGAGCCCACCCCGGCGGTAATGGTGAAAAGTGCCCAAGAAAGAAGAAAATAACCTCACCTGGCATGGTAGCGGTGCCCAAAAGCGGATCCCCGGTGAGTGAAATCAAGCGCTGATGAGCGCGGTGTCTCCGGTGATTCAAAAGGCAAAATCTCGCAGCACACGAGATTCTAGCGGCGGCCATTTTGAGGTCAGGCGTGAGATTTGTCCGATCCCCCTGTCAGGGACCATCGGCGGCCATTTTTAAGTCAGGCAGCTGAGCCAAACAGCAAACAAACATTGATAAATGACACGGAAGTAAAAAAACAAGCATTGGTAAATGCAATAGAAGCAACAAACAAGCATTGGTAAATGCAGCAGAAGTAACAAATAAGCATTGGCAAAGGAAACATAAGTAACAAACAAACATTGGTAAATGCAACAGAAGCAACAAACAATCATTGGTAAATGCAACAGAAGTAGCAAACAAGCATTGGTGAATGCAACAGAAGTAGCAAACAAGCACTGGCGAGTGCAACAAAACTAACAAACAAACATTGGCGAGTGTAACGGAGAGCAAACAAAGTCTGTAAAAGCAATCAGCAATAACAGTCGAACAATGCCCGACCCAGCTCCCACAAGCATGTTTGGAGCCTCATTCCTGCGCCGCCCCGAGCCCCTCGTTCCTGAATCTGGTGGGGGCATGGGTCCGCGATGGCAAGAAGGGATAGAAGATTTCGAGGACTTCATGAAAGCGTCCAAGGTGACGGACCTTGAAGAACAACTGTTTGCTCTCAAGAACCTGATTGGCAAGGAAGTTGGATGAATCATAAAGGCACTGCCTGCTGAGTCCTCTGGTGCCTATGACAAAGTCTGCGAAGCACTAAATCGCAAGTTCCTACACAAAAGCAACATTGACTACGAGCGGTACACATTCAATCTGGCCGCGCAAGAGAAAGGTGAGCAAATGGGGGTGTTCGTCACACGTCTGAGACGACTGGCGAGATACTGTGATTTTGACAAGTTTTCAACCGAAGACGCCCTTCGGCTGAGAGTCATAGAAGGTTGCCTCTCGGAACCACTGAGACGCAAATTGCTCAAGAGAAGCTACTCGCTGGAAGAGATTGAAGAGATGACGAGACTAGATGAACAAGCCAATGAACATGCAATGAAAATAGAAGCCGGGAAGGGTGAGAGACGGGAACAAGCATTCAGGATGCAGTCCTGGCAAATGCATGGAAGATCCCCACCACAGGTGCGTTCCTCCAGATCCAAGAAACATCACCACCAGTGAAACAAAGGACACAAAGGCAGAACCCACACCAAGGAACGATCAGACAGACAACTCAAATGCTACAGATGTGGCTACGACTTCCCACATGCCGACGCATGCCCAGCACTAGGACAACAATGCCGGAAGTGTGGTAGAGACAACCACTTTGAAAGCATGTGCGGGGCGATACCCAAAGGTGATCAACAGGGAAAGCACCGGCAACATCAGCCTTCAAGCAGTCGTCACCATGTCAGAGCAGTCCAGGATAGACGAGACTCATCCACTGGGTCGTCACAATCCAGCTGCCACTCTTGCAGGACATATCAATCTCGACGGTCGTCATCAAGAGAATCCCAATCCACATCACCCATCTCTCAAGACCGAAAGGAATATTTTTATTGTGTAGCCGACCCTGATCGGCTGAAAGAGTACCCGCGATTGGACATCAGAATTGGTGCTCACCCCACAAAGTTCGTGCTAGACAGTGGGGCATCACTAAACTACTTGCCCATAACGGAATACCAACGAATGAAGTCACCTCCCAAGCTGGATAACGCACATGTACGAGTATACATGTGGATGTCCAAAAAGCCACTAACGTGTCTTGGGAAATTTGCAACCGAACTGTCGTACCAAGATCGCACAATATCAGCCTACATCCTTGTCATCGAGGGGCCTGAGGCCGACTGCCTCCTGAGCCTGGCCACCGCAGAACGACTGAATTTGGTTGACATCTTATACCGAGTGGCTGACAAACCAGCTATCATCCAAAAATTCCCCAAGCTCTTTCAAGGCCTGGGAAAAATGAAGGACTGCCAAATAAGACTACACATAAACGAACAAGTCACACCGGTAGCACAGCATCACCGGAAAATCCCGTTTCACCTGCAAGAAGCCGTGGAGAAGGAGCGCCAAGATCTACTGGAAGCAGATATCATAGAAAGAACAGATGGACCAACGCCATGGGTCTCCCCAGTGGTGGTAGTCCCGAAGAAAGGGGAAACCAGCCGAGTCCGCCTATGTGTGGATATGAGGGCGCCCAACATGGCGATAGAGAGAGTGAGACATCCAGGCCCTCACATCAGTGACATGATCACGTCACTCAACGGAGCCAAGATATTTTCAAAACTAGACCTCAACAAGGGATACCACCAGCTAGAATTGCATGAAAGGTCAAGATATATCACGACATTCTCGACACACCTCGGGCTATTCAGGTATAAAAGACTAAGTTTCGGAGTGTCATCAGCAGCGGAAATATTCCAAGAGGCAATCAGGAGAACAATACATCACATTCCACATGTCCTAAACTACAGCGATGACATCCTCGTATATGGAGCAACGACTCAAGAACACGACAAAGCACTAGATCAGGTCTGTCATGCACTCATGGAAGCCTACCTCACACTTAACAGAGACAAGTGTGAATTTCACAAACCACCGCTGAAATTTTTCGGCCACATATTCTCTGGAAGTGGCATGAAACCAGACCCAGAAAAGGTAGCAGCGCTAAACGACACCAAGCCCAGACGACGTGGGCGATGTACGATCGTTCCTAGGCATGGCCAGCTACTGTTCCAGATATATACCTGACAACGCCACGTTAAGTTACCCTCTGAGGATGCTCACCAAGCAAGGACAACCTTTTCAATGGTCCACCCAATGTGAAGGGGCATTCAGAGAGATCAAAAGAACTGTAGAGTCGGCCAAAAATTTGGCTTACTTCAATCCGAAAAAGAAAACAGAGATAACAGTGGACGCCAGCCCCGTAGGACTAGGAGCCATCCTAGCACAATATGAGAGAGAAGAAGATCAGCGACACATAGTAGCGTACGCCAGCAGAAGTCTAACAGACACGGAGAGAGCGTATTCACAGCCAGAAAAAGAAAGCCTGGCCGTTGTCTGGGCGTGTGAACACTTTCAAATCTTCATCTTTGGGAAACACTTTACACTAGTGACTGACCATCAAGCCTTGACCACAATTTTTGGAAACCCACGAGCAAAAATGCCACCAAGAATAGAGCGATGGGGCCTCCGACTCCAGGAATACACCTACACCATCATTCACAAGCCAGGAAAAGCTGCAAACCCCTCAGACTACATGTCCCGGCACCCCATCAGATCCAGCAAATCAGAACAATCAATCGCGGACGAATACATTCACTTCGTAGTAGACCAAGCGAGACCTCCGGCTGTTCCACTGAAAGCCATTTGTGAAGCGACGCAAACAGATGCCACCCTGCAAGAGGTGAAACGTCGGATTCAAACCAACAGCTGGAGACACACGCAAAGCAGTGAACAAAACGACCAAGAAATGGCGGCATTCAAACATGTCCACGACGAACTGTCAATAGCAACAAATGGTCTTGTTTTACGAGACACCAGAACAGTGATCCCACGACAACTCAGACAAGGGGGCATCAATTTAGCGCATGAAGGGCACCGGGACATAGTAGCCACAAAAAGAGCACTCAGTGAAAGAGTCTGGTTTCCAACACTAGACCTGATGGTAGAGACAACCCTGAAAGATTGCCCGCAATGTCAACTGGTGAGCCGTCCGAATCCTCCTGCACCGCTACAAATCTCTCCACTACCGGAGGGTGTCTGGCAACACATTGCCATTGACTTCTTCGGGCCAATAAAATCGGGCCAATATGTCCTGGTCATCATGGACGAGTTCTCCAGATTCCCCATCGCACAACTGTGCTCATCCACGAAAGCATTGAGTACCATACCGATACTAGAGGAGGTCTTTGCCGCATGGGGCATTCCCGTAGTGGTGAAGTCAGATAACGAGCCTCCATTCAACTGCCACGACTTTGCTGCTTTTGCTCAACACCTCAACTTCAAGCACCGCAAGATCACACCATTATGGCCTCAGGCCAACGGAATGGTTGAACGCTTCATGTCCACAATCAAGAAAGCCATTCAGCAAGCAGAACTCACCGGAAAGAGCTTTCAGATGGCACTCAACGAGGTACTGCGAGCATACCGAAACACGCCTCATTCCACCACAGGCAAATGTCCTGCTTCTCTCATGCTGGGATGCCCAGTGCGGACCAGACTACCGATAATGACGATGGCAGCGAACGAACAGTATCCCGACTCTGACCATGAGGAGATGGCAGCCAGAGACAAGATAAAGAAAGAAAAGATGAATGACTATGCTGATGAACGGCGACGTGCTACGTCCCCTCACATACAAGAAGGAGACTGGGTGCTGGCACGACAAGAGCAGCCCCGGAAGACTGATAGCAAGTATCATGAGGTTCCGCTGAAAGTGATACAACAAAAAGGAACTATGATCACTGCAGAGACCGACGGAAGAAGACTCACCAGGAACGTGACGTATTTTAAAAAGTGCGGACCCAACATTAAGGAACTACTGACTGAACTGAAAATAGAGAAGAGAGAACCAGAGACACTGCCGCACCACAGTCAGGCATTGATGGAAATGGCCGACGAGAACGAGCGTGACAATCCTGAACTCCAGGCACGCCCCAGACGGGTCATCACAAAACCGTCTCGCCTTATTGAGGAACTTTAAAGAGACAGCTGCTGTGTTGGTCATATTCTGTTTTTCTTATTTACAGAGGGGGGAGATGTAATGGCGCCGATGTAACAGTGCACAATGACCAAACAGGTCAGGCACTAGGACCGGCCTGAGTGGGGACCAGGGCGGGCGGAAAGGGAGGAGCGGAGGGCCAGGGACGGCAGTTAGCCGTTAGCCCTGGAAGAAGATAGACGTAATAAAGGAGCTGACCAGCAAGAACCCTGTGTCTGCACGGGGATACTACACTCGCCGTGCACCCCTGGATGATGAGGTTAATCTTGATGAGGAAGATGGCAGGAGGGTTCACTTGGTGCAGGGCGCTGAGCTATCGGACTTGTTTACCCAAGTCAGGAATAATCTGGGTTTTCCTTCACCTGTGATGAATGATTTGAAGGATAATTTCTTTACCCAGTATCACCAACCTGATCCTGACTCTTTACCTTTACACAGTGCTGTCTGCAAGGTGCTGACCCATGAATGGCGAGACATGGATAAATCCGCTTTTCCTCGCTTTTTGGGTAAACGTTACACTTTGGAGGGGTTTTCAGAGGAGTTCTCTTAGTCTGTCAAGGTGGGAAATTTGATGGCTGGCCTTTCTTCACTATACATGGTTCTTTGTGCTGATGATAAATTTTGTCAAAGGTGGACAGACCCAATGTAGTGTGGTACGATCAAAATGAAGCAGTATTTGGGAACCCACAAGGTGGGTTAAAAGGCCCCTCACACACCAACCTGGTTGGTGTCATGCTTCATCATTGGGGCCCCAACCGGGTGGCCGAATGCCCCCCGGTTGTGCTGCAACGCCTGACTACAGCGGAGCTGGTGTGGTGCAAGAATGTGATGTGGTGATGATTAAAAACATATATCTCTGAGAATCCTTGCCATTAGACGATTTATTATTGGCGGCTCAGGATATAGACTAAAAAGATATGTGATGCAACTAATGAAGAAATAATTATCTGCTAGTTGGCTGTGTTGTGGGTCTACATGTTTCAGCTCACGTATAAAAATAATAAGGAGCTTTCGTCAGGACCAGTGTATAGTGAGTGGCAAAAAGTGAAGTGCCACGTGGTGAAAAAATATTTAAAAAGGTTATTTACCTACACACTCGCTAAGGTGTGTGGACACAGTGTCGACACAATTGCTGACACTGCGGCGCAAACCTGTGGAAGAAAACAAGACAGCACAAAAAACACATATGAGAATTACATTTGGTGCCCTGGAATGTAGGCAACAATCAAATATAGTTTTAAATAGATTTTAGAGTGCTGTGATTAATCAAACCTGTCTTCAGAGAACGTACCGTTGGTGACACCCACACTATTGGGGTGTATCATGCTGCTAAGCGAAAAGGCGGAGGCAAGGCCATTAGAGATGCTAGGTAAGACGCGAAGCGCTCTGTGAACTAGGGGTGCCAGGTGGTAAATAACACGGCAATACTACAATGAGCAAATGGTGAAATGTACACGAATAGCGACAGGTGATTATACCGGCAATGGTCGTGAGACCTCATCACGAGGTGTGTACATAGTGAGAGGCCCACTGTGCGCTAGTGAGACGAGGCTAAATGGAGCCCGTAAGCGCTAGAGGTATGGGGTGGGCACAGTCTAAAGAAGAGGAACACAATGCGCAAAACAGGGGAGGGGAAAAGGATAATTACACTATGGCTGAGTGAGAGCGCTGAGCGGGAAGCGGGAGGGGGGCGCTCCTTACAACAATTCTGTGGACAAAAGAAATAACAAGTTAAAAAGCGAGGTAGGAATGGAAGTAATGGTATCCAGGGTGAGCGAGTAAGAGACACCTTACTTGATTGTGAAGCTACCATCGCCTGGCACCTACTGTGGTCTCCCGAAGTCCCGGATGCTGAGGGACCCAAGGGAAAATGAGATCAAATAGGGAAGTACCCCATTGTGTACGTGCGTGTTAGCTGGTAAACTCGGGCGGGGCCTAGTGGACCACGCATGCGTGTAGGGGTAGCGCGTGGCAGGTGCGCATGCGCGAATGATACCCGGGGGTTAGGAGCAAGAGCGCCTGCTCAAGGGAGCGATGTGAGTTCTGCGCGCATGCGTAGGAGAAGAAAGCCTTGGTGGGTGTTAAACTGAACCCGTGCATGCGCGGAGGCTGGGGATAATTCGAACACATTGGTAGAACGGAAATTACACCAGAAACTGGTGCCCACTAGGTGGTTTAAGCCTGTACTTGAGAAAGTCGGGAAAAATTCAAAATAATGAATGAGATGGGGGTGCTAGATAAAATAAAAGCTGGTATTGTGGAAAAACCACAGAAGTGTACATAAACATCTGAGACCAGTTGAGTAGTTGAAGCCAAGGCCTGCACTGTGGTGGAAATATCAGATGGCAAGATAGGCTGGTACTGAATTGGGAGATGTACCTGGCAAGGTTGAGGGTAAAGAATGGATTGAGCATAAACCTGTGGTTCCAGGTCAGAATGTTTGAGCCTATTAAGAAGATACTATCAGGACTTTCTCAAGCAGTTCCAGGGGATATTATCGTTCAAACCAATGATGTGGCTCGAAAGGCGATATATCCATCTTTGTTCCTGTTCCAGGAGGCGGGTCTGAATGTTGGGAAGGTTGTGGTCTAGGGCTTCGATTATGACCCATCTCATATCGTTGGTCGTGTGGCCTTTTTCCAAGAAATGATTGGTCATTTTTGTAGTGTTTTTCTTGCAGCGTATTGTGCTGCGGTGCTCACAAATGCGGGTTTTGACTTTGCGGGTGGTCATACCAATGTAGGTCAGATTGCACGGACATATGATCCGGTATACAACATTCTCTGTGTTACAATTGGTATGTTTGCGTAACTCCCATGTCCTTCCAGGTTCCAGGTTCAGGTATTTGGTTGTCTCCGTGATATGGCATACGCTGCAATTACCGCAAGGGTAGTGCCCTTTGATGTTGGGGAGGCCCCAGGCGTTGAGCACCGTGTTGGAAGGTCTGGCGGGGACACCCGGTCTGGTAGATACTATGGTGTCCTTGATGGATCTAGCTCTTTTGGTTGAGAGGAGGGGAGGATCCCATTTCAGGTGGCCTGTGTTGAGGATCTTCCAGTTCTTTTTAATGATCTGGGAAACTTTGTTGGTCACCGTGTTGTAAGTGGTAACACATGTGAGTGGTGGAGGGGTGGGTTCTTTGGGGTAGGTTTCCAGTAGACCTTCACGGTTTTGATTTCTGGCCCTCTTACTGGCGGTCTTAGTTATGTGTTTCGGGTAGCCGCGTTGATGCAGCTTATGGCAAAGGTCTTGGGCTTGTATTTTATAGTCTCTAGGGTCACTGCAGTTTCTGCGAAGTCGCAGAAATTGACCATACGGGAGGTTTTCACGGAGGGCTCGGGGTGAAAACTGGAAAAGTGCAGGAGGGAGTTGCGGGCAGTGGGTTTGAAATGTGTTTTACTCATGAGTCCTCCTGAAACTGCTTGGATGTCAATATCTAGAAAGGTGGTTTGGTGTCTGTCAGAACTATGTGTGAAACGTAAGTTTGGGTCACACGTGTTTAGCCAGTCACAGAAGGTGGTGAGTGATTCGCTCAATCCTTCCCAGATGAGGAGGATATCATCAATATAGCGCTTGTAGAACTTGATTTGTGGGATACGTGGCTGGTTATTACTGAGCAGATGTTTGGTCTCGAAGTTGAAGACGTACAGGCCCGCTATGCTGGGAGCGAAAACACTCCCCATTGATGTACCATACTTCTGTAGATAAAGCTTGCCCTCATATTCGAAGTAATTCTGTTTGAGTGCGAGGGTGGCGCACTTCAGTACGAATGAGGGAGGCGTGTGGTATTGCCAATCAGCCTCATTGAGGGCTTCTTCTAATACTCGTAGGGTGTCATCTTGTGGGAGGCTGGTGTACAGACTTTCCACGTCCAGTGATACCAGAAAGGAGCTGTTAGGGTCGTAGTGTATGTTAGCTAGGAGTCCTAGAAGATCTTTGGTATCTTTGAGATACGTGCTGGTAGACTGGACCAGGGGTTGTAAGAAGTGGTCGCAGAAACGTGAAAGGGGTTCCAACAGGGACCCGATGCCTGAAACGATCGGGCGACCAGGGGGAGGGATCTTATTCTTATGAATTTTAGGAACAGTGTAAAAGTATGGTATTTTCCCTTTTGTGGTGGTGAGGAAATTTGGCCTCGCTTTTTGAAATCTGCCCATTCAGTTCCGCTTCTCCCACTAGGGTTTGGATGTTCGTTTTAAGTGAGATGCTGGGGTCATGTGTGAGCAGTTCATAGTTCTTAGTGTCATTGAGTAGACGCTGACATTCTTGGTGATAGTCCTCTTTGTTGAGGATTACCGTGCCTCCCCCTTTGTCGGCTGGTTTGATGATTATATCAGGGTTGTTCTTCAATGATTGTAGGGCAAGCCGTTCTTGTCTGCTAGTGTTTTGGAATGTATGGGGTTCTTTGAGAGCTTCGATTTCCTTAAACACTGCTTGCTCGTAGACCAAGATTTCTGGTGGAATGGAGCTGGGGGGGGCATGAAGGTAGATTTTACCCGTAGGGTGGTGTCCCCCTGATCACTAGGGTCAGGGAGAGTTGGAGTGTTCTCAAAGAATGTCTTCAGTTTTAGTTTGCGAAAGAATTCAGCTAATTCGCAATGTAGTTTGAATTTATCAAGTTTGGTCGTGGGGGCATAGCCAAGGCCTTTCTCAAGGATGGCTTCCTCTATGGGTGATAGAATGTATTGAGAGAGGTTGGTAATGAGACTTAGCGTGTGCTCGGGCCTGGTTGTTGGTCTCTGGTTTGGCTCCTCGTCTGTGCTCCCTGTGGAGGGTCGTCTTGCCAGTGTACTGTGTTCCCTCTGCGTCTCCTTCCGCGACCTCTTCGGCCTCTTCCTAAAAAAGACTGTGGTTGGTTTTGATTCATGTATGGTGGTGGTGGACCAAATGGTGGGTTCCAGCCATACCCAAATTGTGGGTGTATAGGGGGATACATGGATGGGTATAGTACGTTGGGTCCCCGGGGCCCCGGGGTCCATGGTTGTTGCCATCCTATGGGGCCCCCTCTACCTTGCTGACGTCGGCGGTAGCTGCTGTTACTGGAGCCGCTGCTTCCGGATGAGTCTTCATCTGATGATGTTCCTGACATGTCCGCCCGATTAGGTGGTTGGTAGTCCGCTGCGGCGTAGGGGTAGGTCTTTGTATAGGAGAATCTCTTAAGATCCTTTTGAAATTTGGTGATTTTACTTTGGGTGAGGCCTTCCTTGTATTCGTTTATTTCCTTGTTGGTTTCCTCTAGTTTCTTTTTGAAGGAGGAGAGAGTGGCTTTGAAGTGAGTTTCCGTAGTTTGTATTTCGATAAGGAATGCATCAGAGAGGCGTTTGGTTATTTGGATGATAAGAATCATCCAGTCACGAGTGCATCTCCATGCTATTTGTGCCCAATCTTTCCGAAAGGTGGGATCTTCTAGAAAGATGCGAGGGGCATTCGTGACTATCAGGCCTCTTGGTGCGGTGTTATTCCTCAGATATTCGGTTAGAATTACCCCGTGGAGTATAGTTCTTATCCGGTTGCGCTTTTTTCTCATTCAAGTTGTCCCAATCAGCTGTTTGTGCAATCGAGGTTGCCAAATTAAAGTCTGCCAGTAATGGAGGGTTGTCAAGAATACTGTTGACATCGTCCAGGGTGAACCCTAAACCAGGGTTCTCAGCCATAGTGAAAAAAAGGGGGGGGGGGTAAGGTGGTGTTTGCGCAAGGTAAGGGAAAAACTGCTCTCACAGCTGTGCGCTGCGAATAAATGTAAAGAACAATGGGAGAGCTAGGGAAAGAAGGGGGTTTTGTCCGTATCCCCTGGATGTAAATAAATTTTGTCAAAGGTGGACAGACCCAATGTAGTGTGGAACGATCAAAATGAAGCAGTATTTGGGAACCCACAAGGTGGGTTAAAAGGCCCCTCACACACCAACCTGGTTGGTGTCATGCTTCATCATTGGGGCCCCAACCGGGTGGCCGAATGCCCCCCGGTTGTGCTGCAACGCCTGACTACAGCGGAGCTGGTGTGGTGCAAGAATGTGATGTGGTGATGATTAAAAACATATATCTCTGAGAATCCTTGCCATTAGACGATTTATTATTGGCGGCTCAGGATATAGACTAAAAAGATATGTGATGCAACTAATGAAGAAATAATTATCTGCTAGTTGGCTGTGTTGTGGGTCTACATGTTTCAGCTCACGTATAAAAATAATAAGGAGCTTTCGTCAGGACCAGTGTATAGTGAGTGGCAAAAAGTGAAGTGCCACGTGGTGAAAAAATATTTAAAAAGGTTATTTACCTACACACTCGCTAAGGTGTGTGGACACAGTGTCGACACAATTGCTGACACTGCGGCGCAAACCTGTGGAAGAAAACAAGACAGCACAAAAAACACATATGAGAATTACATTTGGTGCCCTGGAATGTAGGCAACAATCAAATATAGTTTTAAATAGATTTTAGAGTGCTGTGATTAATCAAACCTGTCTTCAGAGAACGTACCGTTGGTGACACACACACTACTTCTGACCCCGTAGAAAAGAAGGTGGAGGGTGCTGTGAAGAGGTCTTATACTGCCTCCAATTTTTTATTACAGGCTTCTGCCTATACCACTTAGATGGTTCAGTCTCTCTTGAAGGATTTCCAGGCTTTGGCTCTTCAGTTGGGTGACAGAGAAATGCTTACTCGCTGTTGGCTCTCATGGAACTATAGGTTCATTACCTGTCCGACATCTCCTTTAACTTATGTGTGGCGGCTGCTGCTGCTTCTGGGGCTTCCATTGCTGCTCGTCGCCATATCTGGATGCGGTCTTGGAAGACAAAGGCTTTGCAAAAGTCTGTCCTCCTCAAATTGCCATCTGGTGGTTCTAAGGTGTTTGTCCCCCAGCTGGAGGAACTGGTCAAACAGTCGGCAGAGAATCGTAAGCTTGTGGCTCCCATCTGCCCTCCCTCTCAGGGTGATGGTTTAAGTTATCACCATGCTATTGCCTTTCCTCAGGCCAGGGGTGCTCAACAGCCCTTTCGTGGCAGGGGAATCGGCCGGGGGCCACTGTAGGTGAAAGTCCTGGTCCCAAACAGGTGTTGCTTCCTCTGCTCCTTCTCCATTGCAGTGACTATCCGCCTTTTCTAATTGGGGGTCGCTTTTGGTTCTTAGCTCAGGTCTGGGAGGGTCTTTCCAATGCCAGGGCGGTTCAGACAGTGACCTCCGGTTAGTGGATCGAATTTTCATCTCACCCTGTTCCGGTGTTCGGAGACACCCCTCTGCCACGGGATCCAATGAGGCGAGCGGACTTGCTGGAAGGCATTCAGCTTCTTTTGGAGAAGGTGGCAATTGTGGAGCTTCCTCCCCTGGAACGGAGGCCCGTGGTCCTATTTCATCCTCTTTATGGTTTGAAAGAAGGATACGATGGACTTGCGCCCCGTGTTGGATCTTAAGGGGGCGAATCTCTATGTACCTCATCATCAGTTCAAGAGGGTGACTTTGCAGTCATCCTTCAGCGAGTGCACCAGAGGTGCTTCCTCACCTCACTTGACCTCATGAACTCCTACCTGCATGTTGCCATCCATTCGGCGGATAAGCAGTTTCTGCGCTTTGCGGTGGGCTCCTGGGACTTCCAGTTCCACGTGCTTCCTTACGGCCTTTCATCTGCACCAAATGTTTTCACGAAGCTCTTGCCCCCCCTGGTCGGCATCTCCATTCATGGGGCATTCATGTTTTTCCTTACCTTGATGATTGGCTGATTGTCGCTCCTTCTTCTCTCAGGCCACGGCAGATGTTCGTCAGGTCTGTCTTCTGCTGGATTCTTTTGGTTTCCTCATCAACCACAGGAAGTCCTCTCTACAGCCCCGACCAGTCTCTAAAGTTCATCGGGCCCTGTTCCAGATTGATCTGGGGATGGTTTTCCTGTCTCACGAAAGACAATTGACTCTGTTCCAGCATCTCTCTGTCCCAGTCTCAGGTGTCTGCCCAGCTCTGACTGCGGAGTCAGGGGAAGATGGCCTCGAAAGTTGCATGTCCTCACATGGGCCCATATACACTTGTATCCCCTCTTGCATCACATTCTGCGCCACTGAGACCCTGCTTCTCAGGCCTACAAGGCTCTTGTCCCCGTGTCTCTGGAAATCCTGGAGTTCTTTCAGTGGTGGTTGTCCCCTCACAATCTCTCCAGGGGTTTCGATCTTCTTCCTCCTCCTGCCTTCGTAGTCTTGTCAACCAATGCCAGTGCCACGGGTGCAGTGCAGTTCTGTGGAATTCCAAGACCCAGGGCCGGTGGTCCCGTCTCGAGGCTCTCCAGTCCTCAAATTGGTTGAAATTGATGGTGGTTTGGCAGGCCCTTCTTTGGTTTGCCCCCCTTTTGCTGGATCAGGCTGTTTGCATTCAGACCGATTACGTCTTACGTGCCTATGTCAACAGGCAGGGGGGATGCGCAGGTCTCTGTTTCTCCTTTCCTGGAGGATCGGTTTGTGGGCCGACTGAAACTTCTGTCTCTCTCAGCAGTTTATCATCTGGGGAGGGAGAATGGGCCTGCGGATTCTGTGAGCCGGGTGTTTACCTCGTCCGTGACCATTTGCCTGCCTCAGAGGAGTCTGCTCTTCTGCATTTTCCAGCCTGTTTCCCTCGAGGTTTGCCTAGGCAATAGATCCTTTCTCTATCCCGATGTCCCATTGGCTCCTGTTCGCCCTCTCCCTTGATTCTCCATGTTCTCAGGAAGATTCAGCTGGATTGGAGGAAGGTTGTTCTGGTTGTTCTGGAGTGGTTCCGAAGGTCCTGGTTCCCCCTTCTCCTGGATTTGGTGGTGTGTCCCCATTGGCAGTTTCTCCTGTACCCATATCCACTGCATGCTCCTTTTCTCAGCTCGTACTCTCTCCACCTCCGGCTGGAGGTCTGGCACTTGAGAGGATGAATTTGTTGGATCAGGGTTGTTCGCTTGAGGTGGCTGAGAAGATCCAGTAGTCTTGCAGGCCTTCGACCATGAAGTCTTATGGTTGGCCTTGGAAGCATTTTGACTCCTGGTGTCATGGGAAGTGGCTGACTTCTTCTTGTGACCCTTTCAAGGCATTGTACTTTTTAAGGGATGATGTTGTCATGCTTCTGGCTGTATCTACTACAGTGCTTAATTTGTAAAATAATAAGTTCCAGAGCCCTCGTCAGGAGGCCACCACAGCTTGCACCACCCATTGCCCTCTTAGCGCACCCATAGATGGTACCAAACCAACTTCTAACGATCACACTTGCAGAATTGTGACACAACAGACTTTTCCAGGCCTCCAAACCTGTAAGAATAGCTTTGGAAGCAGGAATTTATTATTGTTAACGTATATGGAATTAATAAACAACTTTTGCTGTGCTTGTCTCTAAATTAGACAAACAACACCTCCATGTGATGGACTGTCATAAGTACTGGTGTTGAGAATTAAGTGCCAGTGCGGAGCCCCAGAAACCACCTGCTCAAATTAAGCACTGATCTACTCTCAGTGCCCAGCGGGCTGCCATTCTTGCCTTTCGGAGTTCTGCTGTCTCTTCTGTGTCTCCCTTGTTGTCTCAACTTTTGCAGAGTTTTTTGCTTCAGCGTCCTGTCTCCCCCTCTACAGATCCTGCCTGGGATCTTCCCTCAGTGCTTCAGGCATTGACTTATCCTTTGTTTGAACCCCTGCTCTCTGTTGACCTTAAGTTTCTTTCGGCTAAGGTTTTTTTTTGGTGGCCATTTCTTTTGCGGTCGACAGGTTGTGGGCTTGGGGCTTTGTTGCCTTCTCCCCCTCTCTAACGTTTTTAATCTGACAAGGTGATTTTGTGGCCTAGTCAATGTTTTCTTCCCAAGGTCTTGTCTGACTTTCACTCTCAGACGGATATTGTCCTTCCTGTCTTTTTTCCTGACCCGTCTTCTCTGGGTGTCTTGAGGCCCCTTCGCATTTACCTAGATCGGACCCACGATTTTACGAAAGTGTATTCCTTCTTTGTTACCTATGGTCTCTCTGGAATGGGTCTCAAACCTTCCTTGTCCACTTTGACTCAATGGGTGAAGTGTGAGGTTCTGTTGTCCTATGAGGCTGCTCACTGTCCTCTTCCTTCTTATGTTTAGGAGCGGTCCACTAGGTGGGTTTCCTCATATTGGGCCATGTTTAAGGGTGCCTCCTTGTGTGATATTTATAATGCTGCAACATGGGCCTTTCCCCACACTTTTGTCTCGCACTACCGTCTTCAGTTGGGGATGGCGGCTCCTGTTGCTTTTGGCACTCATGTTTTGTGTCCACTGTACATGATTTGTGATTTGTACTGTTTTCTTTTGCCATTAAACCAACCTGTTGGTTTTTGCTGCATCCTTCTGGTCTCTTTTGTTCAATCACCATGCGTTGAGGTATGGGCTCATTGTTAATCTTCATTACACGAGTCCTGGTCTTTTCCTTGTGTTTTTTGGGGTATTCTCAGGTTGTCATGGTGACGCACCTTCCCCTTTATGCATGCCAGTTAGGCAGTGCCAAATTGGGGGGGGGGGGCAGGGGGGGGGGGTCAACCTCTGCTAGGTAATAGGTTTCTGCAATTCAGAGGAGCTGCTCATTGTTAAGGAATGGAACTGGAAGACCAGGACTAAGAGTAATGAAGATTACCGGTGAGTAATCGGGCAGCTCTAAGGCTACCTACAGCCCTACCAATGCACGTCCATTATGTTAACCCAATACTGAAACAACACAACGCATCTTATGCGTTACCATTGAAACGCTGATCTGTGCTAGCTTTGTAGTTTAGCAGTGACCCACATAAACCTTGTATGGCACCCATTGCTATTCTCAAACTAGGAGACGTCCCTGCTCCAAACATACAAAACCTGATAAATACCAAAGATAGAACAAACTGAATCTGGCTACTTTATCGATTTCTCTCTGGATCCAAGTGAACACGAGTTACCACCAGCTCCTGTTTCCCACAAACAAAAACGATGTGATTTCTACCTTTGGCTGAAAAAGACTTACTTTGTTTCTCTCTGGCTACAGCTCTGGATTACAATTTGTCTACTTTTCCTATTCCTTTGGATAGGAGTAGTGACTATCTTTTTCCTGCTCCTGAATGGACACTATCTCTCAGAATGTTCCGCAGGAAAACCTGTGAACCTGGTCCTGAAACCACATACATCGTCACATCGTAAACAAAGAGACCTATCCTTAGTGAACATTACAGCAGTTCCAGTTGCGGAGGAAATAGTTTGGGATAGGGTTGCATACGATGTATATTGTCTTACTGAACTTTTAACAATACAACATTTATTTAAAATTTCATTAAGTGATATATATCATCACCTTCAGTACTTTCTCTGATGATTGGGACTTTGAAACTGTAAATACTATGCTGTCTGATTTAGAACCATCTGCTGCATTTTTAAGTAATGAATTGTATGATTATACGTCTCATTTTGACACTGTGTATTGTTACCAACACTATGGTCATCAATTCATGCACATAGCTAGTATGCCACGTTATGTTTTCTCTTAACATCAATGGGAACATTGTCCAACACCGCCAAAAGGCAGTTCAACAACATTTGCACAAACGCTTGCTATTTTTCTGGGTTTAACACTTCAGACCCGATATTTTATTATTATAAGCTGTACACCTGCACAGAAAAATATGCTCACCAATACAAAACAGATATACTCTGCTTCCTTTATTTCCCAACTGTCTTTACAGGGTTTCGACTTTTGGACGGACACCATAGCAAAATCTATCTGGAGGACTAAAGATTGGCAGGTTCAGGGAACTGAGGCCTTATTTAGAGCATGCCTCATAGCAGAGCAAATTATCTTTCTGAACAACACAGTGCAACAGACTTCCTGTCTTGGGTTAGCCAAGATCAAGAACTTGAACACACCTCAGATTCCCCCACTTACCCACTTTGAGGGGTGGTGAAACTATACACAACATAGTGAGGATACACTAGATGACATTCAACATGATGGTTCATACAATTCATCAGACGCCAATTGGAAGGGATGGTTGGTTTTGCCTATCGACACAAATAAATGTCAGTTGAAGTCTGGGGGCATACTAACAGTGTTAGCATCCAGGGTGAAGAGAATAGATTCTGCCGCAAAATCCTGGGTGCACCCATCTCATCATCCAAATACGCTAGTCATTGTGAACTCAACCTTCCATACATTGAAGACTACGTTAAGGCTCGCCCAACCCTATTTAGTTGAGAATTTGGAAAAATCCTGAGGCTCAATTAACCAGAGAGATAATCTCAGATTGTTTGAAATGTGACAGGGGGATGGATATACCATGGTTGGCTGTGGTTCACAAAAGTCTAGTTAGTGTGAACCTAGAATGTGTATTTTCAAACCCCTCAGACCTTGGCACTATCAGTAGTAAATCCCTCCAAAGGACTCTCTATGCATCGTATAAAAGTGCCAGATTGGTTACAGAACGTAAAAAAATGTCAGTGGCCAGATACATGCATATTGAGAACGTTACTCCAGTGGTTTCTAGCTATTTGTTAAAACCAATTGGCTGCTGGGAAAGGGGTTTACTCTTCCGGCTGAGGACTGACACTATGAAATATATGCTATCATTCCCTGTGGGTTTTATTACTAACCTTGACCTTCTACCCTGTCCTTGCAATAATCAACACAAACAATCAATGCTGCACTTTTTATTCTTTTGTTCCTATTATTTAATTCTCACCAAAAGGTTTTTGATCCCTTATTTTAAAGCTTTACCTGTGATTGATTATAAAGCAGCTTACAGGATGGTCATTGCTCTAAATGATGATGAACTAACCTTTCGGGTTGGTTCTTTCTTGAAGGCGGCGGTGTGCACCCGTAATTCTATGCACCCCTGCTGAACTATGGAATTTTATTTTATGTTTTTAAATCTGAACTGGTATATGCTTTTATTGATTGTCTCAATATGAGACTGTGCACTGTATTGCTGGAGGCCCAATTTCAATTTTAATTTATGTCTTAATTGATTTTCTGTCTTTGTACTTTTATGGATATGTACTTTTATCCGAATAAAGTTTATATTGATTGATTGATGTCAGTTAAGATTCAGGGGTACCACCGAAGGGTTTAGTATCCATAGGCCTGACCAATGCTACTACAAACAGAACACTCGGGTGGTGACATCTTACATTGTTGTGAAGTTATGCCTAGAGTGGCTAGAAACCTTAACACTGTCCCAGGTGAAACAACACTTATCCTTACTCTCTGATGACATGGGTCTTAGGGATTGTTGTTTGGTCACCAGGAGCCATGTCCGAAGTGCTTCTTATACGTTATTTACAACAGAGTATAAAAAATCTCTCAACCAGAGGCTGCTGAGAGATTGTGTGAGACTGACAGGGTTAACCTAGAAAAGGCTTTGGCAGTGGTCAACAATGGCTTGACCACATCGACATCCAGGATTTATTCACTGGGCAACATAGTGTCATCTGAAATAGATAGGCTTTGTCTATTCTTTAACATGGGAATCGCAACTGTGATACATTCTATTATTGAGTAGGATGCTGCAATCACTGCTTTCTGGTCACGTGCCCTGGCGGTATATTAACAGCATGTCTTTTCTGCATACAATCTAACAGACAGACAAAAATGGCACGAAGACATTCAAAGTATACAACTCTGCACATTGAAAAATTGGACCAATTACTTTTTACCGTGGATGAGTCACCCTCCACAGAATGGTTATTACACTGCCAGTCACGACATTCCTATATCAGTACTGTCTACAGTATCACCAGGTAGGCCGGTATGAAGCATTGGGAGAGGGGTACATACAAGAATCTTGGAAATTACTGTACAGATTTACATGCAGGAATGGGGACACTGAAGTCTTTCTCAGCCGTTCAGACTGTGAGAATTCTTTAACTAGATCTCTAATTTGTCAGGATATTGTGCTTCACGGAGCCTGTAATGCTTGGTTGCAAACCTATCATGTCACTTGAAAGGATCTCCAGCTGCCGTGATTCATCCAGAGTTCAAACTACTCTCGAATGGGAGTTATTTGATGTTAAATGGTGAAGGTTGTTGCAGGATGGTGCCAGGCATCGCATGTCTGTCACAGTAAGTTCCAGGGTAACTTGTTGTATGCAAGTATTGTTTCCACCGACACACCCAGTTAGTGAGGCAACACTATGGCCTTCATTGGATGTTTCCCTTATACAGTTTGATTCTCTGATAAGACTGAAAGCCATGCTGTTACAGAAGGATGTGGCCTTAACCTCAGCCAGAGAGACTTTTGATCTCCAGGTTGCAAGGTCTTTGGCTGAGATACAGGCACTAGTCTGAAACAAACTACCCGCTCCGTTTCGGAGTCCAAAGAGATGGAAAAAAGCCCTCCTGTGCGACGTTGCCGTGAACGCATGGTACTCCATCTGGGTGCACCTCAGCGTTGGGAGCTAAATGAGCATTGGTTCCTTTTGTTCAGATAAGTCTGGATCAACTGTATCCTGCCCGTGCTCCGCTGCCTATTCTGTGGATACAAATGCGTGTTGGACCAATGTCTAACACTTCCATTGGTTGCGCCACCGGACGTAGACGTACTACTGGACCCCCTAAAGGCCCACGTATTACAGAGTCCTCGACACATTCCCATGTTGATGACGGCATTCTTAGAGCCTCCACGGGACGCTTCAGCTCCTGTCGGACCAGACACCGGCTCTACAACCAGCACACAGGTTTTGAGTGTTTCCTAAGCGGCTGCTGCGGGAACTGCAGATAATCACTTTTGCTCGATTTACCTGATACAGTGATGTTGCATCTCCCACATAGAATACGTAAACATTTGGTTCTCCGTGTGTTGGGAACAATTCGTCCTTTTTCCAAAACTAGCCAAATTGGAATTTGAAAGCACCGTTTTGTTTTATTTATTTTTTCCTCACTGAGCACTATGGCTTTCGATGTGCTCAGTTGGTCTAACTGTATATTGACTATTTAGAGGAGTTACAGAGCTTTTTTAACTTTTGCATCATTTTTAACAAATACCATGTTTGTAGATGTTTTTATACTAGTACTTAATTAATGTTTAATTCTTTTTTAAACAGCCATATTTTAGCATTAGTTTATATTGTCGTCCAGTCGGATGAGGAGTGGGTGTTATGAGCCCCAATGTACCCCAATATAGGCCTAGGTAGCTGCACGACCTTTTACCTACATTTGTCCTAACTAGCCCTACATAACGGTTCTTGCGCTGACATTTACCTAGTTATCTGCCGAATAAATGTCATGTGGTTTTCTTCGAAAACTAGCCTTATTTATTATGCAAGAGGATTCTTAGTATCATATCTTAATTCCCTGCCAACGACATGCACAGCAGGATTACCATCATCTGTATAACTCTGTACAAAAGTCACTGTTATCGTCACCCTTGAACGGCAGACAACAGTACCATTACACATCTAGGTAGAAGCCCTCAGGGTACTTTTTAGGTATAAAAGAAATACATCTTCACTGGTCAACCAGAGAAGAAGCTTTCACGCTGACACTAGATGCAGAGGTCCTGGCCTGCAGAAGCTCCAGCACGCAATGGTCTGGCATCCCTTGCTGGGTGCCTAACTCAAGACCAAGGCAGAAATTACAGGAGTAAACCTGTTAACCCAGGTGAGACCGGGTGAAGTTTGTATCAAGAGAACAATGTCTCAACTGGAAATCATTAGAAAAAGGCAATTTTAAGGTAGTAGCAAAAAATCACAAGGGAGGGAACAAAGGGAGACCACAACAGGATTGGTGAAAGGAACAAGGTTAGTTTATATAAGTAGTTATATCAGCACTACCATATATTTAAATAAACAGTCACCGTACCATACAGGTGTGCACTGAACGTGCAAGTGACAGTAGATGGCGCAGTGACACAAGGGTGAGAGAACACAGAGTGAATGGCGCAATAGGACAAATAATAACATGGTCAATAATGCAGAATATATACAAGGTCAGTATATGTCAATTGAGTAAATTAATTTGAAGACCAGCGCCAAAGTTCTGAGCTGGCTAGTCAACGGCGTTTCAACCTGATCAATTTCAGGTCATCATCAGGACAGAAGATCACCTGGTTTTGAAGTAGTGCAGCTTGCTGAACGCGTGGTGGCCAGGGAGGTCCAGAAGGGGAGGGAACGTCAGATGGTCCAGCACGAAGAGACAATCAAGGGCAGAGGAAGCAATTGGCGATCCTGATTTAGAGCACAGCCCAGAGTGTTGAGGCATCTGGGTGTGGGGAGATCCAATCACTGGAGGGGTCCAAGAGATCCTGGAAGGGAAGATCTGGAAAAGGGCAACTGGCTCCAGGGATCCGGGCTGTAGCAGGCTACCGGCCGATTTTATTTGTGATTAAGCCGCCGGGCGGGGGAAATTCATGGCGGGGTGAGTAAATCACGGGAAAAGGTGGCAAACAGATGAGATAAGCGTCTACCGGTGGACCAAGGCGGGGTCCTTCATTCCCTCCCATCAGGTAATAGGGTTGGCACTTTCCTAGGGGATTCTTGGTTTTATACCTACATACATACTAGGTACACTTAGACAGTGTTTGCATTGTAGGAGTGCACTCGACTACTGCCATGTATCGATATGCCCGCATATATTTACTGTTTTAGCAGTGATGGAGCGGGTAGTACAACATTTTGTATACCCCCCCCATTTTGCAAGTTCATACTAATTAAAATAATCTATTAATTATAATACTATTAGTGTGTTTGTGTGAAGTTTAATCAACATTACTAATGTATGAAACATACGTGGGCTTTGCATTTTGCAAGGCTAAAATAATTTGTAATTAACATATGTACGTATACTAATACTAGAAAAATAGAATATCGCATGATACATGTTGTTTTTGTGACATTATCGTACATTACACCAGATGACATCAATGGGTGAATATGAACGCTTTAAATGTCGCCATATGCTAGATAATTACAGGCACATAGGGGAATTAGTGAGGGTTTAACATTTTATTAGTTATTTCTATGTTTTAACTACTTTTTGTGTTTGTTTCGCTTAAGTTGTCCTTTGGGCCTAAAATCAAGATGGCCGCCTGACGTACTTGACAACTTGACACGATCGCCACCATTCCATGAGGTTTCAGACCAAGTGCGCCTGCGACAACCACACGTATCAGTAGCCCCGACATGACCCAAGACTCGATGTGCCCAAGCAAGGTCACGACGGGATGCTTGCCAAGTGTTTCGACAAAAGAATTTTATAAAAACCGCATGGCACATGTAGGATGACCTAACATCCCGAACTGTGTGAAACCTCACCGGACGATCCCAACCGACCAATGGGATGAGCACAAATTCTCTAATTTGTATCTTTTAGACCTTATTTCCATTATATAAATGACGTTAGAATAGAAAGGAGAGTTCAACTCTTTCTCGTACTTCCTTTTTGCTGACGGAGACGATGGTGACGCTACGTGACGGCTGTGTTCCTGAATCTTTGACAGACTGAATTGCTGCCCAATTTCTTAATGAACTACGGACTTCTGAAAATCTATGGGCATTGATCGATATTTGCACGTCTCTGGTCCTTGACCTGATCTTTGGGACTGTAGCGTGCTGATGACTAAATTTGATGACTTAGAGGACGACCGATAGCTAGAATAGGTAAATATGGTGTTCTGTGATTTGCGTAATGATTAATAAATTTACTTGATAGAACTAAAATTCTTGCATTATTTAGATAAACAAAAATATTGATTAACAAGAAAATGTGTTTGGTCGTTAATTGAAAGGGAGTAGATCAGGATTTTTGAGTATGCTTTAGTTGGACTAAATCATCAAAATCAAAACAACTAAATTGATCCATTGATCACGTGGGAGGAGTATCTTAATGTTTAGGTTTATGATGTGTAGTGAAAAAGGTATTACTGTATAGAAGTGTAAATCATTTTCTCTCTATAGGTTATAAGGTATTCCTTTCATGTCAGCGCTTGGAACACTCATCTCTCCTGTAAGTGCAGACCAGTGAGAAGCGAAGTGTGAATATTAGTGTTATGGGCCCCACCAATGATTGTAGGAGTGAATGTGTTAATGTGATAATTGGTCTGTGATGAAGGGAGGATATTAGGTACAGGGTTTTGTCCTGATTCCCGTTACCCAGGTTTCCGCGCTGCAACAGCAGCATGGTAGAGTTCTACTTTTTATTTACTCTGTTGGTGCTTGTAATCTTATACATCTGTTTCTGTCTCATGGTTATCGCAGCACATATGTTTTATACTAGAATGACGCTGGTTCAAAAAATGCCTAGTGAAACCGTTCCTATCGTTTATTCTGTGTTTCTCTGAGACTCAGTGAGAACGAATGACTGAGCGACAAGTACTGCACCGTTTCCACGATCCCTGACGGATCAAGGGTTATCATGTTTGATAGTTGCCAGAAACTATCCTCTCCTTGGTAAAGTTTTGGGGCTTATGGTGGCACTGTGGGCTAGCTGCTCTAAAGGGTAAAATATCCTTTGGGGGTGTATGGAATCAGTCTGGACACCAATCCCTTGGTTTATGTTATCTAAACCTGCAGATCCTATGTGTTAATAGGAACTACACAACACCTAAGCTGTAAATAACACACCAGGATCGTGAAGTAAGGAGTATTGAGAGAGGCCTCTCTTCTGAACTATACATTAACTAATTTTTATTAGTAAACTCCTGAGTACTAGAAATAGACAATAATAATACAGCGAGGAAAGGTACATTTGCTCCCCAGGAGCTGCCCTGCTCTATGATGTGATAGGTAGGGGATGTGAAATAATGACTAGCATTCATACGCAGTCAGTGACCTCAACGAGGTATCCCTTTGTGTAAGGAAATACTGCTACACTGACATGCCTGATTAATGGGAGGCTGTAGTGGTAAAATACTTATGAAGATAAAGGTAATTCAAGGTGTTAAAGCTGGTGGTTCGGAAAGCTTTCTAACTCTTGTCTGTAACACAAGAACAAGCATTGGCAAAGCCACTAGTTCTGGCATTGGCCGCCAGCCTTTTGGCACTTTTTGTTTTGTTTAATCATGGTTTTTACAAAACGTTATTGTTCTGGAAGCTGTCAGGCCTTCATCAATCTAAACAAAAACACTGTCTAAAGGCAAAAATGTTAGTCTCAAAAACCACATGTTGCCCTAGTTCTCCCTGGCACTGAATAGAACTACGTGGTGGTTTGATGTGCTCCTTGTGGGCAGCAAGCTGTAACTCATAGTGAAGTCAGACAATGTATGAAGTGAGCTGACACACTACCCTTTGATGCATGCTTGAGAGGGCTGAAGAAAAATGTGAATAACAGATCTGACCAAAAACTCCTGTAGGTAACTAAATTGTATACACAACTTCAGTAAAAACCAAAAGGTCTTGGCTAACACAGACTTAAAAAAGCCAATCAGTTTGGCATTGGCTACCAGCCTCTTGCCTTGGGGCAAGAAGGTGAGAAGAGGAGAAAAGAAGAAGAAAGGAAAGAAAAAAAATGAAGAAAGAAGGAAAGAGAGGTAAATGAAAGAGAAGAAATGGAAAGAAGAAATGAGGAAAGAAAGAAAAGAGGAAAGGAAACAAGGAGAAAAAAGGAAGGGAGGGAAAAAATGGAAGGGGAAAAAGAAGGAAGAGGAGAAAAGGTGGAAGGAAGTGAGATGAAAGACAGAAGGAAGGAAGAGAAATAAGGGGAGGCAAGAGGGAAGAGTAACAAGAGAGGGAAGGTAGAGGGAAAGGAAAGAAGAGGAAAAAATGAAGCAAGGAAGGAAGATGAAAAAAGGAAGGAAGATAAAAAAGGAAGAAGAAGAAAGAAGGGAGGGGAGAGAAGGTACGAAAGAGGAAAAAGGAAGGAAGGACAGAGGAAAGAAGGAAGGAAGGAACGCAAAAGGAACAAGCATTTGCAATGCAATAGGTCTCGCATTTACGCGAGTTTGAGCTATTGACATTGCAAATGGGAGTGCCTTTTATTCTTGTTTTCGTTTTTAAAACATAAATAAAAGGCATTGTCATTTGCAATGCCAATAGCTCAAACTCGCATAAATGTGAGACCTATTGCAGTTCCCCCGGGGCACATGCAGGCATCCACTTCTGTCAGGACAGCTGATCGCAGCAAAAAGACAGAAGTGGATGCCTGCTTGTGCCCTGGGGTGACTGACATTAAAAAACAAAAAAAAACGCGAAGCGACATTTTGTTGCTATGGCGTGGGACTGTCCACAGTCCCACGGACACGCGCATACTGTTTGCAATGGACAAATGGCGAGAGAAGCCATCTTTGTCTATTGCAGACGCGTGCATGAGAGCCCTCGGAGAATTGATTCGAAAAGGTGCCCTCCTGGCTGGTGCAGCGCATGTGCTGCTTTCGCCAGGCGAGACCTAAAAAGGAAGGAAAGCAAAAGGAACAAGCATTGGCATAGCCAATAGGTCTCGCCTTTGGGACCTTATAAGTGTTTAGCCATGCAACAGTTGCATAACTAAATACTTATAAGGTCCCAAAAGCGAGACCTATTGGCTATGCAAAGCGGCCGTGGGGCCGCGAAAGTAAAAATGATCGCGATCACGATCAAACATCAAAGCGGCCGCTAAAGTAAAAGTAATCGCGGTAAAGCGCGGCGTGCGCGGCCGCGCACATGCACTGTAGCTCTAGGCTGGCCTGGTAGCACTTTTGGAGCCCTCTCAATAAGTCGCGCCAGACCAGCGCATGCGCTGGGTCAGGCGAGACCTAAAAAGGAAGGAATGGAGGAAAGACGAATAAAGGAAAGAACTAAGAAAGGGTGGAAGGAAAGAGCAAAGAAGGAAGGAAAGAAGAAGGCAAGAAGTGAAGGCAAGAAAGAAGCCAAAGAGCAAAGAAAGAAGTGAAAGAAGGAATGAAAGCAGGACAGAAAGAAGGAATGACAGACAGACAGGGTCACGAAGCTAGAGCACTCTCATGAGCTTATATTTAGAGCTCATGTCAGTTCCTGGAATAGTTGAATAGGCAGCAGATAAACAAAGGGCACTTCAAAGGGAATTTACAACAGCAAACTGATAAAGGGACTGATAAAGGTGATAAAGCTAATCTCTGTTATTTTGTTATTTTTTTGGTGGAGAGGTGTGGCTCACTGGTTAGAGGCGGCAGATCTGTAAGCAGAGAATCGGCCAGGGACCAGGGTTCAATTCCCGATGCGGCAGGGTCGTGGACCAGGGTCAAAACGGACTTGATAATTCTCGCCTCGGTACCTACTCTAACCAGGAACACACTCGGCAACTCTGGGCATTAATCAATCAATCAAATTCTTTATTTCGGCCAATTAGGCCATAAAAGATACAAAAACAATGTCATTAAAATACATCCACATTAATATAAGAACATGATAAAATACATGAAACCATCATAATGTAAAAAAAAATTCTTAAGATATTTTGACCTTAACTGCCACATGGCCATTAAAAATGTAGCAACTGCAAATACTATGTGGGGTGCCGTGCTCGTTTTCAATATTCTAAGCGAATGGAGATAGCTCCTTAAACCCAAATTTCTGCATATAGGAGCTAACCAGAATTTTCTGGGTCGATTGTATGCAGGACAGAAAAACATAATATGGGATTCTTCCTCATCATGAATGCAACATCCTGGGCAGATTTTATCCGTCCTTTTTGCCCAGTTGTGAGTAAATATTTTGATGGGAAGAGTCCCTAGCCTCCATTGGATGAACAATTTTCTAGCTAGTATGGGGAAAATGATGTCCATAAACCCTTCGAATTGGTATGAATCCTTAAAATCCAAAAATCTAACAGTCAAAATACCTTTATTAGGGGCGGAAACAAGGGAGGCAAAACTTTTCTCCCTATAAATACCCACAAGGCGTTTGCGTGGCACCCTGAAGCAGCCTTGTTCGGGAAAATCCCATAGTTCGGGAAGACCTAGTCGGTAAAGTTCTTTCTTTATAAAAACCAGCCACGGGATTTTATCACAGAGATTATAATTCATGACATGGGCGAGCTCTTGCCTGTAATGTTCGAGCTCGGCAGTGGACCAAAGCCTATGCCAGAATCTCAGTGGCATTAATTCCAGGTCTTCTCTTATGGAGGGTAGACCCAAGTCTAATCTTAGGGGGAGAAGGGGTGTGCCACAAGGAAGGGACAAAAGGCGCCTTATAAAATTGTTCTCTACTTTTACAATTCCTAAACCCGCTTTATACCCCCAAAGTTCTCCACCGTAGGATGCGGCGGCTTTTGCTTGCGTTTTATAGATCTCAACTGCCGGACTAATAGGTTTGTATGTAGAGGAATTTGCCACTTTCAGAATTCCCCCTGACAGTTGGGAAAGCTTGAGCCGGCTTCTAGTCACCTGAGGTTCCCAATATAAATTCTCATGGAGAGTTACCCCCAGATACTGAAAGGTATTCACCCTCTCCAATCTTTCAGTGCTCAGAGAAGGATTAGGTCTGGTCTTAGATGATGGATTAAATATCATAAACTTGGTCTTTCCTGTATTAATTTCTAGACCATGTTGCTTGCAGAAAAGGCCAAATCCATCTAGGATCCGTTGGATCCCCATCGGAGATTTCGACAGCAGGAGGGTGTCATTCGCAAACATAATGGCGGGTACCCTCCTGCTGCCCAAACATTAAGCTTGCCTCATCTCCACAACGGCCCCCCACAGAAGCCGGGGATGCCTGGTTTCACCTTGGAGATACCCAGAAAGGGACCATCCCACACGGATAGCCAGGATGGGTTCCCCAGCGGTCTATAGCGCCGGGACACTTCCGAGTAGCTGTGCGCTGAATAAATTAAAAATAACATAACAGGGACTGATAAAGGTGATAAAGCTAATCTCTCATCTGGTAGAAAGCATCCTGCTATCACATCATGCTCTACAAAGGCAGCGCTAAAGTAAAAATTAAGTAAAAACAAAAACACTGGTGCTGAAAGGAACTATCTTGTGTGTAGATGTGCTCACTCAAAGTGAAGTTAGCCATTGGCTGACGTAGACTGACCCATTGCTGTATGCTGTTGTTGGCAGAAGCAAAATGTGAATGACACAGTAACAGACCAATGGATGAAGAGAAGTGGCTGAAAGTCCCTTTATTTATTTATTTGTTAACACATTATAATGCGCATTTTAGGTAGTGCTAATACAGTATCAATTACATCTGTGTTGAAATATACGTTTTGTTGATACATGTATAATCGGTAGTATATAGTACTGCAAAAAATAAGAGTCCACAGAATTAATGCATTAGAGTCTGAAAGCCCCTTCAAGTAAGTATAGTATACATATTATATTAGTAAAATCAAAAGGCCTTGGCTAATGCCAGACCTTAAAAGGAGGTCCTCCTAATCTGGTATCGTCTCCATATGGCTGTCGGTCAGTGTAAATCAGGGGATCTGCCATATTGAGTGTGCTCCTTCCGATGTACCATTTTCCTGTTCATGACCTCCAGAAATAGCCTGGTGGTCCCAAACAGGAAACAACAGAAATGGCCCCCCAGAAACAAATCATTGCTTTGTGACTTGCTTCAGAAAAATCAAAACATGTAGCTGACCAGTGCAAAACTAACATGAAACCTTTCAGCAAACTACTTTGCCTTTTATGTAACCGCTGCACCGGCTGATGCAATGAGGGCAATGTGAATCCTGCCTGACAGATGGACTCACAATATAGCAAGAGGTCCTCCACCAAGAGATCATGGTCTCTGCTGGCATGGTGGGCTATCTGGCTGCACACCTGTGTCTAAATGACCCTTTAGGTGGCTTCACAGCAGGGTCTAAATGACCCTTTAGGTGGCTGCACAGCAGGGTCTATTTGACCCTCTAGGTGGCTGCACAGCAGGGTCTGAATTACCCTATAGGTTGCCAAACAGAGGAATAGTTGTTCGTAACTGACACCCCCAGACTTCTAAAAGCAATGTGATGTCATAGTAATGACCGATTGTGCGTCATATAAATGCCAAATAACAAGAAGAATATAAATAAGAACAAACACTGACCGGTGATTTTAAACAAATCTCCAGCCAGCCATTTGAGTGAACTACTGCTCTCTGCCAAGGGGCGGGCACCCTCCTTCTCACTGGGGAGTGAGTGGATCCTATCTGAGCCTGGCTCTGCAAGTCTTTGGATTACTGGATCACGGAGATTAAAAATTCTAGCCCATACTTACTAGTAGCTCAACTCTGTATGGTACCAGCAAAGAGGAGGAGGAAGGAAAGTGCTGGTTTTGGTAGAAATCACTTCTGCTTTTAATTGTATGCAGCATCACACAATAAGTTACATATTCCGAGTACACACGAATTGTGCCTTGCGGGTAGTGTAGTGCTGTTGAACTGTGAATGTCAAATAAAACTGTTAAAAGATAAAGGTGTAAACACTTCTCTTGACTTTTCAGTCCAGAATTGAAAGACCCCAGGGCCCCATCTAAGCTGCAGACCTGGATAAAGACGTGGCAGTGCTGGGCTCCTCTATTCCAATTACATGGCACACACAGCGCTGCCACTGCCAATCGATGACATGCGTCACCCTCATCTTCATCTATCCTGTCTACCAACTTACAGACCTGTCAATGTAGTTCATTTTTTGCGAGCTTTTTATATAATGCTTGAACCCCGTTCACCAAGACTCAGCAGGTAGAACTAAGGGTCAGATGAAGCCAACTTTTTAGTCAAGGCAAACACCCCGATTCCCAAAATTGGAGTGATTGCAACTGCAGAAAAGTGATTTATTACACCATTCCCTAAACAGCTTTGGAAACATATACTGAATTGCAATTTGGAAGAGTCGTGTTGTGTCCGCCCCATCCACATTACAATTGGGTACAATACGTATCAATGGTTCGTGACCGGAATTTTCATTGTAAACCACTGAAAAGCTGGGATGGTAACTCATTCGCAGAAGAGTAGGGGTCCTCTCTGGACCACTTCCCCTTTACGAATTATTTTTTTTCTGAAGAAATACTTCGCTTGCAAAAATCGGTTTTGAAATATAGTCCTAGAGATAGAGGTCTGTTGATCTTTGCTGGACACCATCTCCAGTGCTCGTTGCCAATCGTATTGAATTGCAAATTGTAACCTGCCTAATAAATATTCATTTGCCAGATCGATCTGTGACTCTTGATGATTGGGAATTACGCAAACTGACCTACTAATAAACAGGACAATTTGCAAAAAACATACGGGTCGCTTAAAGAAGAGTTGGAATTTGAGACCACTTTTAGCAACCAGTATCGCAGTACATCTGTTACTTCTTTTCCTGCCTGGGGTCATGTTGGTGTCATGTTATTCTCATGTTCTTCCCTTGTATTACTCTCAGTCCAACTGATTGACCCATATTGCTTCTCACAAGGTCACTAGAGGTTATAGTGCGGCACGAAGAAGACACAAGAGTGATTCTTATTCGGTGGTCAAAGATAGGCTTGTACTTACACAATGGCGAAGGCCTGGGGCACAGCTCCATCAGGCAGGGCTGGAAGATTGGTAGCACCATGTAGCGTGATACTGATGCGCTCCTTGCCGGGAGGTGAGACATGCCAGGCATGCTTCATAAACCCCCTATCGCTCACAGACCCTGGCACATTTTCCTTGTAGGGCTCCTCTGTGACCTAGCAGAAGGATGAAAACAGAAAGAATTTGGTTAGCAGACATCTTGTTATTGGAGGAATTTGGTTAGCAGACATCTTGTTATTGGCAGTATTTAGGGGCATATCAACAAGGGCTTTATCTCTGCTTTTTTGGCTTTAAAAGCCAAAAAAGGAGAGATAAAACTAGCGCCCTATCAACAACAGGGTGCTAACATGCAAATTTGCATGTTAGCACCCTTTTACTCTACGCTTCCCCTTGCATCTCCAATGAGATGCAAAGGGGACGTTCCAGAGTAAAATAATAGGAGAAATGTCGCTAAGCGACATTTCTCCTATTATCAAGAATGTCGCTAACCGGGGGGGCGTGGCTTCTGCGTCTTCGGTGATGGCCGCCGATTTCGGGAGCTCCGCAGTACCGTGACACAGTTCACCCTCTCCAGGATATTTTTGCTCCTTTTCGGAGCGCGGAAAGGACATATATCAGCGTCGGAAGTGTATCCTGATGCAGCGCAATATTTTTTCCGCCGTTTGGTGAGCTCCTAACAGTTTTTTCTCCTCAAAACGGCTGAAATGCTCTCACGGCCGCCATTTTGTTTTCATTTTTCAGGCGTTTTTCACATATCCTGATATTTTACCTCAGAAGTTGCATATTATCGCCTGAAATGTCTGCTTATCCAGAATTTTTCTACTGCCTCATTGATTTCCAGTGGTAGGATGTGCTTGGGTCATCGTATCTTTCCAGCTGTGTAACTTATTTACCAGAAAGTTATTTTGCTCCGCATCTGGTTCTGGTCTTGTGGGTTAATACTCCTTTCACCAGATTCCACACCTCTACCAGCTTGCCGTGTGTTACAATACCCTCTGGGTCTGACTCTTCTGAAGCCGTCATCACCATTTCTGCGTCTAGCACATTTCTACGCTATGGCGGCAACTCGAACCAGTCGTAAGGAGGCGCCACTGTCCGCTGGTGCCTCTTTAGAGGACTTCAACCCTTTTACTATATTGCCAGAATCTACAGATGAAGCTCTCAGCGACCCTATGGCCATAAAAAACACCTCTTCGTCTACGACTCGTTTGGGCTCCAAGCAGGGGTCTAAAATTCCATCTTCGGCTCCCCTCACCCCTAGGAAGAGAGGGAAAGCGAATCCTCCATCTCCTACTGGCTCTTCTACACCTCTTTCAATGGAACTTCTCCTTGAGGAGATTCGCGCCCTTAAACCCTATATGGAGGAAACCAACACCCGTTTGCTGAGATTAGAAGATAACTGGTCTCACACTGAACAGCGGGTGGAGGGTCTGGAGAAGCGTGTTGATGCGGTTCAGGAGTTTGCTGACAAGGTTCCTTTTATCCATAAAGATGTTGAGCGTCTTCAACAGCAAGTTGAACAATTGGAAAATCGTAATAGGCGTAACAACCTGCGAATTTATGGTTTGGCGGAAGGTCTGGAGGGTTCTAACGCTATATCCTATTTTCAGTCATTCCTTCCGACTCTTCTTGGCCTTCCGGAGTCTCCTCCATTAAATATCCAGCGTGCGCATCGTTTGGGCCAGAGTCCCCGTTCCTCATCTCCATCAACAAAACCCAGAGGAGTAATTTTGTACTTTCTGGAATATACGGATCTACTTAAGGTCTTACAAGCAGCCAAACAGCGGGGGAAAATTTCCTGGAACGGTTCCAACCTCTTCTTCGCTCAGGATTATGCCAAAATAACTGCTGATCGTCGAAAAAGGTTTTTAGATATGAGACCAGCTCTACGCAGTTTGAATGCACGTTACGGCTTATTCCATCCCTGCCTTTTCAAAGTGACTCTTAACAATAGAACCACCAACTATGAAGACCCAGCTGTCCTGCAACAATTTTTGGACTCTTGTAAAGGAGTGTCCATGGATATCTCTAAACCATGATATGCCGTGTAGTGTTTGTTGTGTTTTTACCCATGTTGTGTTTTTACCCATTATTGTACACTTCGTGTGTTTCAGTCATTTTCGTGAGTTTTTGATGTCATTATCACTTATCACATTAATTGTTATTTTATTTTATTTTTTCTCTATCAGGTTGTGGTTTCCGTGCCTCTCTACATAATATTCTACATTTCGCCTGGATGGTGTTTCTCTGTGTACTTCGCGTCCTGCGTCCTCCCGTCTGACGTGTGGCCCTCCCCATATGGCTCCACCTACCCCGTTACTCTTGTTCTTTTGTGGTATGTTTTTCTGTTATTGTACTGTTTTATCAATTGTTAGCTTTAATTTGCTCCTCTGTTTTCTATTCTTTCTCTCTTTCCCTCCTTTCTCCTCATTCCTCTGTTCTTCCCTATCTTTGGTTGTCCTTTTATATTTCTCATATGTCTACAATGTTTCTCTTATTCTCAATCTCTTTTTTCTACACTGTTTCCTGATCTTCTCTGTTTCTCACTGCTATTTTTTCCACAATAAGAAGTTGCTTTCATGTTTTGTTGTGTTTTTTGAACACTTCTGTCTTTATGCACAATTCATTCTTTTACGAACTATTTTGAATATGTTTAAATAAGTTCTATTATGTCGTTAAACATTATATCTTGGAAAGTTAAAGGCTTGGGTTCTCCTATCAAACGCCAACGAGTTTTGTCTCATATTGCAAACTTAAAAGGTGATATTGTTCTTCTACAAGAAATTCATATTCCCGACACTGAGGTAACTAAATTGAGACGATGTTGGGTGGGCAATGTTTTCGCATCACCAGGTTCTGGAAAACGCAATGGCGTTGCTATTCTCTGTCATAAACGCCTAGATGTTCAGCTCATAAGTCAAGATAATGATTCAGAGGGTAGATGGGTTGTGGTCTCTTTACTGATTAACAAGATTCCTTTCACCATTTTTAATGTTTATGCCCCCACTTTCCCTGATAAATTGTTTTGGCCTCAAATTCTCTCCCGTTTAATGCAATGTACTGATAATTATTTAATTTTTGGGGGAGATTGCAATATGATTGTGGATCCCTTTATTGACAGGAATTCCGGCTCCAGGTTTGTCCCGTCCTCTATGCACTCTCAATTTATGTCTGCTATTTCCCAAAGAGCTCTTGTAGATTCTTGGAGGCTTTGTCACCCCACACTACAAGAGTATACTTACTACTCTCCTGCCCACTCCTCCCAATCCCGAATAGATTATCTTTTTATTTCTAAACCTCTTCTTCAACACATTTCTCATTCGGACATAGGTTCTATCCTACTCTCTGATCATGCCCCGGTTTCCTTGAATTTAGATTTACTTCCTCCCACTAAAGGAAATAGGCGCTGGAGATTCAATAACTCTCTTCTTTTAGATCCTAAGTTCCCGCCAGCCTTTCTCGAATTCGCTTCTTTATTCTTTAAAGAAAATGATTCCCCTCAATTATCTCCTCAACTTGTATGGGATTCTTTTAAGGCTGCTTCTAGGGATTTTATTATATCCTTTGTTGGTCGAAAAAAACGTGCAGCTTTTCTTTCTTCCCAAGCACTTATTTCCCAAATCAAAAATCTGGAACATCTTTACTACTCATCGAAAAGTCAATCTACCTTGAAAGAATTAATTAATGCTAAACTCTCTTTCAATAAGATTTCTACTGATTCAGCAAATTTATATTTACTCAAGTCTAGTGCTAAATTCTATAGTGCGCAGAATAAATCTGGCAACCTTCTTGCTAATTATCTCAAGATCAAAAAGGAGCGTACTAAAATTGATTCTATTGTATCCTCTACTAATGCTGTGCTCCATAAAGACGAAGACATTCTTTTGGAGTTTTCTAATTTCTATAAATCCCTATACACCCCTGAATCTACTCCTCATTTATCTGACATTGACAAATATTTAGCTTCCATTCCTCCACCTCCTTCTTTAGATGTTGATTTCTCTGTTTTAGAATCTGACATCCAGACCAAGGATATTCTTACTGCTATTCAGTCACTTAAAAAAGGAAAGGCCCCAGGTCCTGATGGTTTTACCATAGAATTTTATATCCACTTTTCCAAATTACTTATTCCTAAATTACTCAACTTATTCTTGTTTTTTATATCTTCCCGAAAATCTGAAGGTTCTTTTCAAGAGGCTTTGATTTGCCTTCTTCCAAAAGAGGGTAAAGACCATACATTATGTAAGAACTATAGACCCATCTCTTTAATCAATCTAGATTATAAGATTTTTGCAAAGATTCTTGCACTTCGTTTGGATAATATTTTACCTCATTTAATTGGCAAAGAACAATGTGGCTTCATTAAAGGTCGTCATCTCTCAGACAATACTCGCCTCTTTTTCAATGTCCTTAGTAAATCTCAATCCCATAAGTCTTCGTTAGCAGCTGTAGCTTTGGATGCTGAAAAAGCTTTTGATAGAGTTAATTGGCAGTTTATTTTTTCGACTCTTACTTGGTTTGGTTTTGGCCCTAAATTTTCATCCTATATTTCTTTACTTTATTCTTTTCCGAGATCATTTATTTTAGCTAATGGCCTTGTTTCTTCCTCTTTCCCACTTCTCCGTGGTGTTAGACAAGGGTGTCCTCTTTCCCCCCTTTTATTTATTTTGACGTTAGAACCCTTTTTATCTAAAATCCGGATGAACAAAAATATTACTGGCTTCCCCTACAGGGACAAACACTTAAAGATCTCGGCGTACGCTGATGATATTCTTTTATTTCTTTCTAATCCTCAAACCTCTCTACCGGCTTTTCTTTCGGAAGTTTCTTCTTTTTCTTCTGTTTCAGGATACAAACTTAACGTAGATAAATGTGAAATTCTTCCATTAAATAAATATTGTTTTCATGCTGATTTTGTATCTTCTTCTTTCCACTGGAGTCCTACCAAAATTAAATACTTAGGTTTATGGTTCACACCTTCTATTAAGGAAACTGTATCGCTCAATCTTAAGAACCTCCAATCAACTTTAATTAGCTCCACAACACGATGGCATCCCTTGTTTCTATCTTGGTGGGGTAGATTGGATTCTATAAAAATGATGTTGGTCCCTATAATCTTATTTTTCTTATCTAATCTGCCTGTTAACATCCCTAAATCCTGTTACAAACAATTATATACTATTTTATCAAAATTTTTGTGGCAGAACAAAAAGTCTAGGATGTCCTTTTCCAAACTTAAACAGCCTAAAAATTTGGGTGGGGTTAATTTCCCTGATTTTGCATTATACCATACTTCTTTCTTTCTTAAGAATTCTTCTTCCCTACTATCTCAAAATACGACTGATTTATTATCATTGCCTCTGTGGGTAGATATTGAATCCTCTTTCTTTTACCCTCTCTCATTTGATGATTTTTTATCCATATCAAACACTCCTCAGAAATTCTCTTTTCCTATTCTTAAACATATTCGTAAAACTCTTCATCCTCTCATGCTGGATGGTTTGGATGATCGTACCCATTTCTTACAATCACCGATTTGGTATAATACTCGTATTAGGATCAAGAATCGGACCCTTTTTTGGAAGGAATGGTTCAATCTTGGTCTTAAATGGACTCATCAACTTTTCATAGGTGATACTTGCATTCCTTTCCGTATATTGCAACAAGGCTTCTCTCTTCCCTCCTCATTTCTTTCTAAATACAAATTACTGTCCTCAGCTGCCCAAAGTTCCTATGATAAGCTTCCGGCTTCCTCTACACAGATTTCCTCTTCTCCTGTTACGATTTCATTTTTGAAATCGAACCCCTCAGCCTCTCAAATTTACAATAAATTGAGACACATTAATCAAACTCGGGACAAATCTGCAGTTGAAACTAATTGGGAATCCGATTTATGCACTTCCTTTTCCACGTCAGTATGGGATAACATCTGGATTAAGATAAGGAAATCTTCTAGAGCAGCAAATACTACACAAACGTTATTTTTTATATACAATAGACTATTGATTACTCCAGCCAAATTACATCAGATTAACCCTAGCTCTCCCTCTACATGTTGGTCATGCCCAGCTCCTGTTGCGGACCTTAAACATATGTTGTTTACTTGCCCAGTCATTCATCAATTTTGGGTTAAAGTTTGGCAACAAATTAACAAAATATTTCACACTCATATCCCCTTTTCCTTCTCTCACATTTTTCTAGGTAGTGTCGCAGAAGTTTGGCCCTCATCCACTTCCCTTAATACTCTTATTATTGACTTACTCATTGCTGTTGCCTTTCAACAAATCACTAAGTCGTGGAAAAATGCTTCTAATGTCTCTTTTCAAGCCTGGTGGTATGGCGTTTGTTATAACCATAGGTTAGATCGAGCTTATGTTTACCCGATTACTCTGGCTATTAAACGTGACTTGCTATGGCTTCCTGTTACCAGCTTTTTAGATCTATCTGCTCAATCATTGCCATCTCATGTTCCTGCCATAGAAGAAGTTTCCAAGCCTCCTTAAATTAAGTTAAATTAAGTTTAATTTTATTAAGGTAATTTAAATGTTGTTCTATTTTATATATACTCTCAATATATAAGTGAATTTGTGGTAGTGAGTTCATTACAATGTAACTGTTATATTTGGTGTATAATATTGCTCTATGGTATTGTTATAGGAATTATTTATATTTTTTCCTTTTCTCTCCTTCCCCCCCCCTCTTCTCCCCTCTCTTCTTTTTCTCTCCCCTTAGTATATATAGTGTATTTTCTATTGATATTACTTCTATATGCTAGATTGTATTATTGATGTATCTATTACTTATTTTCAATAAACTTTCTTTAAACTCAAAAAGAATGTCGCTAACCTTGTTAGAGACAAAAAAAGCAGCGCTAACCGCGGTTAACGCTGCTTTTTTACGTCTGGTATTTTTCAGACTTAGCCATGATATCCTATGGAAGGAGGATATCATGGCTAAGTTTGCCTGTCCCTATCAACAAGGTAACGTGAGATTATCGCTGGGTTTCCAGCGATAATCTCACGTAGCCTGTTAGCGTGAGAATTTTTATCGCTATTGAGATAAGCGTTTCTAATAGCACGCTATCTCAGCGATAAAAATTCACGCTAGCCGGCGATAATTATCCTAGCGCTAAGTGCGCTTAGAGATAATTATTGCCGGTTGTTGTTGATATGCCCCTTGGTTAGCAGGCATCTTGCTTCCTGGACCCAGTTGTATTGACTTACAACTAATGCAACCTCAAAGAAACTTCTAAACCCTGGATTAATTTTAGAACCAGGGGGGCAGATGTAGTAAAAGACTGTTCACAAAATGTGTTCACAAATTGCACAATGACTTTTTTCTACTAGTCTTTCATCATGATGTGTCCTTCGTACTAATAGTTACCTTCACAAAATCTCCAGTTGCAGAAATATGCAGTTTTCTATTTGAGACCCTTTGTGATTGACTACAAACATAAGAAGAGTGACTTTCAAGGAACAGCAAACCAGAAATCTTATCCCAGATGGAACACTTTTATTTAAAAAAAAAAAAAAAAAAGTTTTTCAATTGGAAATACATCGGTGTGAATCAGTGGTTACATCCAGCAGGCCGACAACACAATTCGCGAACGAGAACGTGCCTTAGTGGGAAACGTTCCACATTGCAAATCATTTACCACCTACTTTATGAAGGACCACCATGCTGAGACTAGAGCCATATTATTGGCAACATTGTTACTTGAAAATGCCACCTTTGCCAAATCACGGCTACATTGTGAAAGCAACTGAGTAGATCGACCATGCTGCTCTCATGAGAGCCATCTGCAATCATTTAATAGTCTCGTAATAAATGACTGATCAACCTCTATCATATATGAAGACACATTTTGACGCACTGCTTTGATAAAGCTGGTCTATTCTGTAAAACATGGCAGCTGTTTTGTTTTGTTTTGTTGCATCAGAATTGGGCTAATCCTGGCTATACTTATACATGGTGAATCATACATGTATGCGAAAGGCGTATTCTCCAAAGCAGCAATATAAACTAAGATTCAGAAAAATGATATTTTAGTATTGACACTATAATATAATTCTTAGATAATGTTTATTAAAAGGTACCCTCAGAAAGATATACTGTAAACCTCATTTGCGGTGTCAGTAAATACTCAACTGCATACCACATATTAACGCTTGTCATATGCAGAAAGTAGAGCAAAGAAAAATCGGAAGCACAAGAGTACGTGCATTACACCAGTATGGCCAGGCGAAATCAAGACATTTGAACTTTCATGAAGTTGTCTGAAGTTTCCTGGATTCGCCCAACAATGCCAGGTGCAGTTGGAAACAACTAGCCTACCTCCTGTTCGAAATTGGCAGAGGTATGCACCTTTGTTAAAGTAGGAACCCTTCCTTCTAGTAAGGGTAAGGGGATTACATACTTTAGATAACTCCTGTTCACCCCCTTGATAGCTTGGCACGAGAAGACCGGTTTATCCCACAGGTATTGTGTAAAGTATTTGAACCCAGGCACACAGAAACACAGTGTGAACACCACAAATGGACTCCACACAAGTTTTAAAAGATAAATTATATTTATCTGAACCAAACAAGACCAAAATGACAAAAATCCAACATACACAATTAAAAATAAGACTATTCAAAGGTTTCAAGCAACTTGGTCCATAGAAAACTATAGATGTGTGATTTTACACCAAAGTACCTGTAACTGCGTCAAAATTCACAAGGCCAAACAGCCACAGAGAAGAGAAGCACCAGAAAACACAGTGATGCATCAGCTCCTGAGTCTTTGGGGAAGCGATGCAACAGTTCTGCTGCACGTAGGAGAAGGGATGCATCGAATCCGGACTGTAGGGGGAAGGTATCGAAACCCAAGACGTTTCGGATCTGCGGGTGATGCGTGGAAACACTTGGCACACAAGTGATGCGTGACACACTGAAGGTGATGCAACGCTTTTCAAGGCTTCGAGCCGTCCGGCATCGGTCCTGGGGGCTGCGCGATGAGGCTTTGTGTCATCTGGCATCGGTTCCAAGAGGCTAGCAGCTGCTCGGCAGGGCTTGGCAAAGCACCGCATCGTCCGGCGTCAGTTCCGAGAGGTTTGCAGCCGTCCGGCAGCACTCGGCAAGGCTTCCCGTCATCCGGCATCAGTTTCGAGTGGCTTGAAGCTGTGCGGCGGGACTCAGTGAGGCTTTGCGGTGTCCAACGTCAGTTCTGAGAGACTTGGCAAGGTTTCGCACTGCTTTGCGCTGTTTCTTGCAGAGATCAGCTGCAAAACCCATTTCTGAAGCCCTTTAACTAGGGGAGAGGTACCTCAGGCAAGGGTAGGAGTCACTGATGGCAGAATCCAGCAGCACCAGCAGAGTTGCAGGAAGCTTTTGGGTCCCTGAGACTTCTTAACAGGAGGCAAGCACACACAAGTCCTTGTAGAAACTTCACAAGCAGGATACACAGCGAAGTCCAGTCCTTTGTCCTCTCCTTGGCAGAAGCAGCAACTGCAGGCCAATCCAGCAAAGCACATACAGCAAAGGGGCAGTACTCCTCCTCACAGTTCTGCAGCTCTTCTCCTTGGCAGAGGTTTCTCTTGTTTCCAGAAGTGATCTAATTCTCCTAAGTTTAAGGTCCAATACTTATACCCCATTCTCTCTTTGTGGCAATGGTCTCTGAGACCATTCTAAACCAGTTCTGTCCTCTCTGGCCCAGCTTCACTACAAGGGGTGGAGGCAGCATTGTGCAACGGAGACACAGCCTATTCAGGTGCTAGCAAAACTCCTCCCACCACTCTAATAATAATAGAACTCATAGATAATAATAATAATATTAGACTAATAATAATAGTAGACTGATCGAGCCAATAAGAACTGAAGGGGCCATTAGACTCAGCGGTATTTGGAAAAGCAGAGGCTTTGGGATACGCCAAACCATTAGCCATAGAAACACCAAGAATAGTAAGGCCAGGTGGTGCAGAGAACCAATGAGAAGTGTAGGGGCCATGAGAGTCATAGAGCCATTAGGAAGAGCAGAGGCTTTGGGATACATCAAATTACTGAGAGGCGGCAGGGCCATGAAAATCATAGAAACATCAGGAAGTGTAGGGGCCAGGCAGTGCATAGTACCAATCAGGAGTGTAGGGGCCAGGCAGTGCATAGTACCATTCAGGAGTGTAGGGGCCAGGCAATGCATAGTACCAATCAGGAGTGTAGGGGCCAGGCAATGCATAGTACCAATCAGGTGTGTAGGGGCCATGAGACTTCTAAAGCCAGCAAAAAGAGATCCACCGAATCGATGATAAGTGCAGGGGCCATTAACAGGTTTCACTTTCTTTAATTATGCTCTTTTAGCAACAATGAGGGAACTAGGCTAAGTTGCATTTCTGCCTTGGTTTGCACGCTGTAGATAAACCCAAACAAAGGAATCCTTAAACGAGCCACCATGAATCAATATGCACACAGCCATCCAACAGTACAAGCCAGACACAACACCACACACATTGAACACTGCACGTATATGTCCTACTGGGGAATGTCACGTTACTTCCAACAACATTTGACATCAAGACACACTATCAATTAATTAAAAACTTTATTTGGCTGCAATGAAGCCAGGAAAATACAGAATTGTCAGTAATACATGTAAAATCCAGAACTCAGTCATTAAAATTTCTCATACACCAGCTGGTTACAATATTCATGTACAATTTTAAAAGATGAAGTATAAAAACATATGTAAGAAGAACCTACTTAAAGTGCTTCTAAAACATTGCTACAGTACATAATTCTGAGCTTTTACCCATACAAATGGAGGACACAAGCTTAATCAAGGTGCATTGAGCATCGAGAATGTACATCAGCCCGTACAAATAAACTTAAATAAAATCATGTTTCATCATCGTGAAGCAGTCACTGACTGCAATTCGTCAGTTTTCTAGACTTAATTATAGGAATTAAAAACATTTTGGAGTATTTCTGATAAACAACACAAGAACATTTAAAATGCAACAGTGACTGTTTAAAAGCATTATTACATGGGCCTACAAGTGATCCTAAATTATTACGGAAACCTAAGGGAATGCCGAGTAGGTATTTGGTTGTGTTTTCCCAAAACAGTACATTTTAGAGCACTTCCATCTTGCTCTCCCTGACAAATAAGTCGAAATGGACGTTTTAGTGGTTTTTTCGCTTTCTTTGACATCTTCCTGGGCATGAATTAGCAGTGATGTTTAAACTTGCTTCCTTCCCATTGTAGCACATGTGTCAGTGTTAGTAAATAGCTGGGGAAGGCCAATAGCATCAAAAGATTTTTTTACAAATGATAACCATGGAATATCAAGACCTTTATCACACGCTAGGCAGTCTTTTATTATATTGCTTGTTAATGACACCTCCTCGTTTCTACTAATCGAAAGCCATAACAATGGCGGGCAGATTTAAGCCTGGTCAGCTCTGTAGCGTGGCCCCAGCTCATTATGGCAGAAGAAATGTGAAGTAGAAAGTGGGACCAATAGAAGCTTTTGACAAAAGCGATTTTCCTCTATTTAAATTGGAGTGGAGTCCCAGATGCCCTAGACTCCCATCCCCTAGGTAGCAACCGGTACATATTGCATGGAATAAATTTGCAACATAGGAGTGAATGCTTGACCCCTGGGGGGAACGGCAGGCTGAAAAATGAACTAACTTGGTTCTCCGCTCAACTATTTTCGGTGTCCATGAGCCAGTGGAACTAGAGACCACCTCCAGGTAAGAGAGTTTTTTAATGTTGTAAAGGTGGTTTTTGTTCATCCTGAAAAACTTGTTAATGGAATACACTTTGGGCCGCAGGCGATGATGTAGGATTTACAAAAATTGGTCAGCAGGTCAAGGGTACCCATGATTTAAACGAATGAATGGATAAATAGTCGCAAAGCTCTGTGGGTGTGTGCCAATAAAACTGCATAATCTGCATATAACAGGACTGGGCATGGGGTGCCAAAGACTATGGGGACATCTGGCGTGCAAGATGTTAAATGGGTCCCAAGTTATTTTAAATACAAGATAAACAGCATGGGAGCAAGCACGCACCCTTGTTGCACCTGACGCCCAATCTGGATCTCCCCTGTAAGCTCTCCACTTTGGCCAAACCTTACTCTCGCTCTTATGTTTGTGTGCATGGACGTTAGGTGTGTACAAGAGGCTCCTCCAGCCCCTCTTAAGTAGTATTTGCCACAATTCTTGACCAATTTATGCAGTCAAATGCCATGGTGAGACCCATAAATGCTAAATACATGGGGGTATGCTTTGCCAGAGTGTATTCACCCAAAATTAAAATAAGGTTCAGGGACTGTTCCTGTGTTCCAATATGTTTGCGAAAGCATACTGGCATGAATTCAAAATCTTATTATCCTCCACCAACTCAATGATCTTATTATATAGGACCCTTCTAAAGATTTTGGCTGGGATGTCTATGAGGGAGATTGGCCGATAGCAACTGGGTAAGGATTAGTCGCCCTTTTTGGAAATTTGTACAATTGTAGATGATGCCCATGATTCTGTTAAGGATGCCCATTTTAAATTGTTTTAAGCATTGACCAGCAAGGGCACCCACAAACTGATGGTACATTTTAAGAGGTCAATGGGTATGCCATCCGGACCAGGTGCCTTTCCCCCTGCGCTCTGCTGTATTGGAGCTGAAAGTTTAACTTGGCCGCCTTACTTACACACGTGGCCAAACCTGCTGAATACATTTGAGAAAAATGTGCTATCCATGCCTCACTGCTAATATGACAGCAAGTTGGCGTCCCCATTCTGTTAACCAGCCTCAGGGCTGAGACTGAATCCCAGAAGGACATACTTCAACAACATTTGACATCAAGACACACTAAACACGAGCATCCACACTTCCAGGAACAGCAAAGCTGAGAATATTTACATCACTGACACATACACTGGTGAATGCTCTCGCAGGCACCAGGATCACAGCTCAATGGGTAATTGAACACGTCACTGTCACCCAACTATAGATGGACTGGAACACAATGCACAGAGTATACCATCACAGGAAGACTCAGAATCCGGTCTGTGATGACACCTTCAGAATCCCAGACTGAGGGATCCCCAGACACCCAACAGAGTTTCATGGACACACTGACTAATAATGGTGAACTGTGTGCCATGCAAATGTCAGGAACATAAAATAATATCAACAAATGCTGATCTTGAAGCAGACCGTCTTTCTGAGGGGTGGTAGGTGGTATGCACTCATGAATGTTTGTGGGTTTATATAGTAATATCCCAGCGATAAGGCGATGGAGCAGCATAAAGAAACAAGCATTTGCAGTGCAATAGATCTCGCATTACTGAAGTTTGAGCTATTGGCATTCCTAATAATAATGAAACTCAATAGCGCGGGTGCCTTGATTGCTTCACAAGCAAAGAAATAGAAAAAAATGCTTTTCTATTTCTTCAACCTTTAACATTTGCTGCTACACCATTCAGCACTCACTACCCTCTTCATAAATCTCTGCAGCACCCTTCAGCAATCACTGCTACAGCCTTCAAAAGTCACAGCTGAACTATTCAGCCTCACTGCAACACCCTTCAAAACTCACTGCTACAGCCTTCAAAACTCACAGCTGCACTATTCAGCACTTGCTGCTGCACCCTTCAGAACTCACTGCTACAGCTTCCAGCACTCACAGCTACACTATTCAGCCTCACTGTAACACCCTTCAGAACTCACTGCTACAGCCTTCAAAACTCACAGCTGCACTATTCAGCACTTGCTGCTGCACCCTTCAGCAATGACTGCTACAGCCTACAAAACTCACAGCTGCACTATTCAGCACTTGCTGCTGCACTCTTCAGAACTCACTGCTACAGCCTTCAAAACTCACAGCTGCACTATTCAGCACATCCTGCTGCACCCTTCAGAACTCACTGCTACAGCCTTCAAAACTCACAGCTGCACTATTCAGCACTTGCTGCTGCACCCTTCAGCAATCACTGCTACAGCCTTCAAAACTCACAGCTGCACTATTCAGCATCACTATAGCACCCTTCAGAACTCACTGCTACAGCCTTCAAAACTCACAGCTGCACTATTCAGCAGTTGCTGCTGCACCCTTCAGAACTCACTGCTACAGCCTTCAAAACTCACAGCTGCACTATTCAGCACTTGCTGCTGCACCCTTCAGAACTCACTGCTACAGCCTTCAGCACTCAGAGCTGCACTATTCAGCCTCACTGCAACACCCTTCAGAACTCACTGCTACAGCCTTCAAAACTCACAGCTGCACTATTCAGCACTTGCTGCTGCAGCCTTCGGAACTCACTGCTACAGCCTTCAAAACTCACAGCTGCACTATTCAGCACTTGCTGCTGCACCCTTCAGAACTCACTGCTACAGCCTTCAAAACTCACAGCTGCACTATTCAGCACTTGCTGCTGCAGCTTTCAGAACTCACTGCTACAGCCTACAAAACTCACAGCTGCACTATTCAGCACTTGCTGCTGCACCCTTCAGAACTCACTGCTGCAGCCTTCAAAACTCACAGCTGCACTATTCAGCACTTGCTGCTGCACCCTTCAACACTCACAGCTACATCGTTCAACCTCACTACAGTACCCTACAGAACTCACTGCTACAGCCTTCAGCACTCGCTGCTGCACTATTCAGCATCACTAGAGCACCCTTTAGAACTCACTGCTGCACCATTCAGCACTCACAGCTGCACCATTCAGAACTCATTGCTACAGCCTTCAACCCTCACAGATACACCATTCAGCCTCACTACAGCACCCTTCAGCACTCACCGCTACAGCACACACAGCTGCACTATTCAACCTCACTACAGCACCCTTCAGCACTCACCGCCACAGCTACAACACTCACAGCTGCACTATTCAGCACTTGCTGCTGCACCCTGCGGAACCAACTGCTACAGCCTTCAGCACTCACAATAGCGTACATCTCAAGCTCGAAGTAACAAATTAGCATGCCCGCCCAATTTGATGATGGAAAACAAGCACCGGTCATACACAGAAATGTCATAGGGACCACCCCAAGTAAAGATCAGCTTTAGAGTAGGGCCTGGCCTCCCGTAATGTAACAATACTGCTCAGGGAAAAAACATGTTTACAGAAGTTTTAACATCTCTCAGCATGAAGAGGAATAACATTGAAAGTTTTCCTTGGTTGAAATTAAGACCTTTTAAAATTGGTATTAAAAATGTCCTCCGTGCACGAGTATAAAGTAAACAAAGCAATACAAACTGAACCACGGTCTGGGCTGATGAATTGTCGCACTCGCAGGGACCAGGAGCGCCCTGCCTGCCCAGCCTTTTGGAAAACTAATGTGTGTCCCCAGGAGGTTCAGTCTGGACCTGGTGATGGCTGATGGTGGTACATGCTCTTGGCCCAGGTCCAGTAAGACACAATCGAGGGGACGGTTTAAAACAAACAATGGGCGTGGACAGCCGGTCTCTGCAGCTCAATCCCTTCTCTATTATCAATACTACGCCTCAGGAAATTCTGTTTTTTCCCAGTGTCCTCAGCTTTGACAATGCTTTCGGGGCAAAAGAACAAGCTGTGGCCCCCCAAGGCTGTCAGTTTGTGCTTAATATCTTTCAGGTAGGGAATCCCACTCGAATTATCAAGGGAGAGACAATCCCCGATAATATTGTCTTTTTTTATGCCAAACAGAAATCCAGCATAAGTGGCATCTCAGTTTTATGGTATCAGTGATCTATTTGCAGCCAAGTTCATCATGAACAGGGTAGGTTGATGTGGGTTGTGAACAGTCAAAAAGAGCCTGGCAGATGGATTTCCTTTTACCTGAATGGCACTACAGTCCCGATAACCACAAATATCTCAACCACAGCAGGTAGCGAGACACATTTAGCTTTATCAATGTGAAGTAAAGCTTTAGTGACTTCCTACCAGCCTTAGCGCTAAAGTCCATAACCGCCCCACATGAACGAGCTAATATAAAAAGTTAAGGCCCTCGGGTTTCCTATCATCAAGGACAATACCTAGATAATCAAAGGTGCAAACATGACTGATCTTGATGTTATTACACAAATGAGCTTTTGGTTTGGGTGGCTTGTCTCCTGTCACTAGGATAAAGGATTTTTGTTATTTATTGACAGGTCCAGACTAGCCATAAAATCAGTGAAGGTGTCAAGCAGCTGTTGGAGTCCTAATGGTGTCCTTGACATAAGAATGGCATTGTCTGCATATAACAGGACTGGTAATGATCGGGCTCCAGTACGTATTCCATGCTACACTCTCACTTACTGCTACATGCTTCAGCCTTCCGTGTTTCACTCTCAAGCACAAACTGCTACACTGTCACTCACTGCTACATAACTCAGTATTACACACTTAAGCACTGCTACATTACTTCGCTACTCCATATTACACCCTTCAGGGCTCACTGTTACACTCTCACTCACAGCTACAAGCTACAATACTCCATGTATGCTCCACTCGCTGCTACAGCACTCATTCTTACACTCTTTAGCACTCAGTGCTGTAGAACTTACTGAGCCCTCTTCAGCAATAAATACTGCATACTTCCACACTCACTGTTACACTCTGCTGCACTAACCATTACACCCTCAAGAACTCACTGCAACACCCTCAAGCACTCACTGCTACGTAACTCATTTTTACACTCTTCAGCACTCAGTTACACTCTCAATGCTCTATGTTACACCCTTCAACATTCAATGTTATTATAGCACTCACTACAGCACTCTTCAGCTTTCATTGCTGCACTCTTCAGCAGACACTGAGCCCTCTCCAGCATTTACTGCTACAGAGCTCACTACTATAGTCTTCACTGCTCACTAGTACACTCTTGAACCATCACTCTTTCAGTACTCGCCACTACAACACTCATGCTTACGCACTTTAGCACTCAGTGCTATAGAATTTACTCAGCCCTCTTCAGTACTAAATAATACATGGTACCACATTCACTGTTTCACTCTCCAGCACTAACAACTACACCCTCAAGAACTCACTGCAAAACCCTCAAACACTCAATGGTCCATAACTCATTATTACACTCTACAGCACTTAGTTACACTCTCGCTCACTTCTACATGCTTCAGTAATCCATGTTACACTCTTACTCACTGCAATGTGCTTCACCACTCTGTTTCACTCTCAAGCACTCACTGCTACACTCTCACTCACTGCTGCATAACTCAGTATTACACCCTTTGGCACTCAGTTACGCTGTCACTCACTGCTACATGCTTCAGTACTCCATATTACACCCTTCAGGCCTCACTGTTACACTCCCACTCACTGCTACGTGCTTCAGTACTCCATATTACAGCCTTCGGGCCTCACTGTTACACTCTCACTCACTGCTACGTGCTTCAGTACTCCATATTACACCCTTCGGGCCTCACTGTTAAACTCTCACTCACTGCTACGTGCGCCAGTACTCCATATTACACCCTTCGGCCCTCACTGTTACACTCCCACTCACTGCTACGTGCTTCAGTACTCCATATTACACCCTTCGGCCCTCACTGTTACACTCCCACTCACTACTACGTGCTTCAGTACTCCATATTACACCCTTCGGGCCTCACTGTTACACTCCCACTCACTGCTACGTGCTTCAGTACTCCATATTACAGCCTTCGGGCCTCACTGTTACACTCTCACTCACTGCTACGTGCTTCAGTACTCCATATTACACCCTTCGGGCCTCACTGTTACACTCTCACTCACTGCTACGTGCTTCAGTACTCCATATTACACCCTTCGGGCCTCACTGTTACACTCTCACTCACTGCTACGTGCTTCAGTACTCCATATTACACCCTTCGGGCCTCACTGTTACACTCCCACTCACTGCTACGTGCTTCAGTACTCCATATTACACCCTTCGGGCCTCACTGTTACACTCCCACTCACTGCTACGTGCTTCAGTACTCCATATTACAGCCTTCGGGCCTCACTGTTACACTCTCACTCACTGCTACGTGCTTCAGGCCTCACTGTTACACTCTCACTCACTGCTACGTGCTTCAGTACTCCATATTACACCCTTCGGGCCTCACTGTTACACTCTCACTCACTGCTGCATGCGCCAGTACTCCATGTTACACCCTCCAGCGCTCACTTTTACACTCTCACTCACTGCTACGTGCTTCAGCACTCCATTTCACTCTAATAACTGAATCCTGCGTGCATCAGCTCTCTGTGCTCACAGTTGTTTTCTTTTATTCCTACCAAGGACATGAGCCCCTGCAGGGAATAGACACTGACGAAAGCCTGGATTATGGACTCGGAGAGCTCGGGTGCGCAGGAAGAGAGAAACCAGGCTTCAGAACGGTTCTTTTGAGGATCATTCGTCCGTTTCTTGCTCATCTAAAGATGGCTGAGGCGGCTGCCCGCGTGAGATAACAACACCACGACAGACTGCAGGGGCTCAGTGGCGGCGGGTAAATAAACCAGGCGATTAACGGCCCCTCGGAAGCAAGCACGCGCTGCGGCATCAAAGAACACAGCAAAACCAACACGGCCAAAAGGAAGGGCTTCAAACAGGATCTGGAGCAGTGGGACCTCACCAGGGAGGGAGGGAAGACGCGGCCATGCTGCGGTATGTCAGAAGATACCCTGGCGGCCTTTGGCACTGTTTGAGGAAGGTGCCTTTATCTACCAGGGGCATCCAATAACAAGCAACATACAACTGAGCACTTGGATAAAAATATCAAAGGGCAACTCAAGCGAAAGTAAAAAAAAAAAAAAGAAAAACCAACAGGAGATGCCTGTATAGCTTAATAATACCGCCCAGCACAAGACACAGAAGGGTATGGAGCTCCCAGGTCTTAACACAGAAGAACACGAGACACAAGGAAGGGTGCAGAGCTCACGGTTCCTAATAATAAAGAAGGATACAAGCCACAAGGAAAGCTGGAGAGCTCTAGGATCCTAGTAATAACGAGAACACAAGACACTTTGAAGCGTTCTGAGCTCTCTGGTTCTTCACAAAAGAGAAGAACACAAGGCACATGGAAGGGTGCAGAGCTTTTGGGTCCTAATAATTTACAAGAACACAAGGTATACGGAAGGGTATTGAGCTCTCTGGCGCTAATAACAGAGAAGAATACAAGGCACCAGGAAGGGTGCAGAGCACTCAGGTCCTAATAATAGACAGGAACACAAGACACAATATGATTTTGATTTTATTTTATATTTACAAAGAGCAAACAAATGCCCAGAGGCATCTTGGCGCTGCACCCATCACAGATCAGAGAGAAAAAAGAGAAAATTGAGAAACAATGAAGGGTGCAAAGATCTCTGGTCCTAACGATAGACAAGAGCACAAGGCACAAGTAAGGCTGCAGAGCTCTTGGGTCCTAATAATAGACAAGAACACAAGTAAGGCTGCAGAGCTCTTGGGTCCTAATAATAGACAAGAACACAAGGAAGGGTGCAGAGCTCTTGGGTCCTAACAACAGAGAAAACATTCAAGGCACAAGGAAGGGGGCAGAGCTTTAGGATTAAATAATAGACAAGAACACAAGACACAATGAAGGGAGCAGAGATCTCGGGTTGTTAATAAATGAAAACCCAAGGCATACCTAAGGGTGCACAGCTGTCTGGTCCTTATAATAGACAAGAACACAAGAAAGGGTGTAAAGCTCTTGGGTCCTTCTAACAGAGAAAAATACAAGACACAAGTGAGGTTGCAGAGCTCTAGGATCTTAGTAATAGACAAGAACACAAGACGCAACTATGGGTGCGGAGCTCTTGCATCCTAATAATAGACAAGAACACAAGACAAAAGGAAGGGTGCAGAGCTCTCTGGTCCTTAGTAAAAGAGAACAGCATAAGGCACATGGAAGGGTGCAGAGCTCTTGGATCCTAACAATAGACAAGAACACAAAGCAGGGTGCAGAGCACTCAGGTCCTAATAATAGACAGGAACACAAGACACAATATGATTTTGATTTTATTTTATATTTACAAAGAGTGAACAAATGCCCAGAGGCATCTTGGCGCTGCACCCATCACAGATCAGAGAGAAAAAAGAGAAAAGTGAGAAACAATGAAGGGTGCAAAGATCTCTGGTCCTAACGATAGACAAGAACACAAGGAGGGGTGCAGAGCGCTTGGGTCCTAACAACAGAGAAACAATTCAAGGCACAAGGAAGGGTGCAGAGCTCTAGGATCTAAATAATAGACAAGAACACAAGACAAAAGGAAGGGTGCAGTGCTCTCAGGTCCTTACTAATAGAGAACAGCATAAGGCACGTGGAAGGGTGCAGAGCTCTCAGGTCCTTACTAATAGAGAACAGCATAAGGCACGTGGAAGGGTGCAGAGCTCTTGGATCCTAACAGCAGACAAGAACACAAGCAAGGCTGCAGAGCTCTTGGGTCCTAATACAAACTTACCATTAAAAGTAGCTCTGGTTGAGGATAGAGATGATTTAACAGAATTATCTGTGCAGGCCAACACCAGCAGCCCAGAATGGAGCTGCTATGGCAGAGCTGCGTTTAGGTTCCACTCTTAGATTACCAGATGTATTTCCAGTCAGTCATGGAGTTGAAAACTGTTACACAGCTGGTTGTGTAGGAGAAGCACACGTGGCCTGTTGGCAGTAGCTGTAAATCAGTGGACGTGCAGAGCTGTGTTGGGTCGCACACCTGTGTCAGCAGTGCAGGAGTACGTGCTTTAGCAGAGCTGTTCATGGGTCTCAGTAGCATGTATAAGTCACTGTTCCTAATAGAGATTACCGGCCTAGTCAGCGGCTCGAGGTATAGATAAAGCGGTCCCTATCTACATAACTGGTGGTAAGTTGGATACAGGAAGGAGATTCCTCCTAATTGGAGTGTTTCCCTCATGCACCCTTACAGGTGTAATGCTTCATCATTGGGCTTTTTGATCTTCGTGGGGGTGGTGCTACATTCCCCCACGGGCACCGCACAAGGGCTCTTTGTCTGAGTTCTTTTTGAGGAACGCCGCAGTGGTGAGTGTGGGTGTGTGGGAATGGTGGGTTTTAAAAAACACTGTGCTGGTACCTTCCAAAGTTTTTATTCTTGGGTCTGTACGGTGATGTTAAAAGCAGGTGAAAAATGAACACAGCTCCCTATTGTCAATGAAGAGGGTGTGTGCCTTTATCTGGTTTCTTAGTGTGAAATAAAGGCTGTGAGTGGTGAGTTTTGGTCTAGTTAGGTCGACATGTTTTACGCCTGAATAGTCCCTAGTGGATCCTTTGGTGTTTCGTCAGGAACGTGGGTGTATAAAATTATGAATAAATTAAACAGGGTTTTGAGAAAGGAACATACAATACACCCTGTAGAATTACCCTGATTTGGGTTATGGGGGTCTTGGGCGACTCTGCACCCACTCGTTAGCGGCCACCTTAATGAGAGGATCTAACGCCAGATAATACTCAGGGCGGCATCCTCGTGGAGAGAAGCGGCTCAAGAAGTTACATTGACCTCCTGGTACGCAGTCCAGTTGCCTGCCCGCTGCCGCTTTTTTGCTCTGTAGCATGTGCCCGCACAGGGTGATTTAGAGCAGTGCGCTTTGGAAGACACCAGGAAGGGTGCAGAGCACTCAGGTCCTAATAATAGACAGGAACACAAGACACAATATAATTTTGATTTTATTTTATATTTACAAAGAGCAAACAAATGCCCAGAGGCATCTTGGCGCTGCACCCATCACAGATCAGAGAGAAAAAAGAGAAAATTGAGAAACAATGAAGGGTGCAAAGATCTCTGGTCCTAACGATAGACAAGAGCACAAGGCACAAGTAAGGCTGCAGAGCTCTTGGGTCCTAATAATAGACAAGAACACAAGTAAGGCTGCAGAGCTCTTGGGTCCTAATAATAGACAAGAACACAAGGAAGGGTGCAGAGCTCTTGGGTCCTAACAACAGAGAAAACATTCAAGGCACAAGGAAGGGGGCAGAGCTTTAGGATTAAATAATAGACAAGAACACAAGACACAATGAAGGGAGCAGAGATCTGGGGTTGTTAATAAATGAAAACCCAAGGCATACCTAAGGGTGCACAGCTGTCTGGTCCTTATAATAGACAAGAACACAAGAAAGGGTGTAAAGCTCTTGGGTCCTTCTAACAGAGAAAAATACAAGACACAAGTGAGGTTGCAGAGCTCTAGGATCTTAGTAATAGACAAGAACACAAGACGCAACTATGGGTGCGGAGCTCTTGCATCCTAATAATAGACAAGAACACAAGACAAAAGGAAGGGTGCAGAGCTCTCTGGTCCTTAGTAAAAGAGAACAGCATAAGGCACATGGAAGGGTGCAGAGCTCTTGGATCCTAACAATAGACAAGAACACAAAGCAGGGTGCAGAGCTCTCAGGTCCTAATAATAGACCAGAACACAAGACACAATTTGATTTGGATTTGATTTTATATTTACAAAGAGTGAACAAATGCCCAGAGGCATCTTGGCGCTGCACCCATCACAGATCAGCGAGAAAAAAGAGAAAAGTGAGAAACAATGAAGGGTGCAAAGATCTCTGGTCCTAACGATAGACAAGAACACAAGGAGGGGTGCAGAGCGCTTGGGTCCTAACAACAGAGAAACAATTCAAGGCACAAGGAAGGGTGCAGAGCTCTAGGATCTAAATAATAGACAAGAACACAAGACAAAAGGAAGGGTGCAGTGCTCTCAGGTCCTTACTAATAGAGAACAGCATAAGGCACATGGAAGGGTGCAGAGCTCTCAGGTCCTTACTAATAGAGAACAGCATAAGGCACGTGGAAGGGTGCAGAGCTCTTGGATCCTAACAGCAGACAAGAACACAAGCAAGGCTGCAGAGCTCTTGGGTCCTAATACAAACTTACCATTAAAAGTAGCTCTGGTTGAGGATAGAGATGATTTAACAGAATTATCTGTGCAGGCCAACACCAGCAGCCCAGAATGGAGCTGCTATGGCAGAGCTGCGTTTAGGTTCCACTCTTAGATTACCAGATGTATTTACAGTCAGTCATGGAGTTGAAAACTGTTACACAGCTGGTTGTGTAGGAGAAGCACACTTGGCCTGTTGGCAGTAGCTGTAAATCAGTGGACGTGCAGAGCTGTGTTGGGTCGCACACCTGTGTCAGCAGTGCAGGAGTACGTGCTTTAGCAGAGCTGTTCATGGGTCTCAGTAGCATGTATAAGTCACTGTTCCTAATAGAGATTACCGGCCTAGTCAGCGGCTCGAGGTATAGATAAAGCGGTCCCTATCTACATAACTGGTGGTAAGTTGGATACAGGAAGGAGATTCCTCCTAATTGGAGTGTTTCCCTCATGCACCCTTACAGGTGTAATGCTTCATCATTGGGCTTTTTGATCTTCGTGGGGGTGGTGCTACATTCCCCCACGGGCACCGCACAAGGGCTCTTTGTCTGAGTTCTTTTTGAGGAACGCCGCAGTGGTGAGTGTGGGTGTGTGGGAATGGTGGGTTTTAAAAAACACTGTGCTGGTACCTTCCAAAGTTTTTATTCTTGGGTCTGTACGGTGATGTTAAAAGCAGGTGAAAAATGAACACAGCTCCCTATTGTCAATGAAGAGGGTGTGTGCCTTTATCTGGTTTCTTAGTGTGAAATAAAGGCTGTGAGTGGTGAGTTTTGGTCTAGTTAGGTCGACATGTTTTACGCCTGAATAGTCCCTAGTGGATCCTTTGGTGTTTCGTCAGGACCGTGGGTGTATAAAATTATGAATAAATTAAACAGGGTTTTGAGAAAGGAACATACAATACACCCTGTAGAATTACCCTGATTCAGGTTATGGGGGTCTTGGGCGACTCTGCACCCACTTGTTAGCGGCCACTTTAATGAGAGGATCTAACCCCAGATAATACTCAGGGCGGCATCCTCGGTGGAGAGGAGTGGCTCAAGAAGTTACATTGACCTCCTGGTACGCAGTCCAGTTGCCTGCCCGCTGCCGCTTTTTTGCTCTGTAGCATGTGCCCGCACAGGGTGATTTAGAGCAGTGCGCCTTGGAAGAGCTGCCTTAGGTAACACTTCAATATTCCGCTATCCTTCTGAATCAAAATAACTGACTAACATATCCACCACTCAAACTACTTTCATATTTCACTATTCTAATTCAACTCTAATCCTTTATTGGTTCCAGAGTAGCGTGCTACTCACCGAAAAAGTAATTCTACGCCTCGTCAGGGGTAATAAGCTCTATATAAATGCAATTACAATTACGATTAGAAGATGCAGATGAGGGTAGGGGGCTTTGACAGGGATGAGTGGCAATCAAGAGCAGGTGAAGGTCAGGCTAGGGTGCTTTGGTGGAGCTGTTAGATGTGATGCTCCATCATCAGCAGATGCAGGTCACAGCCCCCTCCCCCCCCCACTCCCCCAGAGAGTGTTTTGCTAGAGCTGTCTCAGGTTCACACTCTATCATTAGCAGATGAAGGTCCAGATAGGGTCACACAAAATGAAGGGGTCCCCCTGCAAAATGCGATGAGGAGCCAGAGTCTTCCAGGGCCCCCATGAAGCGTTGGGGCCCCCTGTGCAGCAGGGGCCTCCTCTACGCCCCTAGATAGGGTATTTTGGTGGTTAGGTCAGAAGGGGTGCTGTCACAGTGCGTGCACGCAGGGCCGGCTTTAGGGCAGTGCGACTGGTGCGGCCGCACTGGGCGCTGACCTGTGGAAGGGGCGCCGTGACCTCAGGGGGGCGCTGTGTTTAGCAATATTTTCTGATAGGAGAGATATTGGGCACTTTTGCAGGTGGTTGTGAGAGAATCTAAGCAGGCAGTCATGGGGCGTGGGGGCGCCAAAAGTGATTGTCGCACCGGGCGCCATCAGCGCTAAAGCCGGCACTGCGTGCACGGTGTGTCGCTGGCACGCAGCCTGCTCACACTTCCCTCGGCACAACTTGATACCATCTGCCTATCACTTTCTGACATTTAAATCCATAAATGCATTTTGAAATGTGTTAACAAAGACAGGAACTTGCTGCCTGCCTCGCTCGTACTTTAGCACTCATATTTCCAAGATAATGACTTCGATTCACTGTATCCCTCTCAGAAGACAGCTTGGTTTGCTGCATAAGATATAGTTTGCACTGTTTTGATGTGTTTAGTGTGTATGTGCCCCTAACGAGTCGCCCCCCTCCAGCCCCCATCCCTGCACACAGTATGCCCCGGTAAACACATTAAACAGAAACTCTTCCTGTCTCCGTGTTCTCGGCAGAGAGTAGACCCGCACACAAAGACGGGCGCTGATCGAGGTGCTGCAAAGAACGGCGGTGCATTGGAAGGGTGAAAGTAGGGTATGCGTCAGCTCAGCTTGGAATGGACTTCGAGGATGCTCGTCTTTTCATTTCCGGCGCTGGTGACAAGGCTGAGGTACACCGTGAGGGGAGGCACACCACATCCCAGGCTGGCCCTCACATACTGCTGCATTGACCAAGCGATCCCCTTTAAAATATCAAATAATAGGTCATTGAGAAAATACTGAGGCTGCAAACCCGACTTTTGTTGTAAGTGACAGCGACAGCCCACCCTTGTGGAGAAAGGCCTGCCGTGGCACGGGAAGCCCCCTCTTATAATGTGCCAGCCTTCTCCGGGCATTCGAGGTGGTGCCTCGGTGAACATGGCAGCGGCGGCTGCAGAGGGTTCTCCCAGATGCAGCCAAGTAGAAATGACAAACCTGGAGTGCTGGGCACTGCTGAGAAAGTGAAACTAAAAGCAAGCTGGGCACCACGCACGACGGGATGTAAGGATTACAATCGAATCACACGGGGTAAGGAGGCGACAGAACAAGAGGACTAACCCCCCACCCACACACACCCTTTTACGGCCCCTTACATGAAGGGAAAGAAAGATGCAGAAAAGGTCAAGAGGGCGCACTTGGAAGGCATTGCGTACGGAAGACGACGAACGGGGAGAGTAAGGCTGGGCGCCCGGCAATGGCCCATAAGAAATCAGCGGAGGGCCCGAAACAGATTGGTGCGAGCCTCCTGGGGCCGCGGGTAATTTCCATCTCTGCTGCTGTCCCTCGTCCCCAAGGCAATCAGCCCTGACAGTGATGGCGACAAATCACACGGCGGGGGAGCCGGCCGGGGCGGACATCATTATCGGCTGTCGGAGGAGGCTTTACCACCGGGAGCGCAGAGACCGGCTGTGGGTAGCAACGACCGAGTAAACTATCTCAGAGACAGACGAGGCCCTCCCAGAGACAGGCATATTTCATAGAGTGAGGACACACCCTCCCAGAAACAGAGTAAACTATCTCAGAGAGAGACGATGCCCTCCCAGAGACAGGCATACTCCATAGAGAGAGGACACACCCTCCCAGAAACAGAGTAAACTATCTCAGAGACAGACGATGCCCTCCCAGAGACAGGCATATTCCATAGAGAGAGGACACACCCTCCCAGAAACAGAGTAAACTATCTCAGAGACAGACGATGCCCTCCCAGAGACAGGCATATTCCATAGAGAGAGGACACACCCTCCCAGAAACAGAGTAAACTATCTCAGAGACAGACGATGCCCTCCCAGAGACAGGCATATTCCATAGAGAGAGGACACACCCTCCCAGAAACAGAGTAAACTATCTCAGAGACAGACGATGCCCTCCCAGAGACAGGCATATTCCATAGTGTGAGGACACACCCTCCCAGAAACAGAGTAAACTATCTCAGAGACAGACGATGCCCTCCCAGAGACAGGCATATTCCATAGTGTGAGGACACACCCTCCCAGAAACAGAGTAAACTATCTCAGAGACAGACGATGCCCTCCCAGAGACAGGCATATTCCATAAAGTGAGGACACACCCTCCCAGAAACAGAGTAAACTATCTCAGAGACAGACGATGCCCTCCCAGAGACAGGCATATTCCATAGAGAGAGGACACACCCTCCCAGAAACAGAGTAAACCATCTCAGAGACAGACGATGCCCTCCCAGAGACAGGCATATTCCATAGAGTGGGGACACACCCTCCCAGAAACAGAGTAAACTATCTCAGAGACAGACGATGCCATCCCAGAGACTGGCATATTCCATAGAGAGAGGACACACCCTCCCAGAAACAGAGTAAACTATCTCAGAGACAGACGATGTCCTCCCAGAGACAGGGATATTCCACCACAGCCTGGATACACTCTATGAGAAACAGAGTAAACTATCTCAGAGACAGACGATGCCCTCCCAGAGACAGGGATATTCGACCACAGCCTGGATATACTCTACGACAAACAGAGCATATCATCTCTGAGACAGACGATGCTTTCCCAGTGACAGACATATTCCACCAGAGCCACGACATACTCTACCAGAGGAAAGCATGTCAGTATCTGCTTTTCCAGAGACAGGTATATTCCACCAGAGCCACGACACAGAACGCTGATGTTCTTCTAGAGACATATATATTCTGCTAGAGCCAAGATACTCTTCCAGAAACAGAGTACACTGTCTCAGGGACAGATGCCCTGTATGGATGTATGTAAAATATGTATTGAGCATGCAAATACCTCAGAGAGCAGTGCCCAGGCAAGAATGGGTAACCAACAACAGTGGCGAGGGATCCAAAGCCATAGGAAAGAAACAGGTGTTATGCAAGAGTAGTGAACAAGTGGGTAGAAAGTGATGAGAAGGACTGTGCAGTAGATTACAAGCCTTGAATGCCACCACTGAGAGTGACCGACGCCCATTCCTGGCCTTTTAATATCTGGGAAAAGCCGTCAAATGACGTGTTGGAGCGGAGGGTTCAAGCTGAAAATTTGTACTAAAAAAATAAAGAGGACATATAACTTCGCTGTGTAGGAGTGTAAATAGTTTTGTCACACAGGCAGAATAACGATGGCCACCGGGAAGTCCTCCTGTGGCAACTGCTCTTCACAGAGGTAGTTGGGGGTCCAAACAGCACCCAATCCCCCCCCCCCCCCCCCCCAGGCGCTGCAATTGTTGTTTAAGGTCATTCTTAGGGAAATCACAGCAGCAAACTCCAGACTTCTTGCTATGGATTCAAAGATGACAGATCTTATATATGACACGAAAGCCATTGAAGCGGACATGCGGGAGCTTTGCACTAAAACTGATGGATTAATTAAGAGGTTGACATCAGCTGAGGGCATAATAGACAGACTAGAAGCGGTCATCCCAGAGGTATGGCATTAAACAAAAGGTGGTGGACAACATCTGCTTCTTTGGTGTCTCAGAAAATATGGAGAACTCTGACATTAAGGACTTCCTGCTTCATCCCCTCCCGAAAGTTACTGGCCTTTCCTTCTCTCCCTGCTGGGAATACAAAGAGCACACAGGATTAGGCCCTGCTCCTCGACTCCCAGAGAAGCCAATAAGCCTAGGCCCATCATTGGCTGCATTCTCCGCATTGCCCAGGACTGTCAGATTCTTATGGAAGCATGCCGTCATGGACCCTATGACCTTGAGGGTACAGGATCTACTTTGTGGGGACTTTTCACCAGACACCAATGCCTAAAGGAAGGCTTTCTTAGCTCTCAGACCGCACCTTAGACAAGCATTTGCAATGTAATAGGTCTCGCATTTACGCATGTTTGAGCTATTGACATTGCAAATAACAATGCCTTTTATTGTTGTTTTCATGTTTAAAACATAAATAAAAGGCATTGTCATTTACAATGCCAATAGCTTAAACTTGCGAAAATGCGAGACCTATTGCATTGCAATTGCTTGTTTAATCAACTCTACAGCTGGTTTGTTGTTGCCATACATCATGACTTCGTAACCCCTAGAGGGTGGGGGTGTTGATCCTTGTATACGGGCTACCAGAAATGGTTTGTAATTTGAAGGTGGCCCACGCAGTGGGCGGAGCCAGGGTGGGGGGGCGCACCCGCAGCCCTGGCAAGAATGCCTAACCCATACACTTCCCCTCCGCTATGATCACGTTTTCTCCCCCTCTCTTGAAGCCCCCCTCCACTTCACCCCCTCCCTTCCGTACTAGCCTCGGGGCAGTGGCACCAGGAGCCGCCCAGGACCTCCACCTCGGCCTTGAGGCGCTACCTTCTCTCCCCATGCAATCTCTTTCCATCCACCCTCTCCCTCCGTGATCGTCCCCTCCCTGGTGCAATAACCTGGGTGGGGGGGGGGGGCAGAGGCACCAGGAGCCTCTCAGTATCTTCACCGCAGACTCGAGGTGCTACAACCCCCGGGAATGCCCGGTGGGATACAAAGGTAACTACAACCCCCGGGAGTGGACGGGAATGTAGAGCGGGCTGGGTTACAAACAGCCACCGTGCTACAATCTACAGCAACAACGTGTTTTATTACAATTATTAACTAACCCACTGCCAGGAGTAAAACAAGCACAAAGGGGGCAGAAGTGGCATTAAATCTCTGTAAGCAGACCGCCGTCATTTGGCCATAATGACGGTGTGACGTCATTATGGCCAAAAACAGGCCATAATGACGTCACGCCGACTCTGGATACATCTAGGACATTACCCCCTACCCACCCACCCCCTCCCCCCCCCGCCGGTTTAAAGCAACACCAGGAGCAGCACAGGAGGAATTGTTGAATACTTACATTTACAACAACTTAGTTTGACTTTCTTTATATACGTCTAATGGTTTAAATAGTCAATGTTTGATTTTTAGAGAATGAAAAGCACCCGTAATCTCCGACTTAGCCTGCCGAAAGCACGAGGGAGGTGCAAAAGAAAAGAGACACCAAGAGTTCACATTTGGGATCAGAGAGACATTGAGGCGCCTTAATGAAGTCCATGACTTTGATTTTACCACACGTACTACCAGGCATGTCCATTCAGTTAATCGAAGCAAGACTACAATTCCCAAAATGCATTGCATTAGCAAAGGACAGCCTACGGCAAACAACGTTGCAACCTCGGGACATGTAGTAAGCTGCTCACCTCAACAACATCTTCATCGCTTTAAACGTCGCTTTCTCAGCTCCATCCAACTCAGAGGCTACCTCCAGGAGTTGGGGTGCAGGTTTTCGTGGCACTTACATTTTCTGGGGTACACATGCAGTTCTCCGCGAACGGCCAGTCCCTGAAAGTCTTCAGCTGGTTGTACGACCGGTGTTCAGCCGGTCGTACATCTCCTGGTACTGGTGCAGTATTTCCATCTTCGACACCAGAGAGACCAGGAGCCAAAGAAAATAAGTTTGCTGCACTTTAGAGAGCTGCGCTTTATTTAGTGTAAAAAAAGAAGCTGTTGTTTTTATTTGCACCGCGCTTCGCGGCCGAATGAAAAAAAAAAGTGCTTACAGACTAATTGAAGGGGAAAGTATAACGCCGCAAGTAACAGATCCAGTCCTGATGGGCGGTCCCAAAAGGAGACAGGGTGGTAACAAGGAGGGACTAAGAAGCCTCCTTATCAATCGGAAGCCAGCATTTACCATGGACAATGACGCCAGCCAATGAAAAATATGGGCGGGGCTTACACACAACACGTCTAAAAATACCCTAATACAACATGCCTCGCAAAGCGAGAAACGCATTTGCTGCAACGCTAGGCTCGACCTAAAAATATGGCCTTGTGCAACCCGCCACGATGTGGATAACGATCGATATACAATCCAGAAAATACTCGGACCTAGCAGCCCTTGCAGACTTCTTAGCTAGCTTCACCACCAGGAACATGGACACAGCACCTTCATCCTCGCCACATTGACCGAAGCCTTTGCTACAGCACCCAGCTGCTGAGGGCCGCTATGACAGGTACAATGAGCACTCTTCCCAGAGGCAACCAGACAGAGACAATGAAATCAGAATGGGGAGGAGATCAACCAGGCCTTACAATGAGATAAATCTTGCTTCCCATTGTAGCCTGTACTAACCATCAAGACACACCCTACGACCTTCTCAGCCATTGATACCTGAACAGTTCTCTATTGAACACTTCCATCACCGTGAGCATCCAGACAGATCAGTACTCAGGGCCGGCTTTTGCACTGGTGCTACCCTATGCGACAATGTTTGTTGGTGCCCCCCAATGACCAAGTCCGCCACAGATTCCCTCACTACTACCCTTTAACAGTGCCTGTAGGAAAGTAGGATCTGCTTTCATGGTCACCCCCACTTTTTGCTGGTGTTATTATGTTTTACTGACTAATGTCCCTGGAATCCTGCTAATCAGGACCCCAGTCTCTGTGCTGCTTTCCTAAATTGAACATGGTGGCACTTAGGCACACTACAGATTGGCTACTGGTGTACCCTTGTAAGTCTCTAGTATATGGTACCAAGGTACCCAGGGCATAGGTACACCAGGGGCTGAAGCATGTATTATGCCATCCATGGGAGAGCCCTCCAATTGTGACTAAAGGACTGTCATTGTAGCCTGTGTAAGCTGGTGCTAGCACCACTTATGACAGATGTAAGTTTCCTTATATCGGAGGTCACTGTCACCCCTAAGACAGGCCTTTCAGTCCTGATGGCAGGGTGCTTGGTTATAAGTGTGAGGGTGCCCCTGCATGAGCATGACACCTCTACAACCCTCGGAGTCTATTCTCCAGGTTTTAAGTGCATCAGCCATTACGATTTATAGTGTGGCCATGCGTCATTACGCGATGGCTATCTCTAAACTGGCTGTAATGAACCCTGTCGTCTTTCGTATCAAACATGTTGGAATCATACCCCATAAACGGTGTTGGAGTTATGATTCCATGCACTGTAAAGCTCCTCTGGGAGGTCCTCAGTGCTCCTGGTACCAGTCTTCAAAATCCGGACAGCAAACTGTGGCTGCTGCTGACCAGGGGCACGTTACTGCCCTCCTGCTGCTGAGCCAAGCACGAGCAGGGGAAGGCAAGACTATAGGTTTCCTGTCACAGGGAGGTGTGACCACCTCCCAGACAGGACTTAATGTATTGGGACAGGGTGGGGGCGTTTACCAGCGCCACTAGACAGCTCTGAAGGGCAGACTCCAGTTGAAACCCGTTCAGGGATCCACTGGCGAAACTGGACAAAGGACATGTGAGTATTCTCCCCACTGTCCAGCCCCACCTGTGGAAGGGACCCCTGAATTGTCCCAACCCTTACCTTAGGGTACTAAAGGGCTTACCTGTGGGTGGCTCTTCACATTCATCTTGGGACAAGATTCACATCTGAAACCACTTCAACCTCAACCATCTGGGTTCACTGGACTTTGCTGGACTTTGCTTTGGGAACTGAGACTGCAACTGGGAAGACTCCAACTGCTTCTGTTCTCGTCATCCTGCCAGTCTTCTGCAAAGTCTGTGTCTCTGCTCCATACTGGTTCTTTACAAGGCCTGTGGACGTCCAAGACACCCAAAGGAATCTCCCTTGGAGTGAAGGAGTCACTCCTCTGCATCTGCAGTCACCGCAACTAAGCTGACTGGTCTGCTGTTCCTGAGCTCCTACAGACTCCGAAAGGTTCAACAATGCAGGTGGTGCTTCTGCAACTCCCTCGAGGTCTGCCCTGTCTTCACAGCAAGTCTGAAGTCAGAATCCCTCATCGGAACCGCTGGAGCAGTACCACTGTGCACCACATCGACTTGCCGTTGCCAAGAAGCTCCAGTCTCAAGCATCTCCTGCAGCCAAGATCTTCACCTGCACTACATCCTCTGCGCCGTGGGCCTTCATCCTTTGCTGAGCTACTCAAGGTCCTTTTGCGACTCCTGTGCCTCTGGCCTGTGTGTCCTCTTGAGAGTCTTCTTTGACTCCAGTGGGCTCCCCTACTTGTTCGGGTCCTGCTCTGGCTTACCTGCTCATGGTGAGTCATCCGTACCTTGCTGGTCCCGACACTGCACCGTTTTCGATGATTACATTGGTTGTGGTGGCCAAAGCTTGTAGTTTCCCTGCCAGGCACTGATCCCTTGGCTCTTGACATCCAACATGGGATAGCCTGTGAATGGCTCCTAGTCTTTCTCAGCATTGCCTTGTCCGCACAGCTGCAACTTGAAGGACACCGTCAACTTTCCTGCATCCCCGACATCGGTAGTCATCCGTGTTCCATGCCTCCTGGTCACTCCTGAGTGGCATAGACTGTCCCCTCTGCTTTCAGGTACCTCTCATCTTGAATCCACCTTTGGGTTCCACCGGACACTTTCACCTTCTTCACCAGCAGTTTCTTTTCTGAAGTCCTCCATTGTGGTCTACGGTGTTTTCTGGTGTTATTTCGCACATATACACCCGGCTTACCTGGTGTAGGTATCCTTGTGTATCCACGGGTGGGGTGGCTCTCCAACCTTCCATTTTCCACGGGGTTTCTTCAGGGTCCTCTGGGAAGGGTCCTTCTTTAAAATTGCATCCATGGCTTACCTATTGACTTGAATTGAATATGCACACAACCTCCGTGGGGTTCCTAGATACTCACCTTGGGTGGTTCCTTGGGTCTCCAGCTCTTCTACGTCTTCTGGGTCCTTTCTCAACTTAGATCATGGTTGTCATTCCACTATTTTACTATATGGTTTGGTCTCCCCTGGGTCCTTTCTCAACTTAGATCATGGTTGTCATTCCACTATTTTAGTATATGGTTTGGTCTCCCCTGGAGACCACTGTTTATTTGTTCTACTTTAGTGTTATAGTTCCAAAGTATTGTGTGTATTGTGGTTGTATCTCTGGATAGCAGATATTGCACTGTGTTTGTGAGTGTTTATAATAAATATATAGTTTTTATAACTACACTGTGTTGTTCTTTTTATACGTAAACTACACCATAAGATTACATACTGGTAAAACAAGCTGATTTGCACTCCTTCTGGACTAAGCCTGAAGGATGCTCTCCACAGCTACCACTTAGAGAGCTTTCTATGGTTGTTTAAGACACCTGAAATCACCATAAGGCGTGTCTGGATTAGTGCAGGGTGCACCACTTAAATAAATGTGCACCATATACTAAGCTAACATAACATAACATGTGTATTTGTAAGACACACGTTCACCCCAACAACGGGGCATCTTGGCGCTGAATAACAGATGTATATTGTTACCCAACTCAATGGTACTCATTTTATCAACCTCAAATGGATGAAAGGCTGAGTGGACCCGCCGGGATTTGAACCTGTGACCATGAGGTCGAACACAGGCCCCTGCAGTGGATGCATTAGTCCACTGAGCCACCAGACCTCCTAAAGTGCCCCTCAAGACTCCATAACCACTCTCTCTCAGATTCATTTAGTTTTATAGCACCACTCATACCAGTGTAAGGTGTCAGAGTACTTTACATTACACACACATTGTACAGAGACAATCATACATGTGTAAATCAGTGTGTAGGAAATGTTACATAAGACAGAGGACTAAAAGGTGTAGAAGTCGCATGCCATCCATACTGGGAGGCAGTATAGTTTAAAAGTCCTCGGTCTGGAAAAGCACACATTCAGAATGTAAAAAGTAACACCACTGTTAGGGGTTCTCCTTAATAATAAGAATGGATTTCTAACCAGATGAACTCTTTTCCTAAGATTTGGATAATGAAAGACTGGGCAAAAAAACGCATAGCTCTAATATATACTTGCAGTTTGCATCCAGCTCTTAGATGACAGTTAATAGCTCACTGTTCTATATTAGGATTTTAACTTAAAAACTGCAAGTAACAAAAGGATCTCTCTGACAAAAGCAGCAACCCACTGACCTATTTACATTAAGTGCACTTTGTGATCTGCATGGTACACGTTCTTTTCAGCAGGCACAATAACCCTCTGTGCTACCTTTCCATGAGTCAAAACTTCCGCTAGACAAAACCTCGGTCTCTCTACAGGAAGAGTATTCAGCACCAGAGTTACCTTGACTTTTTTGATGATGACTGAAAATTGATGTAGGCAAGGAACATGGCAGCAGGTGCTTTTAAAATGATAATATACTTGCAAACACGGCGCCTGGTGCAGTGACGCCGATATCACTGCCCTAGAGCCATCCCTGTAAGTACTGGACACCCATATCCTTGTTGTTATGATATGTTACGGTTTGTTTGTTGATACCCCTTCGATTATCTTCTATATTATAGTACTTGTTCATTATGTATATGTCTCTTTGGGGGTGGCCCTACCTTTCTGTCCACCACTGGGACCTGTCCACCTGTCATAATGGATGGGTCACTTCTCCTCTTCCTTGGTTTGGCTCTCTCACCATTATATGCTAGCCATCCCAGGCAACACCCCTTTGCTCTGCTGTGGGACCGCCATGCCCATCCCCGGCTACATAGCCAAACTACAGACACTCTGGTGACACATGCTCTTGAGTCAAATTCATTACATGATGTCCTTTCTCTGACTTATACCAACCACCTAACTGCTACTAAAAGGACATCCTCGGTTGCAGCACCTACTGTGTCAGCCCCCTTTTCCCTCTCTCCTTTTACAGGGCCCATCTGCCCATATTGGCCTACTTTTGCCTGTCATGTCAGTTGCAGCATAGAGCCCTGGGCACTCCAACCAAGATACTATTAGCAACATCCACTCCTTACAGACCCTTCTCGGACCACACTGCCCTTACTAGATGCCACTATTCTTCTAAATGGCATCATTTTCCGTCACCTATTGCATTGACCATAGCACCTCTTGTGTAGCAAAGAGGAGACGTGAAGAAGCTAATTCCACCACAGAAAGTCTAACGGATAGCTAATTTCCCAGAGCTACCACGCACCACCCACCCCATTGTACCCACGCGCCACACCCCCACTGGAAGGTTACTCGCGTCATACCCTCCATCCTCCTTTCCGTTGGACCACCTCTACTAAGGTCTCGGGTTCCAATACCTCTTACCCTCACCCCCCCCTCCACCCTGCTTCATAGCACACCCCTTAACGCCCTCCTTGACCTAACTTGGCTGCTTCTGGGATACACACCACAGTGCACTGCCCACTTCCATTCAGATTCTGCTCCTACATGCTCCCAGGTGTTAGTTACCTCACCTTGTTGACTTTTACTTGCCATAGACTTATACATGTCACCCAAACTGCTCTCTTTCTTTACTCTGAATGTGAATGGTCTGACAAAATATGTTAAACGGAGAAAGGTTCTGATGCACTTAGCCTCTAAGAAAGCAGATATAGCCCTTATCAAGGAGACATCTCTCTCCTGCCAAGAAAGCAATAAACTCAAATGGGACTGGGTGGGAAAAGTAATCTTCAACTGTTGTAACTCATCTCCTATAACCCCCACTGGTCAGACCCTGTCCCATAAGCTGTATGGCATTTCTAATACACAAAGCTCTCCAATACACAGTTGTGGGGGCCTAATCAGACCATGAGGCTCTTTATGTATTTGCAAAGCTCAGGATAGGCACCAAAATATTGAGCGTAGGATCCAATTATGCCCTCAATGGAAACAAATATTGGTTCTTCCTGCGCTTAAACTGGGTCCAGACCTAATTAAATGCCTCACACATAATTCAAAGCAGGCACTGGAACCTGGCCACTGACACAGTGCTGCATCGCACTGGCTCATTTGATTCACATAACAACAGAGAACAAGCACTCCTCAAGAATATTCTCAACGACGAAGGGCTACTAAACATATGGAGACTTCTCTCCCCGTGGGAAATTAATATACCTTTTTTTCGTCTACCCATGGCATGCAATCACGCCTAGACTACTTCCTTATCTCCCAACCTCTCATTCCACTGACCCTAGACTGCACTATCTTAGAGAGTTCCCTCCCTGGTCATGCCCCCTTCCATCTTGACGTGGACTGTAGTATTAGCAAACCGACGAGAAAACTGTGGAACCTCAAAACTGCACTCTACAAAATACCACATGAAAAGGTGCAGCTAAAGGCACTTATGACCACTATCTCCAAGATAATACAGGTTCGGTCCTATCAGTCCACATTCTGTGAGGAGTGGCCAAGGCTACCTTACACCATGGCAAATAAAAAGCATATGCAACTATTGACTTCCCTAGAATAGGAGATACGAATGCACACTCTAACTTGCACTAAACGACCCACAGCTGAACACAGTGAACTCTTAGAAAGGGTCCAAATCGATATTAACAACCTATACACATCCAATGCAGAATACATACTCTATCATCTCAAGGATCGTCACCACGAGCATGGTGAAAAGACAGAAAGGCTCCTAGCTGCCCAACTTCAGCAACGGGAGTCACTGACGGCCATCCCTGCCGTTAAGGATGAGGCAGGCCACATGATATGGGATACGCAAGGCATTGTGAACACCTTCGCCAGATATTACACTCAGCTTTATAACTCTGAAACAGAAGCAGATAAGGCTTGGATGGAGTCTTTTTTGATCCTTTGCAGTAACCATCCTTAATGATGATGGTAGTGCGCTGATGGAAGACAAGATAATGAAAGAGGGTGTAACCACGGCTATATCTCAACTCCCTTATAATGAAGCACCAGGTAAGGACGGATTCCCAAGAGAGTACTATACATGGATGAAGTTCAATGCAGTTGACCAGCTGTCTGTGGTCTTCCAATAAGTAGACCATTTGAGTTCTCTTTCTTCGCTTTCCAATAGGGCTATTATTGCTGTCCTACCGAAATCGGGAAGAAACTACCTCTATGTAGCACTTCTGAACACTAACAAAGATCCTGGGGAGAATGCTGGCTGCATGCTTCAAACAGGTCATACTTAGTTTAATCCATCTCTTACAGGTGTAATTTGCATCAGGTAGAACTTCTTGCAACCACCATAGAATGATGTCTCACATACTCTGGTTAAAAAAAGATTGTTCTGAGGCATTTTTGGCCCTATCGCTTAACACTGAGAAAGCATTTGACTGCATCAAATATAGCTATATGTTTTACATCTTAAGGTAAATGGGGATAGGTGACAATTTTTCTCTCTGAAGTACATGGATGTAGCAAATGTGTTTGGGGGCTTCATTCTAGGAGTAGACTTTATGTATGGTGAATTATAATTCTGAGTGAGTCTGTGAACAAGTGTGTTTTTGAATTTTGGGTTCAAAGGGAATACTCTTTATCTCTACTGTCTATCAAATCCTTACAGCACAAGTCAACTGTGGCCTTTTTCTCTTGGATCCCTTCCCAGTGCATAGAGGCATCCACCAGGGCTGCCTAATGTCCCTGCTGCTCTTCCTGTTGGCAATAGAACCTCTAAAGGTGGCCATCTGGCAATCTCTCCAGATAACAGGCGTAGCAAGTCCTACAGGCTGCACTAAAATAGTACTCTATGCAGATGACGTGCTGCTCTCACTGATCTCGATAGATCTCTCCCAGCACACATGTCCCCCTTATAACAGCCCTTTCAAACATCTCAGGTTACAAAATCAATTGGGACAAACGCAAAGGGCTGCTCATGTCACAAGACACCACCAAAGCGAAAATTAGTCCACGTTTCAATGGAATAGAGAACACCTCAAATATCTGGAAATACTGATAGACTGTGGGCTAGAGGGAATAGTGGCAGACAACCTGGAGGCTCTCATTGCCAAAACTAAACTGGACTATGCAAAATGGGACCAGCTCATTCTATCCCTAGAGGGAAAGCCCAAGCATTTAAAATGGTAGTGGCCACAACCTTCACGTATGTCCTCGGCATGCTGCTCCTGTTGGTAAGAACCGTGGTGCTCTGTTCCATTGACAAAGATATTAGGAACTTCAGCTGGGGATTAATGAAGCCTAGACTGAAAATATCCACGCTGATAGAGCATAGGCCCAGCGCAGGTCTCAGCTTACAGTCCATCAAACACCATTACACCGCCTCACACCTTTCACAGCTGTCGTGTATGTGGCCTTGGACTCATGGGGGTCACTTAGTGAGATCCCTGATGCACAGGGGTGAAGGCCTGAAGATGTTTTACTGATTTGTATCACCAACAGCTTCCGCAATGAACCCTATCAGACAAAACTCTCTCCAGACCTGGAGCTCTGCGCATAAGTTACTAGGCTGCAATGCCGGAATACACGCAGCTGCAACTATATGGGAACATAGAGCTATATAATTAGGTGGGCCCAAATAAATTGGGAAATATGGATAACAGTTGGGATTCTTATGATCACCCACCTTATCTCGGCAGGGGACCTGAAAGCATTTGCCACCACTATGGATGAATTCCATCTGCTTGGGGCAAAAGAATGGTGCTATTTAAAACTGAACCACTACTTGTGCAGTATCTTAGGGAGTCAACCATGGGATATGCATGACTCACCAGATGTGCAATACCTGCATCACTGGTGGTCCCACCAGTGGGACCACAGAGGAGTTTGCCTAACGGTTAGGGCACTCGACCTCGAACCTGGGGGAACTGGGTTCGAGTCTCGGGTAATTACGCTAAAATATCCTGTGATTCTGGGCAAATCACTTAATCTCTCCGTGCCTAACAAAAAATGAATGTGTGTCCTCATGTAACGTAACTGGTGCTATGTAAGTGTAAAGTGTAAAGTGCTCTGATACCCAATTGGATTCGGGTCAAGTTCGCGCTATATAGAACTCCAAAAACAAGTTTTGCCGCTATAACCTGCTGGTGCATCACATACACTACAAACTTCTTTCCTCCCAGTTAAGTGTCAAATGGCAGCTACGGGTATGGAAGGTCTATACAGAACAGGAATGGGCAGAGACACTGCATGCCCTTGATAAGGGCACACATGAGGCTAGAATGAAGCTCTGTCTCTTTAAAACACTGCAAGACTGGTACTGGTCCCCGCACACCTTAGCGGGCAGTGGACTCCTCCATCATTCAAACTGTTGGAGAGGCTCTAGGAGAGACTGTGACATATTCCACATTCTGACAGTATCCAAAACACCCTACACACAGTACTGGCATTGCCATTGTTGTATTCCCAAGTGAGGCGCATGTCGAGAAGCAGCTTATTTTTTACATTGTCCTAGAAAATCACATTTCAGTAGTGAACTTTTGCACACATTTGTGCATGCACGACAATGTTGGCCTAGTTTCTCTGAAACTACTTTGTTTACACATCGAGCTTCCCACAACATTATCACAATGTCTTGAACTTCATGTACTAGGCCTCTCTACAGACTAGGTACAATAGTCGTCCTATCTTCATCCACGGGGCGACAGCGCTATCTACATATCCATAACATCACTAATCTAACACGCACATCACGAAGGCTGCTTTTTATTACATTTAATAGGCATCCTGATAGATTGATAGAGGTGGCACTTCTGCTGACACTGAGGGTTTCTGCATTCTAGGAAATCACCACGCCCCAGTCCAACATTCTGTGAGGGGTGATCAACTCGAGACCAAGAAGGGGTCCTTTACTCTCTCCTATCAGGTAATGGGGTTGGATCGTCCCTTGGGGGGATTCTTGGTTCTACACCCATACATGCTCTAGGTATATTCAGAGTTGCATCCGCATTTTAGGAGTACGTTAGATTAGCATAATTTGCATATGCCAGTATATATTCATTGCTTCAGCACCATGGTAGAAATGTATGTACTGTTCACTCTTTTGGTGCTTGTAATCTGCTTTATTTACTTCTGTCTCCTAATCATTGCACTACATGTATTTTATACAAGATTAATGTTGGTTCAATAAATATATTGAAAACATCCCACTGTGTATTCTGTCTACTTCTCTGAGAGAAAACAAGCACGAGTGACTGAGCGAAAAAAACAGAGTTGTCATGTTCAATGGTTGCCAGAGTCCATTCGCTCTCTGGTGAGGTTAGGGGGTGTTATGGTGGCATTGTAAGCTAGCTGGTCTATAGGCCAACATATCCGGCGGGGGTGTCTGGAATCAGTGTAGACACCAAGCGCTTAGTTTATGTTATCCAAACAATGCGCAGATCCTACGGATTGGTAGAAACTATATGACATGGCGCCTCCAACGTTGGTTAGGCACTTACTTAATGGTCAAATCTGAGTAGTTCAGTTGTGCTTACTCAGAGACCCCTACTCACATTAAACCGGAGACTTCTGTAGTGGGAAAGTGAATCCGCCTCAGCTGGGTAGGTTAATCCTATGTATTGGCTGTAGGTTTTATCAAGCTTGGCGGATTAAATATTTTTCCCATATTGTACAAACCAATTCTCAATAAATTTATTTTCATAAAATACTTATTCATTTAAAAAAAAATTACAGTGCAAGCTGACGATGTTGAAGTACAAGTAGCTACTCTAAATATTTCAGAAAATTGAAGACAGGCAGCTACTATGAAAGTATTACAACATAAACTCCCGGCAATGGGTGGAAATGTTACATTGGTGGCAAAGCACACGAAGCATTTAGGACAGAGGTATTCTTTTCTTGGGTTAGATTCCCAGCTGCAGACGCACGCACAAAATTGTTTCACATTTACATTTAGGATTAAGCGGAAAGGGTAAAACCATTCTACAACTTAATTAGATCTGATTTTTAGGGCAACATTGGATACAGGAACATACTGATATTTTGTGTTCCGTACAAGCTGACATGCTAGCTTCCAGGCATTTAAGCACACGTGTCAACACAACTAACCTGCTGATCCGCGTAGTCGCTGGACCAACCGGGTAACCCTACATCACTTTAAATTAAGGTGATACGGTACATGTAGTGTACAAATCACATTTGTATACGAATGCCGAAATGCGGTTTGCTCCCACTGAGACAATTCTCACAGCTGTGCAGACTGCTGTAATGAGCGAGAGAGTGCTGGCTCAGGGAAAATGCAGAATTGTTGTTACCCTAGAACCGACCCTAGAGGCCCTTACTAAAGCAAGCATTCCGAATGCTAAGGCTCTACATCCAATATGGATGCAATTGACCAACTCTATCATTCCAACAGATGTAGATTACAGATTTGACTGTACATTACAAACACAATTATTCCTGCAGTACAAACAAGAATATCCTCTTCCGAATAAAATTGTGCCTGCGAATTGATATGAATGTATCATTTAAACTGATAGATCTACTCAACCTGCAGTAGGAACAAAACAGCAATATTCCATGGCAGGCACAATAGTAAAAGGGCGCATGCAAGGCAGAAAGTTTCTTCCTGAAAAAACACATACACAGTCCCTACGGAACTGTACAGCACAGCTGGCAGAACAAAAAGCTCTGATACTGCCACTAAAACATACAGATCGCTAATTCCTCACACTTATCGTGTGTGATTCATTTTACTGTGTTTAGTCTTACAGTGAATACCTTCACTATTGGGGCCACAATGGGTTTCGAGATTCCAAGGGTTGTACAATCCAGCACAACATGCTTTGAGAACAAGTGGCATAGCTGAAAGAAGGCCTGACACAGGCTCATGTTATTCACAAATTGAGTCATCAGCATGTTGACATTCACATTGAAGGGAATTTAATGGCGGATGTAGCCACCAAGGCAACAGTTCATATTGCTGGCGTTGCTGCAATCACTCAATTTAGTACGAGTGATCGATGGAACCTTTATGATAGCTGTCAATGCCACACGCAACAGCTCAGCACTGCCAAAAGGCTATTCACTCAAGTACTCCTACAAGTTAGATGCACAAATCCTTCTGTATGCTCAGATTCCAGGAGTGGGAGTCAGAGTAATACCAAACATTGAACACAGATTAAGATTGATATTAGCTAGACATGAGGGTCTGGGTTCAGCTCATGCAGGAATTACTGCTACAGTTTCACTACTAAAGCAGCGCTACTGGTGGCCAGGTCTCACTAAACAGACCAAGGACTTTGTCCTCAAATACGACATCTGCCAGCAGATGAAAGGCTCCACAGTAGCACGTCCACCGCAAACACCATTATTGATCTCAGACAAACCTCTTTCATGTGTCTATTTGGTTCACTGAGGCCCCTTACACTCTAAAGGGGCTTACAAGGACATTTTGGTGGCAGTGGATTCATGCTCTAGATTCCTATGTGTTTGGCCCCAGTGCTCGGATGATGACCAAACTGTTATAAAGGATTTGCAAGTCTTTATCAGGTCATACGCAATTGGCACACTACATTCTGACCAGGATCTGGGGTTTATCTCTCAGGCTTACAATGAAGCCATGGGAAGTTTGGGTGTGGCCTTGTGGTACTCCTCCCCCTACCATCCAGAGGGAAATTCGGTCGGTGAGAGGAAGAACCGGGACTCAAAGCAATCCTTAACAGCTAGGGTACTTGGCTGGGGTGGCAGTTGAGTCAATCCCCACTATGGGGTCCGGCGGGCACTTATTAACTTGCCGAGAAAATCCCTGGGGTGGTCGTACACCCTTTGAGCTCCTGTTTGGGGTGAGATTGTGGGTACCTGATCTCGATAGTATCAGCACAGTGGCGGCTGAAACTCAATTTGACATCAATGATCATTTGAATGTTTTACAGGACCTACAGGAATACCGGGCTTTACAAAGCAACGTCCAAGTGAAACGCATCGCCACTGGGGAAGTGAAAACAGTAACGGCAAGACCTGCCGTGGTTCCGAAGATTGGGGCCCTGGTCAGAGAAAAAATAGTGAACAAGAAAGAATATGAGCCATCTTGGCTGTTGAAGGTACCAGAACTATACTTTTTCCGCCTCTTGCCAGTTGCTGACACAAAATGTTTGTCTCCATCGATCCGATCAAAGCACACTATGTGGCCAATTCTCAACAATAGGCCACATGGGCTCCTGGATAGCCACTGATCGCCTCTCGCTATCGTACAGGGAGTTCTGATGGAAGCTTTAATATCAAATGAGGACTCCACTTTCCAAAGAGAAGCAGTAAACTACAATGAAATGATAATTCTCTCTATTGAAACAACAACACTGTACAATCAACTTGTACAGAAATTTCACTTCGACATATCAACGACTTATATGTGAATACAGCACAGATCAAGTCATCCCCTGGTTCTACAAAACCTGCTGAGCTACCAAAAATAGACCATACCGCATCTGGCTACTTTGTGCATTACGACAACTTTTCATCGGATCCAAGTGAATGTGAATTGCCAACACCGCCACTCACTTTCAAGCTACGAGTTTATTCTCTCTATCTTTGGCTAAAGAAGACATACCTTGATGCTCCCTGGATACATCTCTGGGTTACAATTGGATTACTTTCCCTGGTACTCTGGATTGGTTTGGTAACTGTCCAATGGACATCATCTCCCAGAATGCTCTGAGGTCCAACATGTGAACTTGGAACTAAAAACCCATGCATCATTGCATTGTGAACTGAGGAACCTATCTCTTGTGAAAATTACAGTAGTTCCAGGTCCTGATGGAATAATTTGGGACAGGATATCGTATGATGTGTATGGTCCTACTGAACGTTTGCAAATTCCATATTTGTTTTAAATTTCTTTAAATGATATAATCACCGCTATTACATTCTCTGATGATTGGGACATTGAAACTGTGCATAATTTGCTTTCAGATCTAGAGCAATCAGCTGCATTTTCAAATGATGAATTGTATGATAGTACATCTAATTTTTGTGACACGTTCTGTTATCAACATTATGGTCACCATTATTTACACAAAGGTAGTATCCCACGTTGAGTCTACAATTATACACAATGGTAACACTGCCCAACACCACCGAAAGGTAGTTCAAAAACATATGCACAAGATTTGCATATTTTTCTGGTTTTGACACATGCTACCCAGTCTGTTATTACTATAGGCTCGCACCTACACCTGTCAAGAAGAATATGCTCACGAACACCAAGCTGATTTACTCTGCTTCCTTTTTTCCCCCAACTGTCTATACAGGGGTTCAACTTTTGGAAAGACAGTATAGACACAAAATCTGTCTGGGGAATAAGAGATTGGCAGGTTCAGGGACAAGAGGCCTTACTCAGAACATGCTTCATACCACATCAAATGATTTTCCTGAATAAAACATTGCAAAAGAATTCCTGTCTTGGTTTAGCTAAGGCAAACGATTTGAACATACCTCGCATTCCCACATTTGCACGTTTTGTACGATGACAACAATACACAAAGTATATTGAGGATTAGTTAGATGCCATGCTATGCAATGGATCACACCATACATCAGACAACAATCAGCAGGGTTGGTTGGTTTAGCCCCTAGACACAAATACATATCAGTCTAGATATGTACAAACAGAACATAACATGCAGGAGTGGTGACATCTTATAGTGTTGGGAAGATATGCCTCGATTGGCTTAAGACATCAACACCTTTCCAGGTGATAAAAGCACTTGTACCTTCTTTCGGATGACCTGAATCTCAGGGAGTTTTTCCTGGGTCCCAGAAAACCACATCAAAAGCGCTTCTTGTATGGAATATACAACGAGCTATGGAAGATTTTACTGCAGAAAGCTGCAGAGAGGTTGCGCGAGATCGACAGGGTTAATATAGAAAAGGCTTTGGCTGTGGATGACAATGGTATGACTACATTATCATCCAGAATGTATTCACTGGTCAACATTGTGTCTTCAGCAATTGGCATAATTCAGCAGGACATGTTTATTTTACAACATGGACAGTCACAATTATGATTAATCGTAATACTGAGCTGGATGTTACAAACACCATGTTCTGGCCACATGCCGTGGTGTTACATCAACACTACCAGCCTGTTTTCTGAATATGGTCTTATGGAAAGACAGAGAACTATGGCACGCAGAGATGCACACTGAAAAATTAGACCAATTACCTTTTACCATGGCAGAGACACCATCCACAATCTGGATTATCCATGTTTATATAACCCTGCCGGTCACAACTTTCCGATTCCAGTATTGTCTCCAATACCAACAGGTAGGAAGATACGAAGTGCTAGGGGAAGGTTATGAGCATGAGAATTGGGAATTACAGTTCAGGTTTAAATGCAAGAAAGGGGACACAGAAGTTTTTTTAAGTGGTTCCGACTGTGAGGAAGCCTTAAGCGGGTCCTTAGTTTGCAAGGACAATTCCCTAAACCGGGCATGCAATGCTTCTGTTGCAAACTTGTCCTGTTGTCTGAAGGGTTCCCCAGCTGCCGTAACACGTCCTTTTTTTTCAAACTGCTCTCAAATAGGAGCTACTTGATGCTGAATTATCAAGGTTTCTGTGGAATGGAACAGGGCATCGCTTATCTGGTGATGGTTAATTCCTTAGTCACTTGTTGTACACAAGTCCTGTTTCCACCTGCCTGCAAAATTAGGGAGGCAGCGCAGTGGCCTTCGATAAATGTTTCCAACATACTCTTTGATTCCCTTAGCTGACTGAAAGCCATGCTTTTTCAAAAGGATGTGGCCTTAACTTTGGCTACAGAGACGTTTAATCTCCAGGTTGCAAGGTCCTTGTCTGAGATACAGACACTACTCCACACTACCTTCCTGATGGATTTTAGCGAGCTAGTCCATCTTATCTTTAACATTTCTGATACTAAAGGAATAGGGCACTTTTTAAAATGTATCGGCTCCGGACTGGTTAGAACCTTTCACTCAATCTTTGGAGTTATTCCATCATTTATGCACTCAGTGCTGGAAAGCGTTTTTGTAGGGCTCCCACGTGACCTGCTACTTTTGGAGGGAATCCCGATTTTGAATTTTCCGTTCCACAATGGACATCCCAGTTTGATCCAGAATGGAGACAGCACTGCTTGTGCTATGATCCCATGAGCACATGGTTCACACATTTGGCACACTTCGACCACGTGACGAGCACTGGTTCTTGTCCTTCAGGCCTGTTTGTAAGTGCATACAACCTACATTCTACTGCCTGATTTGAGGCCATGAATGCGTATTGGACATATGCAGAGGATCACAAATGGTAGCGACATTGGTGTATTGCTGGACCTGTTAACGGCCCATGGGTATTGTCCCCAGTGTCTTCCTTCGCACAACATTATCACAATGCCTTGAACATCATGTACTAGGCCTCTCTACGCACTGGGTACAAAAGTCGTCCTATCTTCATCCACAGGGCGACAGCACTATCTATATCCATAACATCACTAATCTAATGCACACATCTCAGTAGAGGAGGCACTTCTGCTGAGACTGAAGGTTTCTGCATGCTGAGAAATTACCACGCACCAGTCTGACATTCCATGAAGGGTGTCCAACTCGAGACCAAGAATGGGTCCTTCACTCTTTCCGGTAATGGGGTTGGATCGTCCCTTGGAGTGATTCCTGGCTCTATAGCCATACACACTCTAGGTACACTCAGAGTAGAGTCTGTATTGTAGAAGGACATTAGATTACCATATTGTGCATACATGCCTGCATATATTCATTGCTTCAGCACCACAGTAGAAATGTTTCTACTGTTCACTCTTTCAGTGCTTGTAATCTCCTTTATTTGCTTCTGTCTCCTAATCATTGCAGCACATGCATTTTATACAAGAATAATGTTGGTTTAATAAATATATTGAAAATGTCCCACTGTGTATTCTGTATACTTCTCTGAGAGAAAGCAAGCATGAGTGACTGAGCGAAAGATTCTGTACTGTTTCCATGATCCCTGAGTGATCAGGGTTGTCATGTTCTGTAGTTGCCAGAGTCCATTTGCTCCCTGGTAAGGATAGGGGTGCCTATGGTGGCACTGTGATCTAGCTGGTCTATAGGCCAACATATCCTGCAGGGGTGTCTAGAATCAGTCTAGAAGCCATGTCCTTAGCTTATGTTGTCCAACCAATGCGCAGATCCTATGGATTAATAGGAACTACACAACACCATCTCCTCTGCTTCTGCAGTTAATCCTATTGCATTACACTGACAACCTGTTCGACATCTCTGGACATTCATGCAGACTACTGACCATGGCTGTAACCACATCCATAATATGCATACTCTGAAAATGGCTATCTCTGTACCTACACACTCATGATAAATGGCTTGTTGAGATGTACAAGGTGGATGCTTATGAGTTAATCATTTACAAACTACAAGATACCATGGACACATTCAACCTATATGGTCCCCGACCCAAGTGGTCCCGACCCTTAAGTTCATTTTGTGCCCCCCTAAACAAGTAAACCACTTAGACATTGTGACACCCTGACCGACTGGTGAAAATGGCCACTGACTTTCAGAAATAAGTTAGTACTTACCAGGCACGCCCATGCACGCTCTTGCCTTCTTAACTCTCATAAACATGACCGTGTTCGTCATTGTTATTGTAAGTGCTGGTAATCTGTTTCTCTCTCCCTGCAGCTCTTCCTTGTTGCTCTCAGATGGGGCTGAACAATTAGTCCTGCTTACTCCCGGAATCCAATATACTTACTCATTCGTTGTCACCCCATTTCCCCCCCGATCCCAGTTTTCCATAGTCCTCCTCCCTCTGTAGCTGGCCAGCCTATGCCTCCATTCTCTTCCCTTTCCGATGAAGGTCAAAACAAGCTTCAAAGTAGTCCCTTTCCTCATCTTGCTCTTGATTGTTAGCTTAGTGGCATTGCGATGTCCCTATCTCCTTTTTCACCCTTCTTCGAATTTACCCATTTTTCATGCGCATACCCAATATGGTTAGCGTGACTCGCTATGCACTAATTGAGGTCATGTCCATGAGCATTGGATCTAGCTACATGGGTTCTCCCAGGCCTTATTTTCCATATTGGTTTCCGTGTTAGACTGGTATCCATTCATACACAAACAACACACACAGACACCCACGCATACACCTCTGTTGTGGGGATCCAAGCAACCAGAGAACCAATCGAGTATCTTTCCACCTTACTAATTTCTGTCTTATGCTTTCTTCTGTAATGGTGCCACTGGGGACTGTATCGCAGCTCACCCTGTTATATGATATGTTACTTACTTGCATCACACCTGTTTCTGCCATTGTATATTGCCAAGTGTAGTTGATGCTTCTCAGCATTGTATTGAAGTATACCCTCAATAAAAACCATTTAAAAAAAAAGAGACTGGCAACTAGTGTAGTTGTTTCAGATACATGGAGACACTGTCAAGCTTTTAGAGATTTATAAAAATGATCTCTCAATGGTGTCCTGAATCTTTTACAGTTTAGTATTTCTCAACTTGTGAAGAGGAAGGCATATCGCATTGCAAAAGGCAAATGTACACTTCATATACACATTCGCAACAATGATTCCCTAAGAGAAAGAGAACAAGCATTGAAAATGCAATAGGTCTTACCTTTGATTAAGTTAAAGCCATTTGCTTTGCTAATGGTATTGTATAGCAAAGCAAATGGCTTTAACTTAATGAAGTTCTAGCCCCTATTCCTGTCTTCTCACACCCAATGCATCCTTAAATGTACCATATACAGCCAGGGTTGACACTCTTATTACCCCTGCCCTCCAGTGACACTTTACCTGTTACGGGTGGTGTTGGTGGATGTGGTGGTGGACGTGGTGGTGGTGGTGAATATGGTGGTGGTGGTGGATGTGGTGGTGGTGGATGTGGTGGTGGTGGACGTGGTGGTGGACATGGTGGTGGTGGATGTGGTGGTGGATGTGGTGGTGGTGGACGTGGTGGTTGTGGACATGGTGGTTGTGGACGTGGTGGTGGTGGACGGGGTGGTGGCAGAGGACGTCGTGGTGGATGTGGTGGTGATGGTGGACTTAGTGGATGTGGAGGTGGTGGTGGACGTGGTGATGGCGGACGTGGTGGTGGTGGACGTGGTGGTGGCGGACATGGTGGTGGTGGACATGGTGGTGGATGTGGTGCTGGTGGTGGACATGGTCGTGGACGTGGTGGTGGTGGTGGATGTGTTGGTGGTGGTGGATGTGTTGGTGGTGGTGGACGTGGAAGTGGTGGTGGTGGTGGACATGGTAGTGGTGGTGGACATGGTGGTGGTGGACGTGGTGGTGGTGGACGTGGTGGTGGACATGGTGGTGGATGTGGTGGTGTGGACATGGTGGTGGATGTGTTGGTGGTGGACATGGTGGATGTGGTGGTGGATGTGGTGGTGGTGGACATGGTGGTGGACGTGGCGGTGGATGTGGTGGTGGTGAACGTGGTGGTGGATGTGGTGGTGGTGGACATGGTGGTGGTGGATGTGGTGGTGGTGGTGGTGGACGTGGTGGTGGTGGACGTGGTGGTGGACATGGTGGTGGATGTGGTGGTGGTGGACATGGTGGTGGATGTGTTGGTGGCGGACGTGGTGGATGTGGTGGTGGACGTGGTGGTGGTGGACATGGTGGTGGTGGACGTGGTGGTGGATGTGGTGGTGGTGAACGTGGTGGTGGTGGTGGATGTGGTGGTGGTGGACATGGTGGTGGTGGATGTGGTGGTGGTGGTGGTGGACGAGGTGGTGGTGGATGTGATGGTGGTGGACATAGTGGTGGTGGACATGGTGGTGGACATGGCGGTGGGCATGATGGTGGATGTGGTGGTGGATGTGTTGGTGGTGGACATAGTGGTGGTGGACATGGTGGTAGTGGACATGGTAGTAGTGGACGTGGTGGTGTTGACGTGGTGGATGTGGTGGACATGGTGGTGGTGGTGCTGTTGATGGTGGGGGACGTGGTGGTGGTGGAGATGGACATGGTGGTGGTGTTGGACATGGAGGTGGACGTGGTGGTGGTGGTGGATGTGGTGGCGGTGGAGGTGGTGGTGGTGGAGGTGGTGGATGTGGTGGTGGACGTGGTGGTGGTGGACGTGGTGGTGGTGGACGTGCTAGTGGTGGACGTGGTGGTGGTGGTGGACGTGGTGGTGGTGGTGGACGTGCTGGTGGTGGATGTAGTGGTGGTGGAAGTGGTGATGGTGGACATGGTGGTGGACGTGGTGGTGGTGTTGGTGGTGTACGTGGTGGATGTGGTGGTGGACGTGGTTGTGGTGGTGGTGAATGTGATGGTGCTGGTCGTGGTGGTGGACGTGGTGGATGTGGTGCTGGTGGTGGACGTGGTGGTGGTGGATGTGCTGGTGGTGTTGGTGGTGGACCTGGTGGTGGTGGATGTGGTGGTGGTGGTGGACGTGGTGGTGGTGGACGTGGTGGTGGTGGACGTGGTGGTGGTGGTGGACGTGGTGGGGGTGACGTGGTGGACATGGTGGTGGTGGTGGACGTGGTGGTGGACATGGTGGTGGTGGTGGACCTGGTGGTGGATGTTGTGGTGGTGGTGGATGTAGTGGTGGTGGAGTTGGTGGTGCTGGTGGTGGATGTGGTGGTGGTGGTGGACATGGTGATGGTGGACGTGGTGGATGTGGTGGACATGGTGTTGGTGGTGGACGTGGTGGTGGTGGTGGACATGGTGGTGGTGGTGGACGACTATTGGGTAGGAGGGTGCTGGCAGAATGTGGAAGGAGAGGAGAATCTTGAAGGGGGCACATGGGAGAGCAGAAAGAGGCAAATATTAGAAATAAAACGGCGAGTAGATAGAACACGAAACAGATTTAACGGGGTGGTCCCTTCTTATAGCTTATGTGAATGTTCCTTAACACCCTGTTTTTAGTAAACAGGGGGACCATGGGGAGATTAATTGATTAATCATGCATGATGATCGTGTGCGATTAATTGATTGATCATGCATGATGATCACGTGCGGAAGCTCGAGTCACGGCGTTGTCTTACCAATGTGTGATTTTGGGCAAATTAGTTAATCTCCCGTGCCTTCTAAAAAGCAATGTGTTCCTGTGTGAATGTGCTCTTGTGTAATGTAACTAGGTGTCTTGTAAAGGTCTCTACTACTCTTGAGTTCAGTTTGCGCTGTATGAATTTGCTAAACAAACAGCCAGCAGACCTTGTAGAGCGAGAGCCTATTATATCCGTTCATGTAGCGCACGCTCCTAAAACCCCATCATTGAAGGCTTGTGGATTTTCTTTGAGGTTGACCAACAATTGCAACTCGTCTACATTCATATAGGTCTTAGGGATCGGTTACGTAAGATAAGAGAAAGATCTGTGGGATGCACAATTTAGTTCTTTGTTGTCTGAGCCATACGGATCTAGTTGAATTATTGGCTGCGATCAACCAGGAAAGGTGAAAACCATGAAAGGGCTATTCTTCAAATCCCTACTTCGCCAAGCTGGTGAAGACCTGGAGATCAATGATATCTTAGGCGGCTGACAGAGTTTATTAGACAACGTAGCCTAAATCCCCATCGTCCAACATCATTATGAGATTGGAGTTTTTATGTCGACTTGCTCATGAAGCTAGGTTTGTTCTTGAAGATGGGGTCAAGTTTCTTGTGGTAGCTGCTTCTATTCTTGGTTGTGGGGAACAGCTATTTCTCTTGGGCCATTTGCAAAGCAGTCAGAAATTATTTCTGGAAATGTACATTTCTTTGCACATTGGCCTAATAACACACACATATGTTTGCATTTGAGGTCCTACCTCTGCAACCATGAGGTCTGAGCAGTTCAGTTTTTTACCAATGTCCCTTGCTTTCACTATTCTATACCTCGACTGGAATATATTACAGAACTGTTCCTTAACAACGAAATACCTCGAACTCGATCTTCATCTACATTTAAGTGTGCTGCATACGTACCTGAGACGAAATCCGTAATTCCCTCCGAGAGGAAGCCTTAGCTGATGGACTACAGACCAGAGGAGATTGCAGAAATAGACTGGCAACCACCGAAGGCCTTGAAGGCAGGCCTTTGAACAGTGAAAAGAAACAACGTAGAAATACAAATACTAACAAGCATCCTCATTTGCTAGAGGAGAAAAGGCATGACACTACTCCAGACAGACAACTTTCCCTTCCCGAGACCGGATATATCCTCCAAGAGACAAACCATGCTCCCATAGGCATAACTCCAGCAAAAACAAAAAGGCTATGCCTGAGATGGATAGTATTCTCTTTCACAGTGGAAGTGCTCTCTGATGGAGAAAGCAGGCTCTCAAAGATGAAGCTCAAGTGCTTAATTTGAACGGGTGGTTACAGGCGGGGCCTCCCGGCACTCATTTTTGGAAACTGTCATTTATTTTTCCTCAACAAACTTTGATCCACCATAGGAGAGAGAAAAACACAAAAGAGGGAAAGAAGGAGGAAGATATAATAGAAAGAAGGAAGAGAAAGAAGGAAAACAAGGGCAAAGGGAGAAAGAAGTGATGACAAAGAATCTGCAAGAGTGAAATAATGAGGCATGAGGTTGAACAAAGCTACACAGCCTTGGTATTCGGCACCCCGACCTTTCAATAGTGCTGGGCATAGGCTTCAGAAGAAAAACTTTGGGCCCTGCACTTATTTTGTTAAACAATAAGCACTGTGGAGTACACTACTCAGAGAAGTAAGATCTAGAGATAGATTATGCCTTGTCAGAGAGGAAAGGATATTATTTACATTCCATATAACTGGTACCCTCTCTCAGATTGACTACTCTCTGCTGCTTGCTTCACAAGCAGCACTCCACCAGAGAGGAAGACCACTCCCAAAAAAAAGCCCCATTCAGAGACAAAGAGCTTCTGTAGAAAGGAAGGACTATCTCACAGAAAGTATATATTATGGTATATTGATGAAAATATCCCCGAGAGAGAGAAAATGTTTTCTTTAATAGTGGGTCCCTTCTCTTATAAGTGGAGCCATCCAGGCAAGAGTGGTCACTTTCCCATAAATGCTGATTGGCTAATATGGGGCCTGCAAACAGAGGCTGCGACAGGAAGTCCACAGTAGGGAAGTCCAAGGTGGGCTGTATCTCTTGAGGGCCAGGGGACCATGCTGGCACTGTTGGCCCACTTCAGCTCAGGCTAGGAAGCACAGCTGGAGTGGTGCTTTGCAGTCTCGGGTTTTTGCAGTCCGGCGAACTCACAGGATTCTTTTGGGTGCCTGCAGGATGCAGGGAAGCAGCACTACTGCTCCATGGAAGTTCTTGAACCTTTATTGGCATCAGAGTTAGAGTTTCTGACTGCCCACTCACCTTTTTCAGGTTTGTAAACAGGAACCTGGAGGTTCTGCAACTTTCTAGGCAGAGCTGCATTGAGCCTGTCTTTAGGTAAGGAGCTGACTGACTGCTGTGATGCAGAAGAAGTATATGTGACTGTAAGATGGCAAGATAATTGTCATGGCATTTCAGCAGTGCTGTCAAAAGAAGCTAAAAAACCTGGAGAAGATTGATGTTGCATCAAGACCCCATACCACAGTCAGTGGATATGTCAACCTCTGTTAGGTAACACCTGCGATCTAGGGTGGGCTGTTCATTTTGTTTGGGTGGCGGATTTCTGTTTGGACCCAAACATAAGTCCCAAGAGAATATTAACTCAACCCTGAGTGGTGTCTGTAGAGCACATGGGTGCATACCACCCCATCTCCTCAGCTGAAGCACACAAATGTGTACAAGATGCAGGAGGACACAGCAGCAGTGCTGGCGGGGCCAAGTCAGCACAACTGTTCATCATGAGCAGGCAAAAACTATACACCACCTGGAGCTGTGCAGCCACTGCCCTAAGTAGGTCAACATGTTACAAACTAAAGACTAAGGTGATTCAGGTGTAACTTTGAAGACCATTAAGAACAACCTTGCAATAGTTCCTTTGGGAGGGAAAAGTGGGGAAGACAGAGTAGGCCAGAAGATTTGTACCCACAATTTTCCACAGGAAAGCAGTGGGCTTTATGTACACATGCCAACATTTTCAAAGTGGGAAGTGGGAGATTTTGAAAAGAAAATAAATTAAAAAAATCGAGGGAATGTATTTTCCGAATTAGTTTTTTTAATGAAGCATAGGCAATTTTAGGTGGGGGACAATAGAAATAACACAATTCTTTGCTTAAAAACCCAGGAGTTTCCCATCTGAATCGGGTCCATTTGCATATTTATTTATTTATTTGATGTATTCCGTGTTTTCTATAGCACGTTCAAGACCCAGACTTTAGCGCTTTACAATTCAACAGCAATCAGTTTCCTTCAATGCTTACAAATTTACAGATAATATACATATTAAGTCTTACTAGGCATCAACTCGGGTTACAGTAGTACATGTCCTGACATACTTACATTTAAAATGTAATACCCCTGCTAAAGAAAATGAGGAGTCAGAAACTGGATACACTGTTACAAGTCTAGTCAAATACCCATCTCGCTTGCTAGAGGTACCTTTCATGAGCAATCGACCATATAATTTTGTTAAGGGACTTAAAGTAACCAACAAAGCTGATTGTAGCCAATAGGTATGAATCGATGAAAGCCAACTGGTTTGTGCTATCCCCAGAATCATTGCTGTGAGATTAGCAGGACTATCATCCTGTTTATCGTCACCTACTAGGACAGCTAAATATAGAAGATCAAAGATTGTCTGTAGGTCTCAAAAGGAGCCAGAGTTGACCGCTGTTAGTTAAGGGAGGAGTTTATTCATTTTAGCCTCTTTTTTGAATCGCGAGACAGAGGTGATTCCGCTAATATTCGGTGGAACCAAATTCCAAATTCTTGGTGCAGCTGTCGAGAATGCTCTATCATAAGTTCTCTTCTTACGGAAGAATGCAGGTTTCAGTAAGAAATCTGCGGACCCCCCGAAGATCTAATGCCTCCGGGAATCATAATTATCTGGGCAAGGTAAAGTGGTGTTTTGTAGTGTAGAGCTTTGTGTGTAATACAAGCCATCTTTAGCTGAATTCTTGCCTCATACAGTAGCCATTTGAGTGCTTTCAAAAGTGGAGTGATGTGGTCAAATTTTGTTATACCCGTTAAGAGTCTAGCTGCAGCATTGAGGCAAGCTTTTACCTGTTAAGAGTCTAGCTGCAGCATTGAGGCAAGCTTTTAGTGGAGCTGTTGAAATCTTAGGAAGCCCTGCTAGAGTTGTGCATCCGTTCTCAATCCTTGAGATGACCAAAGCTTGGACTGCTGTTTTAAGGTCAGCAGTGAGGATCAACGGTTTCAGTTTTCTGAGATAGCTCAAATGGAATCGGGCATCTTTTGCCATACTGTGTGCTCGCATGTTTAATTTCTTATCCAGCGGGATTCCAAGAGACTTGGTATAATCAACTAGAATCTGAGTACCGTTTAGCGCGGTGATCATCTTGGTCCATTCCTTTATAATCGTGGAGGATTTTAGGGAGGGGATCAGAAGGAATTCTGTTTTCTGCGAGTTAAGCTTAAGATGATTTCTAGACAGCCATTGAACGGTCTTTTGTAGTGCTTGGTTCATTATGTTGATCTCTTCCAGCGATGTAATCTTCATATACAGCTGAGTGTCGTCTGCAGAAATGTGGAAGGAGATGCTAGCCTGCTGCAGTACTTCAGTGCGTGGCCCAATGTACAGATTGAATAGGGATGGGGATAGATGTGATCCTTGTGGAACTCCAATTTGACTATATTTCACTATATATAGGCATATATGCCTATATTGCACTGATTATATCATACTCTACATTAGTACTGGGAACAGCATCCATTAATACCAGCTTGTTACCATACACAGTTATTTATCCTCTGACCTTTTGTATACGGTATTTAGCTGTATGTGTGTCAGAGAGAGAGAGAGAGACAGAGAGAGAGAGAGGCAGAGAGAGAGAGAGATTGTGTGCGTGTCTCTCTCTCTCTCTCTCTCTCTCTCTCTCTCTCTCATATGCATAAAAGGATGGAGTGGACAATGATCTATTAATTATTATTATGCCTCTAAGTGCGTAAGCCTTGGATTGCTGGAGTGCTCTACTCTAAGGGTCAAGTGCTAAAGGGCCACCTTGGTGCTTAGTTTTATGTTCAACAGCAGAGTAAAGCCACAGGACATATGTTGTAAAAGTCTCAGGTTGCATCAGTTTGAGCCCAGTAAAACCCGTCTGCCCTGAGGCTCTTGAAAAGGTTCCCACAATGCCACTGGATAGAGAAAATATAGCACTGTATGAAAGGTGATGTACTCCACCAGAGAGCAAGCATGCAACATGTTGCAAATTGGGGAATAAAGTGTGTTATGGTCACATTTTCCTCCTTCCCAAAGTGCATAAGTCCAAAATGGTCACAAAGTGCATATCTAGTAAATACTAAACACCCCACCCCAGTTGGGGGTACCCGTTTTGAAATGTATATATTGAGAGCTATGCAATATGCCCCCTCCTGGAACCGTGGCAGTGTGCGTGCGTGGACTCTCACTTGGGATATCATGAATTGGCTCAGAAAGTCCATTTGTTGGTCATTCATTTCTACATTTACTTCCTGCAGATCATTGAAGCATCATCAAGTTCCAGGTCCTCAGTTTCAGACACAGCAGTGTCTCACTCCTTCCTACAGTCCAGGATACTAACGTGTCAGTGATGCCTTACTTGTTCCCATCTTCAATGGGATCACAGCCTTTTCCTATCATGCTTTCACATGGGCCCTCACAGTGCTCTGGCAGACTAGGAGACATCCGCAAGGAAGCCTCCAATCACTGTCCATGCAGTTAGCCCCTCCCTCTTAGCAATCAGAGCTGCCATCAGCAATCAGCTGCCCATTGTAATCATGATGAGAAACCAAACTCTCAGTGATTGTGTGGAGGGCACTCACTAACGAGAGTGCTTAAAATCAAATACACTGTGACTGATAGGTGCGAGTGCACAGCATCAAATCCACATAGTGCACACGAGAAGCAAACTAACTGTGACTAATAGCACTGCACAGCATCAAACACACTGTAACTAAAAGGAAGTGGCAGCAGCTAATGGACTGTGGCTAACAGGAAGCCACCATCTAGCAGAAGCACTTTACCTAATAGCAGAGCACATAGGATGGAGCACAGAGTAACGTACAGCAGCAGACAGACTGTGACGAACAACAGCACAGAGTATCTAAGAATTACAGTGACTACGATGAGGAACCCAAGGCAATTACTCTGTGGATTACAGCACTGAAAAAAACATGTAGGTGGTCCTTTTCTGTAACGACCCCGATGAACTAAAAAGCAATGCAATGCAGAGTTTTTAGAGTAAGTTGCAGTGGTTTCGGTTCATTCATTTATTTGCAACGATCGCTGTTTTTTTCTGTACAACAGAAGTATGTAGCACAGAATTACTCGCAAGGAAAAACACTCTGTAAAATGAGTGCACACCAGCAAACAGAATATGGTCGAAAGTAATGTATAGCAACAATATATATATAAACTAAAATGTACGCACAACAGCATACACATTGTTACAAAAGTTAGTGCAAGCAACAAACACAATGTGACAAACAGGAGTGCCTGCAGCAAACAGCGACAGGAGTGCCATTGAACAGGGCCGGCTTTAGAGATTGTGGCGCCCGCCCTGTGCGACAATCTTTGTTGGCGCCCCCCCCCCCCCCCAGCAAATATTTTTTGTGTTGAGTTGTATGGTTTCTCAACCACATATTAAATATATACAGGATACGTTTTATAATATATAAAATGTATGCTCAAATGTCATGTAAATTAAATAGGGATTAGATGGGGAACAGATATTACGACACCATCAGTCAATTATAGCTTATTTTATAGCCCACAACAATATACATATCTTGTTGATGTAATTATTAACATTTTCTAACTGTTAATTTTGTAAAAACAATTTGCAAATTTCAAGAAAATTTAACTTTACGGGCTCGATTTGTTGCATATATGGCTAGGCAGGCCTGCTTCAGGGCCCTCCTTTATCTCTTCTTAGTCTTACAAGGCCCAGTAGAACGCACTCTTTTCCAAATCTCTTTCTAAATATTATCACTCTCAAAAAGTGTTTTTTCCATGTAATGTTCCTTTGATGGGAAGAAGAGGTTTCTGAGGTGGGAGTATCAGGCAACTGACACTTCTCGGGCTCCCTCTGTGCGAGCCTTCAGGGAGAATCCCTCTTCGTTACTACCTCCACCTGACCCCGGACTCTGCAACTCACTCCCTTACAGGCTTGATTATCCACTACTCCTCTCCAGTGCACCTTATCTCACAGCTGACCTTGGGCCCCAGCCCCATATCAGGCACCATCGGGCTCCACTTTCATTTTTCCCGGGAAAAAAATTAGTAAAATCACCTTCAAACTTTAAACATTGAATATAGCAGTAAATAAAATTAGCACGCACTTTAAAGTATGCTCCACAGTAGCCCTTATGACCCGACTGCTAATTAAACAAAAACAGAAAGGCCATGACAGGGCCGGCTTCAGCGCTGATGCGAAAGTCTTTTTTGGCGCCGCACCAATAACCTCTTTCTCCGTAAATAACCTTTACTACCACCTTCCAACAGTGCCCTTCATCCCTCCATGGACCCCCCTATTGATCTCCTCCTCGGATTCTCTCACTGCCACACGTGCCCCTCATCTCCCCATAGCCCCTCCCCCTCATAACCTCCTCCTCGGATTCCCTCACTGCCACCCTCCAGCAGTGCCCCTCATCGCTCCATAGCCTCTCCCCCTATTGACCTCCTGCTCGGATTCCCTCACTGCCACCCTCCAACAGAGCCCCTCATCTTTAAGTAGCCCCTCTCTCATATGTATTTCATTTGTTGTACAGCGCTACTCATATCAGTGTAGTGTGTGTCAGTACTTTACACCACGCACACATTATATAGAGACAATGAATCATACAAGTATATACATCAGTATACAGGGAATGCCACATAAGCAAATGAGGATTACAAGGTGTATGAATCACATGTCATCCATGCTAGTGGGCCGGATATTTTAAGAGGGTTTGGTCTGGGGAAACACAACCTTAGGATTTAAAGAGTATTCCATGGTGTCGGTTCAGCTTTACTGATAAAAATGTATATCTGCCCAAACATACTCATTTTAGCAAAATTAGAATAATGAAAGACTGGGGAAGTTCCAACTATATCACAAAAAAAGAAAGCGAAGTTCTAACTATACCATTAATGTTTGTGTGCAGCTCTTTGATGACAGTTCATTGGTCACTGTCCTATGTTTGGATTGTAACTTCTGAACTGCAAGTAACGAAAGGATCTCTGTGACAAAGGCAGTAACCCACTGAGCTTCCACATAAAATACAGTTCATCTGCATTTAAGAACTACTAACAGACAAATGATTGCTTTCCAACAGGATCATTAATCACCAGCGTTATCTGAGCATCTTTTATTGTCTTATTGTTCACACACGAAGTATGTGCCCTGCTGGGCCTGCGCATATTTTAAAAAGAAAAACATATTAGTAACACATTCTCTTACCTACTCCGTTAGTCAAACTTTGTGTCACAGCCTGATGTGATAAGCAGCTGCAGGGGTCAGGAAAGGTGAATAGGAATAAACAAACTTATTTTCTCCTGCGCTGCATAGAAAAAGAAATATCCACGCAGCAGAACATTGTGGCCATTGTCATGTGGAGATGAAGGGGTGAACAAAATAAACAAAGCCTCGTTAACATGTAAATGGTCTTTTAAAGACCTGTGAAGTACTCGGGTGCGGCTGCGATAATCTCTAAAATGTTGTGTGTGTGTGTGCGCCCGGGAAGCTGTCTCTGCCCGGGCTGTCGGGCTGACACACACGACGTGTGCTTTGCGCATCTGCCTTCAAGCCCTCACTGCTTGGGCCAAGGCTCATGTTTGGGTGGGCCTGGCCCACCTGGCTCACCCGCTAGAACCGGGCCTGATCTTACTCCGTGTTTGTGAAAGAGAACAATGTCCCAGGAACTCACATATTTACGGTATCCACCATCGACGCGGATCTGAAGGAAAACGGATACCTCACCTATTCCCTGGCAGCAAACACAACCATCGATAGCTTTGTCTCCATAAACTCCGAAAACGGCAAAATCTACGCCCTGAAGTCGTTTGATTACGAATAAATAATGCGGCTTCAGTTCCACGTGCAGGCCAAGGATTCTGGGGTCCCCTCCCTCAGCAGCAGGGTGCCCGTGGAGCCGAAGTGTTCATTCTAGATCAAAATGACAACACCCCCTCCATCTTATCTCCTTACCCGCACAAAGATTATTTCGGCGCACACTCGATCCCTCCTTCTGTGGACGGCGGATACCTCGTGACAAAGATCCGAACAGTTGATGGGGACAGCGGATACAATGCGTGGCTGAGTTATCACACTTGGGTCGCTAAAACCGGGCCTGAGAAGGAGGGGAGGTCACCACCCTATATTGTTTGTTTGTGCACAGTGCACATTTAAATTATTGATTGATTTTTAAAAAAGTTGACCGTCACCAAACTCACTTTATGTTGGTGCAGAGAAGAGGCACAGTATCGGTGCCACAGCCACTGCCAAAAATCCCGTGGACTGTCAAAGAGCGCGCGCAACCACCAGTACATAACATTAGCCGCCGGAAGAGTATCTGCGAGTTTTCCAAGGCCCGCCCCCGCCCGCATCCCGCGATGTAGGTAACGGTTTCAGTTACAGGCCAGTCAAACGTTCAACACTTAGTTAGAGGCAGTCAGGCAGAGCAACGCATGGGCGGGCAAAACAAAAGCGTGCCTCCTGATTTGGTAACACGGTTTTCCTCTCTTTCCATTTCTACGAAGATACATCGTAGAAAAGAAAGAGGGGACAACCGTTTAACAGTGCAGGCAGGCTCAGCTCAGTGACTGCTGATTTAAGAGTAAGAGACGCAGGTGGCGGCCGACGCCCCCCTGACCTTGGCACCCAGTGCGGTCACACCGCTCGCAGCGCCCAAAAGCCGGCCCTGCCATTGAAGATGCAGTCAAGATCAAATTAATCAGTGTGATAAATACTTTTCAAGTGCGCGTCCGCCAGCAGGCAGAACTTGATGAGGCCTTAATCTCTTTACCTTTAATGTTTCATAAAAGCATTACGGTTCTTGTAATTTCTGTGTACCTCATCAAAAACAACAGTTCCTGTCATTTCTATTTTTTTTTAATAGCATAGCATCAAGGTCACTCTAGAGTTCATAATTAACAGTTCAACAATATTGAATGTATTTATATTCAGACCCGCATTTCACACTTCGTACTAATGAGAGGAGTACACCGTTTAGTTTTGTTGCAGTTTCCTGGCAGTTCTTTTCAAAGGCTTAGTGTCATGGGTATGTCTTGAATCAATATCCCACTCTGCAAGACAACATCTTCTTTAAATTCAATGTCAGCCAGGAGCTGTAGCTCAGAGGCAGGGTCTGAGAAACCAATATCAAACGTGCACACCCGGAAACATTGACTGACAGAACTGCACAGCAGCCAACAAACGAAGCAGGCTGGTAAACAGAGCGAGCAAAAGGTGCCGAGCAGCATAGAGCAATTAAAAGTGGGGCACAGTGAGGAGCACACTGACTTACAGTGGGAGACAGCAGGAAACACACTGCGGTTCATTAGGAGCGCACAGTAGTAAAACACACTGATGTGATTCAGAAAACACATCAGGAAGGATACTGCGACAGAGGAGCAAACACAGCAACAAAAGTGTAAAATATGAAGCAGACAGAGGGCATCACAGCACAGAAAATGCAAAAGTGCACAACATAAAATATAGAGCAGAGAAACTGCAATTTATAACAACCATTGGCAAGGCCAATAGGTCTCGATTTTCAAACCTATTGACTTTGCCAGTAATTTTTGCCGATAAAATGCAGCGTCAGCAATCAGAAATGCTGTTTGACAATGCTGTGCACTATAAAAAAAAGAAGAAAACAAACTCATGTTGAAGCTGAAAACCACATCATTTTGTATGCAAACACACATGTGAGAACTTTTGCATGTGCATGCCTCATTAAGCATGCACACACATGGAATGACATGGCTGCCATTTTATATATTTTTTTATTTTCCATTGTGAGAGGGCACACACCACTTGGAGCAGCAATTTAAAAAAACAATTTTAACCTTTTCTGAAAATACAGTAGTCTGCCAGTAAATGGCAGCTGCGGGGCCCTAAAATATATAGAATAAGAAAAAAGAATGCATCAGGAGAAGAGCGGTGGGGGAGCAACGGAGGAGCAGGCAGCATAGGGTGGGGTAGAAGTCAATGCGATGGAACAAATGAGGAGTTGGGGTTTTGGAGAGGGAATAAATAAATAAAATAAATAAGAAAAATAAAGCCCAGTTTAGGGAGAGAGCAAGAAAAGATATGCACACTCCTAGACTGCTTAAAAACAGGGAAACGTGTAGTTCCTGGAATATGAACAATGAAAGGATACTACTCTACCAATGTAAAGGGCGGTAAATAACCTATAATCTGGGGGGAGGGATGAACACAAGAAGAGGAAGGAAAGCCATCCAGTGAAAAGCAAGCAAATAAGAGCTACAGAAAAACCAACCAATGGTGAGCAATGGGGAGGATCTAAGCACACTATACGTTTATAGTGTGCTCCTGAAGAGGTCTTTCAACAACATACATGACCTAAAAAAGTGCAACACAGCTCTACACACACATTCACTAACCAACAAGAGGACACGTTTGAAAATATGATGTAAGAATCAAATTTACAACAAGAAAAATAAGTAACAGTGTGCATATCAGAAAGAGCACTGGGGCTAAAACAGGTGTGCCACAGTAAATACACAGAAAAACAAGACAGCACAGCAAAACAGACCCACGACAACCTAGATTTCCCAGCATGAATAACATGGCCGCTCAGCAGGAAATTCAAAGTGACAAACAGGAATGCGATGCTAAAAATACGCAGTGACTAAATTTAACGAATGAACTGCGACCAGCAGTAGTGCACACGCTGGCTAACAGCGTTGTCCTGCAGCAAACACACGCGCACAGCAGTAACCACATTCTTACTAAAAGGAGGATAACATGAACACAATGATGAAAGACAATAACACAGTAAGATACACACTTTGACTAAGAGATAAGCACGACCGCCACGATTCTATGGACAACAGGTGAGGACAGGAAAAGCACACCGTTACTACAGGAAGGGAAAGCAAAGGATACACCCTGACTAAGAGACAATAAACAGCAGCTGCAGCCCTGTGGATAACAGGAGAGGACAACTAAAAACACAACGAGACTACACAGCAAGGCAGAGCAAGAAATACACTGGCTAACCAGAGCCTGGAAAGAAAAAACGTGAACACTGGACGTGCTAATTTAAGACAGGTCTCTGCCAGAGTTGTAGATTGACTGCATTTTTAAATGGCTGAAAAGCTGGAGCAACAGTATTTGACCACCTTCCACAGTGAAAAGCGGTTGTTTGTCACTGGAAATGGAAAGGAATCTGGTGCTTTTGACTGGAAATTTAGCAACATGTATTAACATCTTTATAGTAACTAGAGAGCACAGCAGAACAAAGCATGCTGCAAAATACCAATGCAACAGGTTCAGGGCACAATAAAACAGTCAAAACAGAACATAACGCAACAATCGCAGATCAACGCAGCAACAAAACTGTAGTAATTCAGTACAAAGCAGCACAAAACGGCAAAGCACATCACTACAAGAAAATGCAACACAAGTAATATTTAAAAAAAATATTCTTATACACTATCCTCTCCATAAACCTATGTTCACAATACTGGGTTTGCACGAAGCACTCACTGCCTTACTTACAACCAAGGTCATGAAGCAGTATCAGTCAAAAAATATTTTATGATCGGCCTGGTGGCTTTTACAGAAGTTTAACTGTTGTGTTGTTCTGTGATTGACAGAAAAGCACATTAGCAAATACACTGACTCTGAGAAGTGCACACCAGCCACCTCTATGGATCGCAGGGGTACCGGGAAGCAAACACAGTTTTCCTAACAAGAGTGGACAGAAGCACAGGTTGTTTCAACAGTGCTGCTGTAGTAGAGATCACCACCCATTAAGATAAGGAGCACACCAGTTATCAGTATCAGTCATTAATCTTTATTCGGATATTAAAACATCCAAGCAAGAACATAACAATTACAAATTCCAGCAATACATTAATATAACAAAATATCCTTAAAATATTTAAAATATGACAATTCATCAGGGTTTATACCAGTTGAAATAGTATACCTAAAAGAAACGCACAGCATCACATCCACTATTACAGAGTAGTGCTTAGGTCGAAAAGCTTACATAATTATACGTTTGTCTATGTGATTTAATGATGTGTTCTGGGTGATATAATTGGACATATGTATATGATAAATTTTTTTAGGCAGATTTTTGTTTGGGCAGAATTGTAATTATATTAGCAAAATTAATAATTTCACTTCATGCAAAATTCATAAAATCCTTTTAAATTATGCAGTACTCAACTGTGTGTAACTTTTTTTGTGGTCCTCACATAAAAATGCCTTGGGAGATACCGGCGGAGACCGATTTGCGAAGAAGATGTCGCACCATGAGACATTGTTTGCACGATCCAGCCTCCTGCAGTATGTTGCAAGACTTTTTTCCACAGGAGATGCATGTAGAGTACTGCCAAGCCACACTTCGGTGCAAAAAGCATAATTTCACAATTTCTCATGAACTTCCATGAACATTGTGAAGGACTTCTGTGAGATGCGAGTACGCCATATCTTATCTGACATATTTTATGATTAGCCAGTTATTATCAGAATATTCCAGTACCTGGCAGGATGGGTGTGTCCCCTCATGGTACGTGTGCATGTGCTTAGGCCCGGAGTGCCTGACTGCACGAAAATCTGGTATCCTGTCTTTATTTTGGCACTGGGATCATACTAATCTAGCGAGTGCTCAGAGGCCCAGGCTTGTCCCTGTCAATGTGAAGTCCAGAACGTGTCCTGTGATCTTGAGGGCTCTGCCCTTCCAAATTCCCTGGCTTATTTATTAATCACAAATATCAATCCGGATGGCACATAAAATCTTTAATTAATTATGTACCATCCGGATACACATTTGTGATATTGTTAAATAATTGCAATACACATGTTTTCCTGTGCCTTGCTTTCACGCTCCGATCTTCACTTAGCGAGGGTCAGGCAGTGAACCAGGCACTTTAAAGAGACAGGTGCGCTTGTGCGCATGTGCCAAACATCCTGGAGGCCGAAGGGTTTACCTTACACCAGCCCTGTCCTCCCACGATCAGGGGTTTTCGGTGTCCACCACACCTATGACGCACAGAAGCCTTACTTTTTAAGGCAGCCCTGAGCGCCTTCAGCGACAGCCCAGTAACACCTCCGGCTACTAATCAATCATTGCTGTCTCCCACTCTTTCCTAACTCATGACAGGGTGGGTGGCATGTTATAAACAAACATTACTGACCCCACATAGTGGCGGCTCCTGTAGGGAGTGATGCAGGGCGGTGAGGCGGGTAGGGGAGGGGCAGGGTGGGGGTAGTAAACGCTGGCATACGGTCGAACGGAGGTAAGTAAATACATTTTAAAAACAAGCATTGGCATAGCCAATAGGTCTCGCCTTTGGGACCTTATAAGTGTTAAGCCATGCAACAGTTGCATAACTCACTACTTATAAGGTCCCAAAAGCGAGACCTATTGGCTATGCCAAGCGGCCGTGCGGCCGCGAAAGTGATCGCGACCAAACATCAAAGCGGCCGCGAAAGTGAAAGTAATCACGGCAAAGCACGGCGCGCCCGCCCGCGCACATGCACTGTAGCTCTAGGCTGGCCTGGTAGCACTTTTTGGAGCCCTCTCAAAAAGTCTTGCCAGACCTAACGAATTACATTGCGTTGCACAATGTAATTCGTTTTATTTATTTATTTACTTACCTCCGTTAAGCCGTATGCCAGAGTTTACTACCCCCCACCCTGCCCCTCCCCCACCCCGCCTCACTGCCCCGCAGCACTCCCTCCAGGAGCCGCCACTGACCCCACCCTGTGATGAATTGCGAAAGGGAGGGATTACAGTGAGTGAGTGCACGGAGGCTGCCTTTGTAGAGGTGGTAGACAGAGACAGGTGAGTAAGTGATTCGACGGCAGCAAAAGCCTCTCTAAATAAGCAAGCTTCATCTTTGAAACTAAGAAATTACCTATGAAAATCCTCACTAGAAAAAAACAACAGGCCCTCTAGGTGGAATGATGTGGATAGAGTGTAATGGCCAGAGCTGCGGACTTTGGAGCAGGGCAATCAGGTTGCAATCTCAGCGCCCCTCAACAACCTGTGGTGGCGGGCATTTTCACTTAATCTCCCGGTGCCTAAAACACAAAAATGTGTGTTGCCTTGTAAAATGTAACTGGTGCCCATGAAAAGCGCTCCAAAGCCTTTGCGTCGCGTTTACGCATTTTTGGACTCAAATGCGAGCACCTGTTATGTGACAAAGTTCACATAACGTTCAGCATCAGCATCCAGACAGGATTTCTCAGACTGTTGACCGAAAGGTAAACATTAAAAAAAATTATAAAAATGAGAAATCAGCAAAAATGTTTGCGCAAACACAGCAGGCAACTGATTTTACTTAATACATTTTTACTTTCTCACAATGAATGGTACAGAAAAAAGAACATTCAGTCAGCAGTTCCCTTTTTTGGTTTCAAGAACGTACTTCAAGGAGGTTGCGCACATTAAGGTATATACCAGAGTAAAAAAAACAAAAGATAAATACACAAAAATTAGAGGTGGGCAAGTTACTTAAAGCTCAAGCCAGATGGCTAGCTCCACTCAAGGTCCTCTGAGAAACCCACTCCCAGATTAATAAGAGCTTTCATGGTGGAGATGTGGCCTAGAGGCAAGAGTGAATTCCAGCCTCACTCAGCATCATGTGACTCACCTTATCTATGTGCCAAAAAACTGTGTACGGTAGTTTTTGTGAAGCGCCAGGTGTCTGCCTTGCAAAACTGTCTACAATGCAGGTTCTGCCTGTCGCCTTCTACACCATGAATTGAAAATAAAGCATTAACCTTTGATGAAGGCATACAGTTCTACGGCCTGTATTGCACAATGTGAAACCTGAAATCCTGGGCTTAATTCCACCTTCCCTGCTTTAAAAAATGGTGGGGTCCTAAGTGAATACTTTATTTCACTGTGCATCTGTTTTTCATTTTCACACATGACGGCACCTTGTAATAGATACACTGTGCATGCTTCTGTGAGCAAAGCATGTATCTGTTTAGAGAAGTTGATATTGAGCAGCTGCGAGGTTCAGATTGGACTGCAAGTAATGTATCGAGGTGTCCGTGGGACCCCTAGCATCAGTGTCGCCCAGCCAGGTTGTATCAGTGAGCCATCCAACCCTCACCACGGGAAAGAGATGACCCAAGACTTGGAGCAGAAGACATTGCTTGGTGTCTGCTTAACTCTCTTCTTCTCAGGTAAGAGCTGAGCAGCAAGTTCTGCCAGTGGCTCACATTGAGGTAACTTCCAATATTATGGGAACTGTGACCCCATGTGTGACTTGGGAAGGACGGGATCCAGGAGTACAGTCATTGCTTGAATATGGTGAAAAAATGGACCCAATATTCCCCAGCTATTTTGTTAACCTTTCACTTCTAGGTAAAAACATGCAAAACAAACACCTAAAATGAAAATTCATGCAACTTACATTTTTTTTAAAAAACACTCGGAATTAGTCTTAACGTTATGGCAGCTCACTCAGTTAATGTGATCAGTTCATATAACTCTATAATCAGCCAGTCTCAGAATTAAATCTAGTTTTTCCCAGTCCGTGGCTAAAAGTGCGGTGAATCTGCAAGTCATTTTTTAAAAATTGTATTATCCAAACTATAATTTTATGATGACCTTGAAGGGGCTCTAGCTGGAAAGGAAGGGGACAGGGGGTCTTCTGTACAGTCAAGCCAGGTGTGCCGTTGGCTAATTACCAAATCTAAAGACTGCTTGGGAACCAATATGTGTATGGCTTTAATTGAAGAAGTCATTTGAAAATTCAAGGAGTCAAAGATGTAGAGGTAATGCAAGGATACTACCAGCTGAGTTCTGAAATGTGTCCTAATAAAGGATATTTATAAAAAAAAGATGTGCACCAGGGACAATCTGATTGAATTTTACCAAAAATATATATTATGAAAGCACTTGTTTTCTCTTAAATACTACATCTTTTTACATATTTTCTGGCAGCCTCTTCTCCCACCGAGTTACATTAATCTGGGGAGAGTTGATTGCACCAGGCTTAGGTGTTTCAGTTGCATCTAAAATTCTCTGCAGTGGATGTTGATGGCTGATGGTGAATCAGATCTTTAAGGTGGTGGCCAATTCATCAAAGTGTTCAGACTGCTTCCTGCTCTCCCAGACTCCAAGATAGCAAAAAGCAGAATATACTGTGGAAGGGGGTCTGCAAGAAGCAGTCTGTGAATGCACAGGAGATGGATGCATCATGCAATGCGCGCATCACCTACTGGAGCCACCGCAACAAATCTTACAAGTGTTACTTTTATATTTCTGTGACAGCACTCCATTTGCACCCTAAAGAGGCCAATTACCACCAGTCTCCCTCTTCAGATAAACATTTTAGGAGCAGCGAAAATGCCTAAGCCCAGTCCAATCCATTCCCCACGGATCAAATGCTTTGGGTGAAATGGGTGACATGCAATTTAATGCAGAAATTGCACTAGAAAGTGTACCATTTTATACCTGTTTTTATTTGTTTTCTCAAGGAAGAACTTCCCAGTATCCCCCTGACAAATTTTCAGCTCGCTCGTGATGCTTGCTCACATGCCAAAGTTATTTTGTTAGTCTTACACTCCACCACTTTCAAACTGCACCGGCCACCACTGCTCTTGTGCAATGTTCCAAAGATATATGATACCCAGAACCTTGTGCCAGCTTCTTGTGGGTATATCATGTGACAATATTTGTGTAATGCATAATGTGGTAGCAATATTCTGTGTGTGAGTAGGAGTACAGAAGCTAGAGGGATCTGTTTTGGGTGCTATTATTTGAGAATGACAACTTGGAGGATGAGGGCTGCTTCCCCGAGTCAGTGGAAGTGTATTTTATGCATTCTTGTGGCTGGAGTGTGGGGATTTAGTCACTGAAGTAAGAAGGATGGAACCAGATATACCTTTAGAAATCCCATCAAGAATTTTCTAGTAAGGAAGGCTGATAGCTTCTGCAATTTGGTTGGGTGAAGGATGGGATTGAATTTTCTGTTGTTGAAAGAGAGGCAGTTTTTAGGTCTCGCCTGGCGTAAGACTGCGCAGACATGTGCAGTCTCGCTGGCGAGATTTAATGTTTTAGTTAGATTTCTCGAGTGGGCTTTAAGCCCCGCCTCTCCTTTCCATTGGCTGGCGTCACCGTTTATGCTACACGTTGGCCAGCCATTGGAAAGGAGCGTCTCGTGACGTACACTTTTCTCTTTTAGAGCCATCCCAGTTGGACTGGCTGCCCAGACTTACTGCTGGCGTAAAAGGTTTTTTTATCTATATGGGGCCAAACACATGGCCCCATAAAGATAAGAAACCAGTCATGCGAGGTAGTCCAACTGGGACGCTCTAAAAGAGAGTTGTTGTTGGCGTTGCAGCGCGCGCCTTCAGTGTCGGGGACCCGGGCTCACTCCTCCCGGTCAGGTGCTGCAGCAGTTGAACTCAGGGCCTTATTTGGAGGGTGCTAACTGAGGATAAGTGTCCCGGCCGACATGCATGGAATCAGTACAGCCGCCATTCATTTTTAATTTTAGCGAACACCGTGCCCTGACAGGGTATAGCTTCCGTACTCTGCTTGTCAGTTTCACACGAGGCAGTAATCGTGCGCGTCTTTCCTGTGAAGCCATTCTAAATCATCAAACTAATAGTAGGCAATACAGTATCAAACGTGTTGCAAGAACTCAAGGAAGATACACGCTCCGCCCATTAGACGGCCAGGCAAAGCAAACAAGTAAGTGCCTGAATCTATAACCCGGAAATGGCGTGTGTTGTCGAATTCTGAGTGGACACGCCAGGGGAGCTGTGCGCATGCGCGCTGTGCCCGCTGGTGCCAGCCTGGGACAGTATCGGGTGGATGTCTTGTAGGATAAGCCCTTCCTTCCCAACTGAGGAGCTGTAGCGGTGCCCGCCCGAGTTGCCGTCATGTCGGACATCGGGGATTGGTTCCGCAGCATCCCCTTGCTGACGAGCTACTGGTTCGCCGCTTCAATCGCAGTGCCGTCAATTGGAAAATTGGGTCTGATCAGCCCGGCCTGGCTGGTGCTGTGGCCCGACGCTTTCCTGCATCGCTTCCACGTGAGTGCGCATCAGAGGCGCCTATCATCCATGTGACAGCTGGTCTAATTTATTTACTCTTTTCTTAGAGACCTGGCCGTAAATATCCCGCTTTTCCAACTTGTTTAATAAAGCCTTTCTTCAACCACTTCATAATTACAGGACTCTCAGAGTATACATTTACAAGACTTTCTGCCTTGAAAAAGCACTTGGCCCGCCGGCCACACGGAATAACTTTTCTGCGGGAAGCCCCTGGCGCCCTTCATGGAAAACAGAGTGAGTCACTGCTTGCTTGCGCCGTCGCCATTTTTCGTATGCGCTGCTATTCTTAGTTGCCCGGGATGGGTAATGCCTCGCAGGCACGCTGGGATCACTCTGCAGTAACGGACAGTGGGAACAGGCGCAGCACATGTGGGACGGTCGGGCGGGGGCACGCGGCCCCTATCTGCTGGAATGACCATGTAAACAAGCGCACATGTCTTGGATCGTTATCCATTCCATTTATTTACATAAGAAATATGTATCTGAATTCTCACGCCAATCAAGCACATTGCAACCGGTTGAATGTTAGTCTTCCTTCCTCTTGTAGAATAATATATAATAAACTCTTGCTCTGCCTACCGCAGGTATTGCCCTCTCTACTCTCTTTGAGCCTTGCTAATCTTGCCCCTCCCCGTTCCCTCCTCTTTCTCTTGTCGTTCCCCCTACTTGTTCCTCCTCCTCCTCCTCCTCCTCCTCCTCCTCCCTCTGACGTCACACACTGTAAGTGAATGAGCTTTAAACAGGGCGTTTGCATTAGCTATGCTCGGGCACAGCCTCTAAACAGCCCGTGCTCCCTAACCTCCGCCGCCACCGGGCACATTGTTCACCCGAGGACCCCTGACCCTCACCCCAGGATGGACCTAGGACTCCAGCTGGTCCAGAGACCAGGAGCTGGTGCAAAAGGCCCTGCTGGAGTACAACAAGGAGGTAGGAGGAGGATCTGGAGGAGGAGAGGTAGGGGCCGTGTGGGGGGCAAAGGTGTAAGTGAAACAAGAGTGTGAGGGAGGGAGTCCTAGTCTGCGACAAAGGAGGGAAGAGCTAGAGTGTCTATCAGGAAGAGGAGGAAGGTTCTATGTGAGCAAGATACGGAGGGGGTGGGCTGGTGCTGTGTGTAGTAAATAAAGAAAACTAACTCTGGGTGTGTGAGGAAGAAGATGGGAAGTAGAACTTATTAAGAACTTTCATTAAGTTAAAGCCATTTGCTTTGCTATACAATACCATTAGCAAAGCAAATAGCTTTAACTTAATCAAAGGCGAGACCTGTTGCATTTTCAATGCTTGTTAAGTCAGGCATCCCCTTTTACTGTCCTTAAATACTGCTTCAGGAAGGCTGATGACAGCCATTTACAGAAACTTAACAGTTCTTTGTGTCCATGCTGTGGGTGCTCCTTCTTGGAGACTGCCCTGGTGCTACCTGCTGTGATAAGCATCACTTTTCACAAAGGCTGTATCTGGAGAGAAATCTGAAAAGGACACTTGAGGGAGAACCACTCTAAACTGGTTATAACTGGCAAGGTACAGACCCCTGGCGTTTTGGCGTCGTCTGTGGACCGCACCGGAATTGTCTATTTATGTTTAAGCCCTTCTGGAAGTTAAAGGGCTTGAGGGTTCACATAGGATTACCTGGTTGACTGGAATTAAAACCTTGCTGACTGATCTTGGGATGGGAGATCTCTAGGCCAATCCAGACACAGCTGTTTTCCCTTCGAAAATCGTTCTTAGGGATGCCTACTGGTGTAGGATTAAGGCCAGGAGATTTGCTTCCCTTACGGGTAGCTCCATGACAGCTACGTTTCTTGCTCTTAAGGACGAGTCCGCTTATGAAGGATATTGGGACACTATTATGAAGCATTTTGATCGTAAACTGTACCACCAATTTAGAGTGGGCTCCCTACCACTGCGAGGGCTAACAAAAAGCTGGAGCCCTCTTGGTAGTGATAAGTGCCCCTTTTGTGTGGACAAGATAGAATCTATGGATCACTTTCTCTTTTGTTGTCCGGCATATCTTTCCCCACGACGGGTGTGGCTCCGTCCTGTATGCCGATTGATGAGCACTCGTTCTGCACAGGTTGCCAGTAGAATCTTGAAATCCGACACATCTAAACCTGTTGTTATAGGTGTTGCTAAATTCATCAGCTGGGCTTGGATCCTCAGGACTCGGAAGGTTAAATCCTAATCTGTGTTTTACATGTCATTTCGTTGATTTTAACTATTGTTATCTCTATGGTTACAGGGTTAGGTATCACGCGTCTTTCATAACTACCTACTATGTATAGTCATTGTGTTTTAATAATATGTATATCTAATAATTGTATTGGTCTTATATTTTAATCATGTATTGCAATGTTGACACTAATATTTTATATGAATTTTTTATTATGTATAGTATCTCTTTTATGATGGAAATCGAATAAAGACTTTTTTTGACTGACTGACTGGTTATAAAATATGAAACAGTGGATCTACACCTCGTCTAGAAAATATGAATAAAAGAGGGATTCAAACCAACCAACTTTGTTCTATTTCTCAATTCTTCAAGAAGCCCTCTGAAGAGGGCTGGTGTCTGACTGATAGCCAGTCTCCCAGAGGTGAGGGGACATCACCTGGCATCTTGCTGAAGGAGTGGAGTGTCTGCCTAGTACCTAGAAGCATGCATGTCTGCTGAGAGCATGACAAAGTGTGCCTGGTCCAGAAGGAGGAGAGACTGTCTGGGAAGAGAAGCCAAATGTGTAAGGTAGATAATCCCCAGAGAAAACTGCCTGTGAGAGCTCTCCAAAGGTGGCCCATACTGCAAGTGTTTCCAAGGGACCCTCTCTGGGGTTCCCAAAGAGACCTACATCCCAATGATGATAGGTGTGCGCCGATACTTAACAAGGGCTGTGATTTGGCGTTGCCACCGTTGATGACTTGAGAAGCTAGAACACTGCTGAGGGACAGCAGATTGGCCTTAGAAGGCTGAACCTCCCAGAAAAATAAACCTGCCAGCACCTTTAGCCTAGAGGAGGGTTGCAACTACCTCACCATAGAATGTGTGTGTCGCTGGCCCAGAAAAGACTGTCTTGTTTTAGAATCCACCTTCATCAGCACAAATGAGGGCAGCAACCCCCACGGTAACATTTTTATGATCTGGTCTGTTGAAGATGCAGCCTGTACTCACACTCCCCCCTTGACTCTGAAAACCACGAGTGAGTACTGTGAGTTCACCACTTTTTTTGGGACAGAAAACAGTAATGCGCTGACTTGAGTGCAAGAACTTCAGACTAATTCTGTCCACAACGGGGGTAAGATCAAAGTGACATGTAAGTGGTTTCTAAAGTTTAGAAACCACTGTATGCCACTGTGTACCCTTGAATACTCTGCAGTGATTATAAGTTCTAATCACTGCAGAGTATGCAAGGGCGCCGAGTGGTTTGTGGCCTTGATATTTTGTTAGGCAAAATGCATGCTCGCATCCATTTTTTGACACGAGGTTTCATTTTTGCACTAAGAAAATAGCGCCAAATGCCCGCTCTGCCTTGTTGCGAAATTCCACAGATTCTGGCAGAATTTTAATGCAATTCTGAGTGATTCCATGGAATCCAACTCCGTGACTTATGCCCACCCCTAGTTTCTTTGCTGACAGAGTATGTACAGTTAAAAGCATTAGTGATCTGAAGATCACTAAGAGGATTGCATTGGTCGATGAGTTAGTGAAAATGCGAGATCTGCCGCCATTCCCCCTAGGTGATTTTCCATTTCAGCATCCTGATGTTTCTGCTGCTGTCACTCGGACACCTTTAGTGTGTGTTGAATCTTTGATTTTCTGGAAGACAGACATTACCTCATGGGTTATTTTTATTTGGAGCAGACCAGGCACAGCAAAAGTTAGTATGCTCTAGACAGGCACACCGGCGCCAACCTCTTTGAAAAGGGTTTGACTGTGCGCACACTAGACACTGTGCATTCCCACCCTCAATGATGCACCTGTTCAAAACCTTGAGGGCCCACTGCCCTGGGAATTGGAAGCTTGTGAGGTATATGAATCCTTACCTTCCGGCAACATTCACAGGACCTGCTCACATAACTTTGAGCTGGCATGAGATGAAAAATCACTAATTAGCACCATTATGGAATAACCAGAAAGCTGTGTTGCCACCAAGCGACTTAACAACTGTGACTGTGACCCACTCCCACCCATTGAATGAACAGGGCATACATAGCCTGTGTGAGGCCTAACCAGTGATGGTTGATGGGTAGGGTGACCAGGCGTCCCAGATTTGCCCGAACAGTCCCAGTTTTTCACCAGCTGTCCCAGCAGATTTCAGGAAATAAAGCTCATGTCCCCGTTTTTAGAGAGGGTCGGCTGAAAAGGGTGGGAGGTATCTTTTTATGTTTTTCAAAGCAGGGATACTTAGCTCCTGCTATAAGAAAGCAATTTAATTAACAGGCATGCTACTGGCTCTAAAAATGGCATTTTATGAATGTTCTTCCTGCCTCTTCTTTAATTCTCTGCTAAGGAGTACTGTGATTCCGTGAGCTAGGTAGTCCTTCTTCTATTTTTGGGCAACGTCACGGTTTTTGGCTTTAAAATTCTGATCACCCTAATGATGCGCCTCCCCCCCCCCCCCCTGCAAAATGTCATGAGGGGCCCACAGTCCACCATAACTCACAGACATTTATTGCCCTTGACCTGATTGGGGTCCTCTGAAGGTGTGGCCCCCAATCCCCTGCGCTGCTCGGGCTTTCGTTAGGCCCCCTGGCTTATAACCACAGACCTCCGGATATGGATGATTCCAGCTCGCGCGCCTACTAAGTCTCGCGCGAACAAGCGCCTCGCGTGTGGTCTCCGCGCCTCGGTCTGCCTGGTTCTTCCATGTGGCAGGGACGGACGAACAATCACACTCACAAAGAGTTTCGCTGCCAGCGATTTATGGCAGGCGTTTGAAGCACGCCGGCATTATCCTCCTCCAGAGAGGCCATAAAAATATGATCGCTTACGGGGCCGTAAAATGATGTACTCTAAAGAAATGGTTCCCTCGGCGGCCCTGAAATGAGATCGCGAGGCGCGTGGAATCGGCACTGGGCGACGCAGGCGCCGCGACGGGGCACGGCCGACCGTGGAAATGAAGACAAGCGGCTGTGAGGAGGCAGGCTGATCCGGAGGGGAGGGGGAAGGAGGGGAAAGCAAGTTCTGAAAGACTTGTATACGACAATGGGGTATGAACAGTAAAAGAAACACGTTATCACTGTTCTACAGAAGGATCAGTGCTTGATTTCTTAAAAAATAAAAATGACATTATTGCTGCACTGCCGAATGAAAATGCTGCATAGTCTTCATGCAACATGCCTCTTTCAACCACCACCATACGCTTCTCGTCTTTTTTTGTCTCTTGCAATTATTTTTCATCACTTTCTCAATCTATCACTGTTTTCCTTCGTTCTCTTCTTTTCTGGCAGAAGGGATAGGACAAACCATTGCCCACTGGCCTGCCTTCTCCTTTCATAGAACATGTATTTGCCAAGCGCTAGCATGGCTGGTCCTCGTCTACTCCTAAATAATTCCGTTCAACGAGGACCAGCAGGCTCAAATTCAGGCCTTTTCTGGTACATGTATTTGCAGTGAAAACTTGGTTCTGCCAAAAATGATAGCGTTTATTTTTATTCATTTACACATTCTTATAAAGTGTACTCGACCAGAGGGTATCCATGTACTGTGAATGAAATAATGGTTATGCGACCTTTTATCAAATTAAATGGAGCATATGCAATTTTTTCAAACTTTTCTACAACCATCAGTAGATTTGAAACTGGGGGGCATATGTACAAAGAAGTGGCGAAGTGAGGCCTTAGCCGTCATGGCTTAACGCCTCTCTCCGCCACTTCAGAAATGCAAGGCTGCACCATATGTTCACGAATATGGTGCAGCCGTGCGTTTCCCCCAGCGCTGGCGCAAAGCTTAGCAGCCTACCTACGTTCTCATATTTGTACAATAATTCAATAAGTTAAAACAATTATACATCAACAAACTTATATAAATAATCTAAAACCTATTACAGATACAACAACAACATAAGCTGTGGCAGAAAAAATTAGGTGTCTTCGACGCGCGTTTCGACGCAAACTGCGTCTTTTTTCAGGAAAAAGCCACACGATGACTTGGTATAACGAGAAGGGATGTACGGATAGTACTGTTCTTTCAATAACACATCAGCATCTCATTTTGATGTCTAATATATTTATTCTTATCCGTCTGTGTGTTATTCAGAAGATCCCTTGATCAGATAAGATTTCTGTAGGAGTGTTTCCTGTTTTCGGTATTTCAATTTCTCTTGGACTGAATTATTCTGAATAAAATTCTTATGTGATGAGTATATAATGATCAAAGATTAATGGTCTTGATATAGTTGATAACGGCTCCGTCGGCGTTTTATCATCCTGACCGGTCGTCTCAATTTGTATCAAAATTGTTTTAACTTATTGAATTAATGTACAAATATGAGAACATGATATGTTATAGGTCAATTTTGTGCCATGTATTGTTTTTTTAATATTGTATTAAAATTGTAGCTTTTAAGTTCCCCCCCAAAAGTTTTCCATTGTTTTTTTTAGGTCGAGCCTAGAGCAGCGCATGCGCTGCTGCTCGACTTTTAGTAAGGGGCTTTTCAAAGTGCAACCCACAAGCTTTTCCTGGCATAAAGCTTGTGTGCACGTTCACGTGCACGCCGCCATCTGCCTTTCTTATCTCTTCCTCGCATCGCTGGCCTAATTACTTTCACTTTCGCGGCCACACACAGATGTGGTTCCCTCAGTATGTTTACAGAGAGCCCTCGCTCCCCACCTCCCCGGCTTTCTCTTCCTTCTCCGCCCCCACCCTCTTCCGACTCGATTTTGCTTCTGCCTCCCTATTCCTAACCCCCCCTTCTCTTTTACATGATCGCGATCAGTTTCGCTTTCACAGGCGGCCCCATCACTTTTGCTTGTTCAAAAATGCAGCAGGTCAAAAAGAAAACTATTCGGCATTGTCTCAAAACTGCATCACAGTCAAAGTATTTCCCACAGACATATTCAGTTAAAAGGGGTTATGCAGACTTGCCCAGTGTTTGACAATTTGTTGTACAATTCATTTATGTATCTGGCGAGATTTCAAAGATGCATAAGCATAGCTGAATAAAAACACTTCACAGAACACAGCAGCTGACTCTTTCAAGACCTTTCCGTTACCTAAACTCGCAGTGTAACTCTTACTGCAGCACAAATGGTGATGGTGATGCGGGCTACACACACGCTCTACGATAAACCCGCAACATTCCGGTTTATGACTGCTGCACCTGGATTAATTGAGTTAAAGCTACCTGAGCGACAGCGGGATTTCGAAAATGTAAGAACATCCAGGCACACAGTTTTGGGATAATTCGACAGAATCGTAAATCTGTTGCATTGTATGCTGCATGCATGATATTTAAGCCGCTCTTTGCAAGTGGCTGATTGAAAATATTTTGCCTTACTTAAACCCGCCAATTGGTTAGTTTTGATGTGCAAACATTCACAGACACACAAATGCACCAATATGTGGAGGCTATTTGTACTTTGTCTCATACGCCTGTGCCATTTTTTTTTAGCACTACAAGCTTAGGGACTGCAACATGCGCAAGCACGCATTACCACATTAAAGCGAGATCCGAGCTGCGCTGGAAGAGCGCCACACTCGTTTGAGACGCGGAGACTTCAGGAAGCTTCTCTCTCTCTCTCTCTCTCTCTCTCTCTCTCTCTCTCTCTCTCTCTCTCTCTCTCTCTTCCCCTCTCTCTCCCACTTTCACTCTGTCTCTACCTCTCTGACTCTCTCGCCCCACCTCTCTCCCACTCCGTTTTTCTCTCTCCCCTTTCTTTCTCTGTCTCTCCCTGTTCGCTCTCTCCTTCTCCCCTTTCTCTCTCCCCTCTCTCTCCCCCTCTCTCTCTCCATCTCTTTCCACCTCTCTGCCTCTCTCTCTCTCCCCCCCTCTCTCGCCGACTCTGTTCCTTACTCTCTCTACCACTCTCGCTCGTTCCCTCTCGATCCCCCTTTCTCCCTCTCTTTCGCTTTCCCCCTCCTTCTCGCTCTCCCCTCTCTCTCTCTCTACCCCTCTCTCTCCCTCTCCCCCTCTTTTCCTCTCTATCTCCCTCTCTGTTTCTCTCAACTTCTCTCGCTCCCTCTCTCTCCTCTCTCTCCCCTCTCTCCCCTTCTCTTTCTACCTGTCTGCCTCTCTCTCTCCCCCTCTCCGCCTCCCTCCCTCCCTTTCCCCCTCTCCCTCCCCCTCTTTTTCTCTCTCCCTCCTTGCCTTGGGGTTTCAGTGGCTTTGTGGGCGCAGTACTATGGTTGATGAGCTTGGTACACAGCAAGTGGAAGTGAAATTTGACCCGTACAGCCACCTAAGACTGGCAGTGTGGCAGCCTGGGGGTCATGGGCCTAGTGCAAGCAATGAATCTAAGCCCCCGGCTGATATTAAAAGGCTGCCATAAATGAGGTGCAGCACCCAACACACCCCTGTACCCCGGTGTCACTGCACCTTCTCCATTTTCGTCACCTTTTCCTGACCTCATACCAGTTCTTTCACCCTCTTCTGTTCTTTAATCCCTTCCTCTCCTTTATTGTTTCCTCAGCCGCTATTCAGTCTAAAAAGTAAACACAGCTAAGCCTCCGACAGGCACTGGGACTAAAAAAACAAGCATTGGCATAGCCAATAGGTCTCGCCTTTGGGGCCTTAGAAGTATTTAGTTATGCAGCACAATATCCTTGGTGCAATAACATCAACTGTTGCATGACTAAACACTTATAAGGTCCCAAAGGTGAGACCTATTCACTATGCCAATGCTTGTTTATATTGGTTGTTACACACAGTTTTTTATTGTTCGCATTAGAAAGGCATATAGATCAATAGATCTGTGACAAGTATAATAAATTGCCTAGGGATGTACAATACACTTAACAGCTTTGTATACAACTGACAGGCGCTGAGGACAAGTACAAAGGCAGGTGTACAATAAATGATTGAGGAAGTGGTAAACAGAGGGAAGTAGAATGTTGTAGGTAGGAAGAGGTGAGAATACAGAATTGGGGTGCGTAAGGTGTCAAGTGTAGTGAGAAAGAATGAGGAATAAAGCAAGAAGGTATAGAATGGTGCTGTGACAGAGTATGCATTTGATGAAGAACTGTTGTAGAGGAGAGCGAGAGAGGAGTGAAGTAAGGGGGTGGTGAGAGTAGATTACACAGACAGTACTTGTGAAATAGGTCAGAGACTAAAAAGCAGGACATTATTCAGTGTGAATTGTTTGAATATAGAGTGAGCAGGAATCTTTTTTTATTTTTTCAAAAGGAATTAATGAGCCAGTTTGTCTGATTTCTCAAGGAAGTGAGTTCCACATTTTGTCGCAGCTTCCGAGAACGTGGCTGCCTTTTCGGTTTTGAATTTCTTGCACTCAAAAGTGTGATGCAGGAAACGTTGTTGACTCTCGAATGCCAGAGGAGGGCCACAGTGAAGTGAGCCGTGGACATCGCTGTTGCCGAACGGGTCATAGCCTGCAGGGGCATCTTAAAGATTTTAGGGGCTCTGGGCTAAATGTATTTGGGGCCCTCTGTTCAGAACAGCTTTGAATTTAGGATTCAATTTCACAGGTGATCTCGCTCAAATTCTAAAAGTGTTTACATCTAATATTCAGGCATAGTAACGTGTTTTAAATATTCTAACACAGCAGCAGCTCACTAATATTACTGCAAATAATCCCTATGACACCCCCCCCCCGTTTCTCATATGTTAGATCCTATTGTGATCTACAAGAAACTTTTTTATGGATGTTGCATAAAACTTAAATACATTTCTCTGCAAAATATCTATAATAGCCTCTCATAAAACATCCATATTAAAAATAATTTAAAGGAAAACTGTATCTAAAACAACCTTTTTAAGAATTATTCACTGTCATCAGGGCAAGACTCTCTGCAGAACAGAGCTAGCTCTAACAGGGGGCCTCCTGAAAGGCTGGGGCCCTGGGTCAGAGCCCACTTTGCCCATCCCTTTAAAACATCTCATAACGCCCATATGCAGTGAAGAGTTTGCAACCCTCTAGGCTAGGAGGGGCTGTCATGAAGTGACCTGTGATGGTCGCTGTGACACTCTACCGGATCCCATGTGCAGTGACAGATTGGCGATCCCATATGCCAGGAAGGGCCACCATGGACAGATTGCAGTGCAGAGTGGGCCATAGCCCTTGCGGTGGTGGAGAGCTGGCAACCACGTATTCTAGAAGGGGCAGCCGTGAAGGAATCTGTTGCGCCAACCTGGTCGAATTCTGTGTGCAGTAAAGATACAGTGACACCGTATGCCAGAGGGGTTCACCGGGACAAGAAAGAAGTGTGACTTGATCAAGATCATCGCCGGGGTGAAGCCATCTTGGGGACCCCTATGCACCTACACTGAGACAAAGGATCAGCCTTAGGACCTTCAAACTACTTCCCGGCCGAATGTGGGACAGATCAAAGACTTTCCCTGCTAGGAAGAGCAACGAAAATGCTGCGGTTACATGAGGGGATATACCTTGCCTCGTCATGTCGGACTACGATGACGGAAGGAATGACCCTTATACATAGTTTTAATGCAGGAGATGGTAGTCCTGCTGTGATTCCAAGAATCCTCATGCATAATGAATGAGGCTTAAGTTTTTCGGGAAAACCCCATGTCCTATAGGCATTACTGTAAATGGGTAAAAAGGCAGTACTGAGAATTGTTATGTAGTGTAATATCATGGGAATGTACGTGAAAGGTGCATTCACTACCTGAGCCTATATTGGGGTACCTAGATGAAACATAACAGAGGAACTCGAGGACCGCTGACCGCAGCTGGCCTGGGCCGAGTGCTGTGAACTCACCTGAACCAGTTACTGCCGCTCGGGAGCCTGTGGAGGGGGCGTGCTTAGAAACTCGGGTCTTTCTGTCCCTGCAGGTGTGGATAACACTGATTTAGGCCCAGTCCGTTATTATGGAACTTGTTTGCTAGGTAGCACTTTAGTGCTGGAACACTTTTGACTGTAATACCGAGTCAGAGTAGACTCTTGAGACTCGGACTATTAGTAGGACTTACTCTGGATGTGGTCTACAGTGAATGGAGAATAATCACTAGAGCAAGGAGGAATTGGGATACAGGAAACTGCCTACAAAACACTAGAGCCCCGACCTTAGAGGGACTGTGCAAGTGTTTGTGAATGTCGTATTTACCTTTGCGTTAGTAGCGGTAAAATAAAATACTTCATAAAAGTGAGAATTTGGCAGGATAATAATTCATTGCTGCTGCTGAGTGTACTTTTGAGCTGTGAGCCTGTGTTCACCCCCTGGAAGGGGAAGCCTTGGACTGACAGAACCACACTATTCCTGAGAGTAAAGAGATGAATGGGTACTTTGCCCAGTTGCTCAGGATCCACAGTAGGCCGGTCCCCAGGACAACAACTGTAAAAGCCTCAGCCCCCACAGCTTATCCTAGTTACTCCTGCTTGCCCCGTGCCCATCTGAAAGGGATTCTGACACTTCTTATATAGCAAGGAAGAGTTTTTCAGAAAATCAAGAGTTCCTGTTGTTTGATGACATTTTTATTTGCCCCAGTGGTATTATAAAGTTAATATATTTTTTACATGGCTTGCTCAAACACAGAGAAGCATCTGTTAACATTTTGCATGCAATCTGCCACCAAAGCAATATTTCCAACTGATTTTGACCATACTGCCCAGACACTTGTTAAAATGATCCTTTGTATTAGTACTATATATAGGAGTGGATGGTTGTTAGGTGTCTTTGATTTGGATAGAAATGGGAATTAGGAGGTGATCTGACCACCCATTATCAATTGACGTTTGGTATTGGATCGAAGTAGAACCTTGTAAAATCAGGTGGATGTTTTTGTCTTTCACATGAGTTGTTGTAGTCGAAGACTGATGCAAGTTGAAATTATTGAAAAGATTTGTAAGTGCCTTAGTATGAGGGTCAGTGTGTTGGTCCAAATGTTGTTCAAGTCTTCACAATATATTTTACGAGAATTAGAATGTTGTTGGGCCATAATGTATTCATTGAAGTCTTCAAAAAACACTATCTGTTTTAGTAGGATGGTGGATTATGGGAAAGTAGATTGTAGATTCAGATGTAGCTTTTTTGCAACTCACATAGAAAAGAGAGCAAAAGCCAAGCGCTCCATCATGAAGGAGCTGGTTAGGAGACAGAACTTGGAACCTTAGTGACTAGATGGGAGCTGTGGTGCAAAACAATTTCTGATAAATGAAGGCCAAACTTCTGCAGAGGAGTAGAAGTGCTAGTGGGCAGAAGGTGGCAGTATGGTGGCAGCAAAAATGTAATGGTCTGGTTTTTTTAGTGTTGAAGGACAGGAACAGGAAGATATCAGCAATTTAGAAGGCTGTTTGACGTCATTTCATGGTATTGCGATGAGTTGAAGGGGCCTCATTTATATCCCCAAGCTATTGCATTCCAGGGGAAGAGGATTCTAGCGCAAGTGGTGGTGCAAAAACCGAGGAGTGAGAAGAACAAAACACAAAGCAGACCTCAGATGATCAGCCGTCTCTCCGAGGATAATACTGTTGTGAAGCAAAGCATGGAGGGCCATCAAACAAATCAGGTAGCCAGCAGGAGGACCAAGAGGATAGAACTAAAGATTGGATAACTCTCCTGACATAATTGGGTCTAAGAAAGAGTTTCAGTTTCTTGATAGCAAACAATGTGGCTCAGGATTTGTAGTCTGTTTTTTCATTGTGATAGGCCGTAGTAAGATTAGAATCAAGCCATACACCCCGTGAAATTATCTTGGGGGACACAGGAGTAAAGAAGTCTTCTCACAAGTGTTCACAGAGCCATGCTGCGTTCATGGATTGCATATGTTCCTGAATGCGCAGGATGATGGGCATTGGGTCTGACATTTAGGACTGAGCCTGTAAAGCGTCCTTGACTTGCCTGGGTAACTTGGTTGAGAAGGGATGTGAAGATTGGGCACTATAGAGTAGTTAAGAATGTGTAGTCAATTTTCATTTTGGGGAATTGTATGTTCTGTGGTTTATCGATTCGCCCGGGTTTTGTGCAGTGGTTTGATTTGATGGGACAACTCACACAGTCAACAATGGGCCAATGTTATCCCATGGAGTTGCAACACCTTAAATAGTTCCTGTGCCATCCAGAGTTCAAAAATGGTTGTAATTGAAATCTATGGTTATGCTGTCTGGATGTCTTGAGGAGAGATACTCATTTGCTGGAACATATCAATGGGGTACACTATTTACATATCATTTACTTCAAGTCTATATTTCTTGATGAGTTATTTTGAGACATAAGTTTAAGTCTATAAACATTAATCATAGTAGATTAAAAGCTCCATTTGGATGTAAATTTTTTGGAAAAGTGGTTGCCTGGAGTCCGGAACAAATAACAAAAAATCCAATAAATTCCAGTTTCAGTTTACTCATGGTGTCTACAGCTACACAATCGATCATATATAGTAGCCCCCAAACTTTCAAAGACTGTATCTTTCTAAGTGCTGGTAAAATAAAAATAAAATATATCAAATAATGGTGGCCACTGGGGGCTGTGGAGTCTTCCTGTTAGACAAAGACTTTCTGGACCTTACAAGGTAATGTCTCTAGCCCCACTTCCAAAAGCAACATGAGGTCACTGGTCACCAAGATAGTCAATCCTGTTGTTGAAGGGACATTAGAACTACAGTCTACGGATCCAGTTACTACTTGCCGCAAATTGGTCAAGGGATAACCAAAATGATTTTCTAATCCTTTACATGACCTCTGGATCTGGCAGTCGAAGGGCCATTCAGTTGCTGGACTGCTGCACAATCCATCAGGGCCAGGGGGACACGTATTTATAGCACATGGACATATGGACAGTTGTGTTACCTTGGCCAGACGCTGGTGAAGGGTCCATGTTGACGCCATTCAAGGTGGAGGGTAGTGAGTACCAGGAAGGCTGAAGGAGGCCCAACATTCATGAGAATGTAAATGTTGGTGCAGTGGGCAAACAATCACAGGCAGCCACCACTCTTAGTGGAATCACTCATCTCCCTCATTAGTTGTCATAGCTGTTCTCCATTGTCTCTGGTGAGGACTGCTGAAATCTTTAATGTGCCCTTGGTCAGCTCCTCAGGATCACCTTGCAACCTTAGAAGAGGCCATCTCATAGGGGACTCTCCAAAGGACAGCTGGTGCAGAGAGGCAGGGCTTGGCAGAGCATTAAGGTTTGGTCCCAGCCATGCTGTAACAAGCAGCACGCAGTTGCAAACATTGCACAAGGTAGATTCACTCAGCTCTTGATAAGGTGAGGTTTTTCGAAGTGCTACAGGTGAGCTACAGATTATATACTCAGAAATTTTAAGTTAATTGATTGCACCATTCAGACATTTCATGGCATTACACTGTGGCTAGCTTTGTGAGATTTCCCAGCTCCGATGAATTGATCCTGGGAAAGTGAGTTGCAGTCAGCATCGCAAACCTGGAGATCAAAGGAATCTCCTGGTCGCCACAGATGGGGGACTTCCGGGCGTCTTGCTGGGAAATCTTGGCACCATAGCAGTTTCTGCCCCATCTTCATAATCAAAGTGAAGACAGTCGTGTATTCTAGCAGTTGAGGTTTGTGACTAATATTTGCCAGTTCTGAGCTCTTGTGGTTTCCGTTGATGGAATTGAAACAAAACATGGTCATCTTACTCGTGTTATACCTACATTTATTATTGCATGTATATGGCTAATATGTTATATCTGCATATTGTGTGTAGACGCAACCAGTAAACACAGAAGTTGCGTTAGTTAGGTTGACATCTGCACCACCATTTTAGCTTTCAAAGTCGCCATTTTCTTTTCCATCGAAACTGTTACTTGCTCATTTACGAGAAATGGTCCTTGGTACGTTTTGTTTCTCCAATGCTGAAACTCGCTCATTAGTGCATACCTTTTCTGTTACATAGAGTCCTTCTCCCACCTGTCTAGAAGGGAGGATAGGCCAGACGACCTTGGATAGCAGATAGCTTGTACCAGGCTGCGGAACCGAAACTTATCCTCTGTGCCCCCATTGTATTACGATGGCTACCAGTACTTTTCCATAATAGGCAGGTCTTTGTGGGCTCTGCAACCTACATAATGTTACTTTATGCTTGTTAGAGTCAGTCCCTCGTCAGCCATCACAGGAGGTTGGTCAGACTGGACTCCACTGCAGAGTATTTTGTGAATAAACTAGTTTGCGTGTATTCTCTACTGCGTCATCGATTCTTAATTGTTTGGAAGGCAAGAGGAGGTCGAGAGTGATCAGGGTGACCCTAGTGGACCACTTCTTTCAGTTGGTGCCCGAACAGGGACCCCACCAGGTGACTCAGCCCGCACATAATCGTGTCGAGGGGGTCGGGGTTGCGTACGGTCGGATGGGCGGATCGGGGATCACCATATGATAGAGCTTGGTTCTCATAGCTGCCCCGCCTGTCTGATAGTAGTACAAAAGGGGGTGGTGATGGACGGAGCATCAGAACCAATCAAACACTCACACCTAGTCAACAGATCCGGGTTTGATCCATCACCGTTCTTTAGCCCACTCTGCCACCCCAGTTCAGACATGGCCATATGCAAATCAGTCTGACCCTGTGCCTCATGGGAACAGTCCAGCCGGAACTACAGAGCCATGCCTTCCCTGGACCGGAAACAAGCTTCCTAGGACCGGTTTCTGGCATTGCAGCCGTGTTCAGCCAGGCTTGCTTGAATCCAGTGGCAAAGGGAGCAAGGGACTCACGTCTGAGCATACCCTGCCAACTTATGGCGAACAAAGCGGTACAAAAGGGGGTGGTGATGGACGGAGCATCAGAACCAATCAAACACTCACACCCAGTCAACAGATCCGGGTTTGATCCATCACCGTTCTTTAGCCCACTCTGCCACCCCAGTTCAGACATGGCCATATGCAAATCAGTCTGACCCTGTGCCTCATGGGAACAGTCCAGCCCGAACTACCAAGCCATGCCTTCCCTGGACCGGAAACAAGCTTCCTAGGACCGGTTTCTGGCATTTCAGCCGTCTTCAGCCAGGCTTGCTTGAATCCAGTGGCAAAGTGAGCAAGGGACTCACGTCTGAGCATACCCTGCCAACTTATGGCGAACAAAGCGGTACAAAAGGGGGTGGTGATGGACGGAGCATCAGAACCAATCAAACACTCACACCCAGTCAACAGATCCGGGTTTGATCCATCACCGTTCTTTAGCCCACTCTGCCACCCCAGTTCAGACATGGCCATATGCAAATCAGTCTGACCCTGTGCCTCATGGGAACAGTCCAGCCCGAACTACCAAGCCATGCCTTCCCTGGACCGGAAACAAGCTTCCTAGGACCGGTTTCTGCCATTTCAGCCGTCTTCATCCAGGCTTGCTTGAATCCAGTGGCAAAGTGAGCAAGGGACTCACGTCTGAGCATACCCTGCCAACTTATGGCGAACAAAGCGGTACAAAAGGGGGTGGTGATGGACGGAGCATCAGAACCAATCAAACACTCACACCCAGTCAACAGATCCGGGTTTGATCCATCACCGTTCTTTAGCCCACTCTGTCACACCAGTTCAAACATGGCCATATGCAAATCAGTCTGACCCTGTGCCTCATGGGAACAGTCCAGCCCGAACTAGCAAGCCATGCCTTCCCTGGACCGGAAACAAGCTTCCTAGGACCGGTTTCTGGCATTTCAGCCGTTTTCAGCCAGGCTTGCTTGAATCCAGTGGCATAGTGAGCAAGGGACTCACGTCTGAGCATTTCCTGCCAACTTATGGCGAACAAAGCGGTACAAAAGGGGGTGGTGATGGACGGAGCATCAGAACTAATCAAACACTCACACCCAGTCAACAGATCCGGGTTTGATCCATCACCGTTCTTTAGCCCACTTTAGCTTGTTTCCAGTCCAGGGAGGACCTGGCTTGGCAGTTCGGGCTGGACTGTACCCATGAGGTACAGGGTCAAGACTGATTTGCATATGGCTGGGTTCAAACTGGAACGGCATGGTGAGCAAAAAAACGATGGATTTAGGCCGAGATCTCTGTACTGGGGTGAATGTATGACATTGTTCTGCATTCGGTCCATCAATTGTTGTTTTTGCATTTGTCACCCCGAGTGGGAAGGGTATGCCCAGACGTGGGTCCCATGCTCTCCATGCCACTGGAATTAAAGCTATTCTGGCTGAAGAGGGGTGAAACCCCGAAACCGGCCCTAGGATGCTTGTTTCCAGTCCAGGGAGGACCTGGCTTGGCAGTTCAGGCTGGACTGTACCCATGAGGCACAGGGTCAAGACTGATTTGCATATGGCTGGGTTCAAACTGGAACGGCATGGTGAGCAAAAAAAGATGGATTTAGGCCCAGATCTCTGTACTGGGGTGATTGTATGACATTGTTCTGCATTCTGTCCATCAATTGTTGTTTTTGCATTTGTCACCCCGAGTGGGAAGGGTATGCCCAGACGTGGGTCCCGTGCTCTCCATGCCACTGGAATTAAAGCTATCGTGGCTGAAGAGGGGTGAAACCCCGAAACCGGCCCTAGGATGCTTGTTTTCAGTCCAGGCAGGACCTGGCTTGGAAGTTCGGGCTGGAGTGTACCCATGAGGCACAGGGTCAAGACTGATTTGCATATGGCTGGGTTCAAACTGGAACGGCATGGTGAGCAAAAAAACGATGGATTTAGGCCAAGATCTCTGTACTGGGGTGAATGTATGACATTGTTCTGCATTCTGTCCATCAATTGTTGTTTTTGCATTTGTCATCCCGAGTGGGAAGGGTATGCCCAGACGTGGGTCCCATGCTCTCCATGCCACTGGAATTAAAGCTATCCTGGCTGAAGAGGGGTGAAACCCCGAAACCGGCCCTAGGATGCTTGTTTCCAGTCCAGGCAGGACCTGGCTTGGAAGTTCGGGCTGGAGTGTACCCATGAGGCACAGGGTCAAGACTGATTTGCATATGGCTGGGTTCAAACTGGAACGGCATGGTGAGCAAAAAAACGATGGATTTAGGCCAAGATCTCTGTACTGGGGTGAATGTATGACATTGTTCTGCATTCTGTCCATCAATTGTTGTTTTTGCATTTGTCACCCCGAGTGGGAAGGGTATGCCCAGACGTAGGTCCCGTGCTCTCCATGCCACTGGAATTAAAGCTATCCTGGCTGAAGAGGGGTGAAACCCCGAAACCGGTCCTAGGATGCTTGTCTCCAGTCCAGGGAGGACCTGGCTTGGCAGTTCGGGCTGGACTGTACCCATGAGGCTCAGGGTCAAGACTGATTTGCATATGGCTGGGTTCAAACTGGAACGGCATGGTGAGCAAAACAACGATGGATTTAGGCCCAGATCTCTGTACTGGGGTGAATGTATGACATTGTTCTGCATTCTGTCCATCAATTGTTGTTTTTGCATTTGTCACCCCGAGTGGGAAGGGTATGCCCAGACGTGGGTCCCGTGCTCTCCATGCCACTGGAATTAAAGCTATCCTGGCTGAAGAGGGGTGAAACCCCGAAACCGGTCCTAGGATGCTTGTTTCCAGTCCAGGGAGAACCTGGCTTGGCAGTTCGGGCTGGACTGTACCCATGAGGCACAGGGTCAAGACTGATTTGCATATGGCTGGGTTCAAACTGGAACGGCATGGTGAGCAAAAAAACGATGGATTTAGGCCCAGATCTCTGTACTAGGGTGAATGTATGACATTGTTCTGCATTCTGTCCATCAATTGTTGTTTTTGCATCCGCCTGTCTGATAGGGCGGCTCCTCATCTGGGGCCCTGAAAAGGCGAAACCCTTAGATCTGACCATTTGGTCTGAAGAGTCGGCAGTGGAGAATAGCCTTGTCTGACCCGTGTGCACCGGGTGAGTTTTGGTAAGTGCGGCGCCGTCTTGATTAACTTGGTGGGTCTGTGGACCATTGTGATACGGAGCGTCCTGAACGTTCTGCCAGGCCACTAGCTGAATTTGGTTAAAAATTGAAAAGGCCTGGGGCTACAGCCTGTCTTGTCGTGGTGCAGTCTGCGGACTTGGAGAGCTCTTTTGTTTGTGTGTTCTTATTGTGTGTGTGTGTTGATTTAGGTGGAGAGTGAATGCGTCTGATGCTAGAATGCCTCCGGTAGGCACTCCGAGTTTTGAGATGTATGTGAAGCATGCTATTGGCCCTAATATATTTGGTACATTGTGGCACAAGTATACGAGTGAGAATATTGAACTTTAGTGGCCACTGGAAGGTAACTTTGATGAACAAAGAATTGAATATTTTACAGGACTAATTATTTGCTAGAAGAAGTAGGCAGTCGATGTTTGATACTTTTCAGGTATGGCAGAAAGAAGCTAAACCAAGGCGTATACATGCCGAAAAGGAGTTTAGGAAGAAGGCGATGCAAACAGTGGTTCAGAAAGCGGTAGCTTATGATAAGGAGCAAACTGAAAAGGGTATTGAGTGTGCAGATAGGAAGTTTTGGTCGCAATGTAATACGTCCTATGTTGTTCAAGAGGATGAAGATACTTTTGTAGGGGATTTGTCGGACACTCGTCCCCCGTCCCCCTCTGCCCCACAGCAGATGTATCCTGTTGTTCCGTTGCTTCAACCTTCCGTTGCCCCACCACCCCTTCTGACCTTTCTGCGGACTTGACAGCTTCGGCTCCAGCTCCCTCTGTCTCCCCTCCAGTATGGCAACATGCGAGTGTGGTGACTGCAGGCACTCCGCAGTGTCTGATGCTTCCCCTCTTGTTTCTCCTCCTACTCTTACACCCACCACACAGCCATTGCTGACATTGTCACCTGTGTCTGCACCTCTTTTGTCTTTCCTGGGCATTGCGTCCGTGCGTTTGGGAAGTTTTGGAACACTAGTGCGAGGGTCAGATAGAGGGGATTTGGCGGCGGCACGTGAGCGAATGGGTAGGGCATTGATTCGGGCCGATGTGGGTGAGGAATCCGATTTATAATGTGGAAGATATATGGAGTGTGATGAAAGATTTGATCCATTTGTACAGCAGCATGCCCTTCAGCATATGTTGGCTACATCGATTGGTTTGTGGGAACAGTGTATTGGAGGCACAGCACCTCAGGTTATTTATGATATTCGAGATCGTGTATATTCGGATGGTATGGCCCCAGCACAAGTTTTTAGGTTGAGCCTAGCGCAGCGTGCATGCGCTGCTCTAGGAGAGGGCCTCTTGGAATCGCTACAGCTTTTCTTGAAGCTGGTGCGTGTGGTGCTCACACGCTATTGGGCTTTGCGTGCGTCTTCCTAAAAAGACAGCACACAATTGGGCAAAGGCGGGTGCATGTCCCACCTTTGTATTCGCCCACGGCCTACGGCATGCGAGAGCGAGCATCAGCGCCATCTGTTTCGAATTATCACGCCCGCGTCTCACGGTTGCATTAATTGTAAACAGATGGCGGTCAAGCAGCAGCTTTCCTCCCTCATCATGGCTCATTAAGCACAGCGTGCACTTTTGCTCCAAACGCCACCATTACGGATAAGCTGAATGCAATCGTTCATGCAGGGTGCTTAGTTATTCTGAGTCACGAATGTCCGCATTTGTTGAGCAACACCGCCATCCAGAGGCAATTGAGAGTTGTTCGTCACCCACCTGCTCTATCGAGGACTTAAGAATGGGATTGCCATATAAACATCATCTACATATGTTGCAGCGTTAGTTTATTTCTTAATTAATATATGTTGCCCAAAAGTCAAGGCACGCTGAAGTAGTGTGGGTAATCACAACCTCTCTGGGTGACCCAATTTATTACAAATCCTGTTTACCCTCCGGACTTTGCCTTGTACACGGGTGCATAATAATTTCCTTTTCCACGGCGCTTAAAATCGTGCTTCGCCCTTACTAGGCGCTGTACAAACTGATGGCCCGATCATCATCTAATGATGCGCTGTGTGAGACCTCTGAAGGCAGAGTTTGCCTTGGCTTGTGACCTGCATGTGACCTGCGGCAGCCGATTATGGAAGTGAACCGTGTTGCTGGTTCTGGTATCAGACTCTACTTCCAGGATATCCTCTATGAACATGGGTAAGATGATTTTCATCTGACGCTACCTGGGCTAAGACGAGATAAGTGCCCAGTTTGTCCACTCAGACATCACACCAAATCGCTTCTCTCACAGACCTCAATATAATCTCAAGAGTCCTAAAAGCAGACACCTCTCTCGGCATATCGTTAGGGTTTCCAAGCACTATACACATGCTATAAGAATTACTCTGCCAGAAGCAGCACAGCACGCTGCGATAATTATTAATGAAGGACGTGCGCGTATTCATGAGGTCATTGTTATAGTGACGGGCCTTCATGTCCTGGGCTCATTCATATGCAGTGACCAGTGACCGCATCCCCAGAAGGAATGCAGGCTATATAATTCCTATTAAAATGAGCTACTTTACCCTGAATCCAGTACCAAGGGCAGAAAATACTGCTTGTGGTCGACACAGGTCACCTCCTCGTGGAGTGCGCCATAACGCTGTGAGTTGGCATAACTATTGCGTGATTGTAGCGTTTGCAATGATAGTGCATGTCCCCTTTAAAAATCAGAAATAGTCTAACGCTGCACAACAAAAGGCCCTCATTTGTATCCACATGTTTCTCGTTGACACGTGTCCCGCTGCACACAAACAGGCCCCATTTTTTCATACATATGCACATATTTCAGTTGCACGTACAATAAATCTTCTAGAAATGACCACCAATTGGTAATTTTACCATTTGTTCCGTTAGTGTGCTTATAATATGTATCTGCATTATTTTAAGAAACCCAGATCTCTGGACCTAAATGATCATTCTTTGCATTTTCCAGCGGTAGCACTTAAACATGTTATATTTTACCACCCGCATCACAAAAACCATTTCTAAATTAGAGCACACCAACAACGGAATTGAGACCGCAAAAGCCAAAGCTGTGTGGAGATCAAACAAATGCTCCTAAACACCAACGCCACCAGTGACAGCAGAAACAATAAGGACGCAGGGATTCTTCCATTTTATTAAACGGAATGTAAGTGGACTTTTCATTACCTTTCCATGGATGCTTGCGAGGGGCCCGGCGGTGGGTAATATTGCTGGACCTTGCCAGTGTTGCCTTTCTTCATTCAGTCTTTTGTACGTGTCATGAGGTGTTTGGGGGAAGGGCTGAACATGGATGGGGCATTGTAATATTGTCAAAAGCATGTATTATTTTTTTGTGGCACAGTGCTAAGTCAGACCATTTGCATATGGATACTGCTTATAAAGGGTACACAGTATCCAGCAATTGTATAGCTCTTCAAGACCTGGTGGCACAGCTCATGTGATAATGTGCTGCATGGCTAAACACTTAAAAGGTCCCAAAGGCGAGACCTATTGGCAATGCCAATGCTTGTTGGGAATGTTGGGACCCTTCTCGGTTATCAAGAAAGATTGCATAATCGTACTCCAACTACAGTTTCCCAATTTCCGATGAGAGAGGTGCACCCTGTTTTGTATCCTGAGATCCCAAAACAGAGTAACCAGAATGGAGATGTAGTTCAGCAGCGGGTAGAGGCTGGGTTTCGGGAACAATGGGTCTATAACCCATGAAGGAGAAGTGAGGTGCTCGCTCCTAAAAGTCAGCTAACGGACACTAGGAAAAATCCTATCGCATCCTACAAAGAATTAACAGAGGGCGCCTCCTCGTCAGTTATGACTTTCGCAGACATTGAGATGTTTTTTGGGCTTTTGGTGCCAGTGGACATTTGGCAGCAGGTGCATACACAGGATCATATGGCGGAGCTGGGTGGCACTTGGAATGAGATTAGGGCATGGTATAAGTAGAGAAAGCCTGGTGAGGAGCCCAAAGCTGAAATTTTGGCCTTGCCAAGCCGCATTATTACCTATATGCATTCTCTTATCCCACCTAGGCGGGTGGTTTGGGAAAAGTTAACGGCATGTTGTCAGAAGAAAGAGGAAAGTGTGTCAGATTTCTTCACTCGTTTTGAAGGGGTGTTTTTAGATTTTAGTGGCCCAGATTTGTCAGTTGAAGGTGGTGTTCGGTTATTTGTCAATAGGTTTGTTACAAATTTGCTTCCTGAAATTGCGGCTTGGCTGCAAGCTTCTGAGAGCACTTGGACTACTTCCTCCCCTTGAGTGATATTGAGTATGGCTCAATATTATGAGCATCAAGAAAATGAGTAAAAGGATAACGTGGAGAAAAAGAGTAAGGATTTGAAAACGAAGGTGTTACGGCAGCAGGTTGCAAGGGACTCTGGAAGGGGCCGAGGCTCTGGTTTGGCTCAAAGGCCACAGGGTGCCAGAAGAGTTGGTGTGCCCTTGGGGCTGAATCAGTGCGCGTATTGCAAAAAGGAGTTACATTGACTAAGCGAGTGTCCAGAACTGTTACAGAAACTTGCAGTACCCAGAGAGCGGGGTCCTAGTGGAAGGGGCCGTGGACAGGTTGGTCAGGATGAAGATCAGGTTGGTACAGCTTCAGTGGGTCGTAAAGATCTAAATTATTTCGATGACCCCAGGGGAAGGCAGTATTATCATGATGATAATGACATGGATGAAGTTACTGGGATGTCCTATAGCTAGGACAGCAAGGGACAGAGTGAGGGACCAGTCCAAATTCCTGTAGATCAGCGTGGTCCTTATGTCATGGCTGATTTGCGTGGTTCGGCACAACATTTTTAGTGGATACAGGTGCAATGAATAGCTCTGTTTCTCATTCGCTGGACCCCGGGGCAGCCCTATCTGGCTGTAATAATGTCTTGGTAGGTTTTTCGGCCGTGCCGGTTGTGTGCCCCATATCCCGACCTCTTGCTTTTACTGTTGGTCCCTTTACCGTTGACTCCCCATTTCTGTTGACAGCAAATTGTGGGGAAAGTTTATTAGGATTGGATTTGTTGAAGAAGTTACATGCCACCATCTATTGTTCCCTGGATGGTGTTTATCTGACTTTTGGACCTAATGTGGTTAATACCAAACATTGTTTGCCGATTGATGCACCGCTTCCTGTTGAATTTAAGGATGTACCATCCTTATTGTGAGCCACAGGTTGATACGGAGGTGGGGCTGTGAAAGATACCACTAGTTTCAATAACAGTCAGAGATAATGTTGTACTTCCTCATACAAAATATCTCGGGCTGAGGAACAGGCTTTGATGCAGATTATACAGGACCTCATCAAATCAGGGGTAGTAGAGGAGACAGTCGCGAATGTGTGCAATAGCCCCATTCTCCCTTTTCTTACAAATACACCTGTGGACACACCTGATGCACATCCTGATGTCTATCGTTTTGTGATTGATCTACGAGAAATAAACAAGATTGTTATTCCTCAGTTTCCAGTGGTCCCTGACATTACTGTCCTTTGGACTAGGATTCATTCCACAGCTAAATTCTTTTCTGTTATTGATTTGAAAAATGCTTTTTTTAGTATTCCAGTCCATCCAGACCGCTGATATTTATTTGGTTTTGCTTTAGCCGGTAGAAGTTTCCAGTTCTGTAGGGTTCCTCAGGGGTATACCGAAAGTCCTAGTATTTATAGCCAAGCTTTGAAAAGTCAATTGGACTCTCTCTCTCTTTCCGCAGGTAACATATTATTGCAGTATGTGGATGATCTTTTAATAGCCTCCGATACCGAAGAGGGTTGTCGGGATGCCACGGTTTAATTGTTAATGCATTTGGCGAAAAACGCACATAAGGTGTCCCTTTCTAAATTTCAATATTGCCAACAGCAGGTCACCTAATTAGGTCACCTGCTGTCGAAGGAGGGTTGGATGCTAACACCGGAACGAGTTGATGCCTTTGTTAAGATGCCTGTCCCTGTGAAGTGCGTGCTTTCATAGGCATGACCTCGTATTGTCGACACTGGATCCCTGCTTACTCTTTATTAATACAGCCTCTGCTTTGCTTGATAACTAAAGATGTGTATGAACACCTGCCTTGGACGCATGAATGTCAGCATGCTTTTGAACAATTAAAAGTTACGCTTTGCTCTGCACCTGTGCTTGGCACGCCTGATTATAAGAAACCCTTCGTGTTGTACGTACACGAAGCGGCTGGATGTGCACTTTATGTGTTAACACAAACGTTTGGAGGTAAGCAGAGGGCGTGTGCTTATTTTTCTGCTATGCTTGACCCTGTCGCCAAAGCCCTCCCAAGCTGTTTAAGAGCCGCGGCGGCTGTGGCGGTCTCTATTCGACAATCGGCAGTGCTTGTTCTCAATCATGATCTCACAGTAATGGTACCGCATGCTGTGGATGTACTTTTGAATAAAACAAAATCGCGGCACCTTACCAGTGCTCGTCTGACTGGGTACAAATTAACATTGTTTGCACCTATTATTACTATCAAAAGATGCACCATACTGAATCTGGACATGTTACTACTCCTCCCTTCGGAAGAAGAGGACAAGGATGTCCATGATTGTCTGTTTAGGGGAGAGGAGGAGACGAAGGGATGGGTAGACCTGACTGATGTTCCCTTATCTGACCCTCAAGGGGAACTATATATTGATGGCTCTTTTTTCAAATTGTCAGATGGCACCACTACAGCGGCGCATGCTATTATCACACTGCGCACTGTAGTTGAGATGTCAAGTGTTCCCCCAACAATCAGCGCAAACTGCGGAATTGATAGCTCTTTTGCAAGCATGTGAATTAAGTGAAGGAGTGGCTGTAAATATTTATACTGACAGCCAGTATGCCTTTGGGGTGGCCCATAATTACGGACGCCTCTGGGCAGAGAGAGGATTCTTGACTTCAAAAAAGAAAATACTGCCATGGCGACGGCAAAGACTCTTATTAAAGAGTTTTTCCCGCGCTGCGGCTTGCCCCGTTTGATTTGGAGTGACAACGGAAGTCACTTCAACGTGAAGGTGATCCAATTGGTGTGCAATGGTTTGCACATCAAACAAAAATTCCACGCAGCTAATCACCCTCAGTCAGCAAGTTTAGCTGAGAAATACAACGGTACTCTCAAGCTAAAATTGGCAAAAATGAAAGAAAGTACTGGGTTGCAATGGCCAGATGCTTTACCTATTGCCCTATTGTCCACCAGAATGACACTAGAATGACAGCCATTCTAGAACAGGATTATCACCCTATGAGGTGACCTCTGGCCGTCCACTGAATGTGTGGGGTGTCCCTAGACCAAAGAAGTTTTCTGAGATATATTATCCATTATTGGTCGACTATTTGTATGAACTCACTAAAAGTTTGTGTTCTGCTCACCAACAGATCCACAAGGTGTTACCTTCAGCACCTGAGGGGCCTGGGAACACCATTCAGCCTGGAGACTATGTTTTGACAAAGAGTTTCCAGAGACGAGACAGATGGAAGGGACCCTATCTGGTCCTCATCGCAACAAGGATGGCAGTAAGAGTGGAAGGCCGGAAGCACTGGATCCACGCTTCCCACTGTAGACTGGTGCCGCTACCGCTTCCCTCCGATGCTTGGGTTTGTGATGGCATTGAAGACCATGAGACTGAAAAGGTCCAGAGATTCCTTCCATTCTCTGATGCCCAACTAGTTTGGACGCAGACAGAGGAGGAAAACGAGGATGTTTTGAATGCTGCAGTTCCCCCAGAAATTAGGGCTGCTCAGGATTCTACTGCATCTAATTCGCAGGAGCCTGAGTCTCAGTCCTCGGCGGACCCTGAATTTCAGATTCTTCTTGGAGATGAGACAGTGCCTGTAGTATAAAGGTAAAATTTGCGTCCTCAACAGAAAGATAGTGCACCGAAAGTAAAGCGAGTGTAGTTAGGGATAGACTTTATTGGATAAGATTAGTGCCAATGCCCCCTTGATTCTGCATTTTCCCAATAGATTAGGGAGTGGAGGAACTGGTGCACTGTCTAAGACGCAGGACAGGATAAGCTGAGGGTATTCTCCAAGAAGGGAAAGTGGCCTATCCTGAGACCACTGAACAATTGCAGATGAGCTACAAAAGTGTGGCTCCACCGCGGCATGCGCAATAGCACCACAGAGGATTGGACAATAGAAGCCTGCCAGGGAGGTTTAGAACAGACCCGGATTCCTTTTTTTTTCTCTTGGCATAATTCTTTTATTTTTTCAGTGTGTCCTTTCCATCATTGGCTCCATCATATAACGTCTTTTTCTATGGTGATTTGCTTTGAAGAGGAGTAGTATAAATGTATCTGTTTGGTCGCCCTCTTGTGGAAGATGAACAGTTTCTTGTCGCCTTGCGTCCGGGGCAGATTCGTTTTGAATGGTTGCTCAGGCAGAAAATATTTTGGGTTATAGGTGCAGTGTTGTTCCTATTGGTGGGCGGGGCTGTTCTGGATTTTGGAGTGCTCTGAAGTTACTCCATCATGAGTCCTATATCAGACTGATCCTTCAGATCGTAATAAAAGAGCCACATATAGTAATGTCTTTTTAGACACACATCGTAAATTCTTTGGGGATAACACAACTTGTTATCCCACTGATTCTGTTCCAAGTTTATGGACCCCCCTACCCCTTCTCATTGGTGAATTGCACATATGTTCGTCCTCCCCAATTCGTAGAAGTAAAGGGTGAATTTGGTCTGGGATATCCTGGACCTTGCTTATATTACAGAAAGCTGAAAGGAACAGGATACCCTGGATGCATGCCCAAAATGTATTGTGGTGATCTGTACCTTGATAGACGGAATATCACCCTGACAGGTTGGCATTACCAAAACCTGATTGTTACCAAGGAGGCTGGGTTTTATTCTACGTGTTGCCCTGAAATAAACAGAACTGACTCTTATTTATATCTAAATTATTCTGGCAAAGTAGTGTATAAAAATGTACTATGTTTATGTAAAAAGGATGATCCTAGTACAAAGGGAATGAACACTAGATATGCCTCATTAGATTCTCAAGGTCCACTCTATGCACATCCAGGTTTTTATTTCTTATCAAATGGTACGTATTCTAATATGTACAACAGTACAGAGGATGTGGCTTTGGGAATGGTGTTACCTCTTGGAGTACCTTGTAGGTACAGCAGACCAAATATAATATGGGTAAAGAGAACATTGACCAAGGCATTCTGTGAGGGTGTTACCAATTTGGAAGTAAATAATTATAGTAATGGTATCACTTTTGGATATATTCTTTCCTCTATTATTATGTTAGGTGGTATCGCTATGGCCCGGGGTGAACAAGCTAGAGAGTACTTTGGGTGTAAGTTGCAAATTTGATCTAAGTCTACAGTGTCAGCTTTACGGGACATCATGACTCAGTTGGAAAGTATGCGCATATACTCTGAACAAACAAGATATGCAGTTGATTTTCTTATAGCCCAAAACGGTGGTGAATGCGCAATAATAGGAGAACAGTGTGTGGTCGGTATTACAAATATGGAAAAGAACCTTACACAGCATATTTTAGACATTTTGGAAAATGTAAAAGGAATGGAGAGCGGAGATTGGAACTGGTCTCTGTTCGGTGGTTGGGGATGGATTTTAGAAAAGGTGATATATTTCATTGTCCTTTTAATATAATGCTGTGTTTTGATTCAATGCCTGCCCTTATGTTGCTCATACTGTACTACTTATCTCACTCCTAAAAGTGTTTCAATACATGATACAAATGCCTCCATAATGCTTCAAAAGGAGCTTTATACCTTCATGCAGCTGGACGAAGGAGTTTTTGGTTCATCTACTTCCCTGGCAGGTTCTGTCTCTGATGCTACTTGCACCGTAAATGTCTAGTGTTATATTTTTCTTTACGTTGGTTATGTTCATATAAGTATTTGTACCTGAGATATATTATCGCCTGCATTGCTATTTTTCCTGTCCTCTACTAGAATTGTAAAGACCCTTACATAATAGCAAGAATAAAGGTTATCCGTATTAGCATAACACGCTAAAAGGAGGGTCTGAAAGAATTGAAACGTAACATGGTCATCTTACTCATGTTATACCCAAATTTACATTAGCATGTATATGGCTAAGACGTTATATCTGCATATTGTGTGTAGACGCAACCAGTAAACACAGAAGTTGCGTTAGTTAGGTTGACATCTGTACCACCATCTTAGCTTTCAAAGACGCCATTTTCTTTTCCATCGAAACTGTTATTTGCTCATTTATGAGAAATGGTCCTTGGTAAGTTTTGTTTCTCCAATGTTGAAACTCGCTTATTAGCGCATGCCTTTTCTTTTACATAGAGGCCTTCTCCCACCTGTCAAGAAGGGAGGGTAGGCCAGACGACCTTGGATAGTAGATAGCTTGAACCAGGTTGCGGGATCGAAACTTATGCTCTGTGTCCCCATTGTATTACGATAGCTACCAGTACTTTTCCATAATAGGTGGGTCTTTGTGGGCTCCGCAACCTACGTAATGTAACTTTAAGCTTGTTAGAGTCAGTCCCTCGTCGTCCATCACAGGAGGCTGGTCAGACTGGACTACACTGCAGTGTATTTTGTGAATAAACTAGTTTGCTTGAATTCTCTATTGCGGCATCGATTCTTCATTGTTAGGAAGGCAAGAGGAGGTCGAAAGTCACCCGGGTGACCCTAGTGGGCCACTTCCTTCACCGTGCAGACAGATAAAGCCATGGTCTTTGTGTCAAGTGTGATCGGGAAGGTTTGGAGAAGCTGGGAGCTCCACAGCAAATCAAATAGGAACACAAAGGCAAGTGAGGCAGCCTCACTTTACTACCTGTTAGCCTATCGGCAGCCGCCTATCGGCAGCCGCCTCTCCCAGAGAACAAGGGGCCAGGATTGGACTGAGAGAACTCTCTAGCCACTTGCGTTCTCCCACCAAGCCTCCATCGTAGCCATTGCTGAATGACAATAGATGTAGAATTACATCAGTTTGTATAGTGATCTCTCTACCGCATTTTTTTTGCAGATCGCTTCCAAAAAACCTCAGATGGATCTGACAAGAACAACTGATTCTTTTTTAATTAAGACCAAAACAGGTCTTAGTAGATAGAGCCAAGCAACCTTTGATGGATCATTTGAGTACTAGCAGAGCCGGCTGGTGCTGGAACTTTTCCGAGATATCCTCTGAGTAACCACATTTTTCAGCACAAAGAGCATATGCGAGTCTCTTTCGACTGCTCAAAGAAGCAGAAAGAAAGGAGCCCTTGCAGCTTGTCTGTTCATCCTGTTAAAGAACATTTCAGCCTAACGAACGTGCCATGAAAAATTGGAAGCAAGGGATGTTTACTTAATTAGTGACTAAACAATCCTCGTATACGAGGCAGTTTTCTCAATAGTTTGCCGGTCCAGCTTAATGAATGTGTTTTGCAACCTGCCGTAACCTTAAAAATGAGATCAAGATTTAATACCGAATTGTGTAATCACCAAAAAGTGCACAAGTACAATATGCACTAGCGAGATCTGTGCATTTCTAGTGGAGAAGCAGCATAAGTGTGCTGCACCTGGTTCACTTCTGTATACACAGACGCAGAAAGCATGCATACCCTCTCCCAGCAGACGCAACGGGCCAGATTGACCACTGAAAAACATTTTGCCTGAATCACACTTATTCCTGAATGCCACTCTGCCTACCGAACACTGCAAAACCAGGCCAGACCTTTGGGGTCAGCCATAGAAGCCTACAGTGAACACCAGGCTCATGCACACAAAATGCAGGGCTTCCCAACAAGAGGGCAGAGTGGTCTTGGTAATGCTGCCAAAGAGAGAAAATATGTTATGCAATATGTGACTGTGTCCTGTGCAGCAAGGTGGCATTCGTGGGCCAATGGCACATGCAAGGAGGCTTTAGAAACCCCTGGGTCTGTGGATTAACCATCAAATCCGAGTAGTGAAAGCCATTGTTCGGTGCACTCTCTGTAGAGCACCCAAACAGACTCTCACACAGGGTCGTAGCTTCTGGGTGGGGCGTGTTTGGGGTGTTACACTCCCCCTAATAAATGTATTTTCTGATAAATAGTTGGATACAGATGCTTTCAGTCGGAGTTTGTGAGATCCACAATAATGTGAGAGGTGCCCTTATTATGCGAGAGAGACAGGGTCAATTCGAGGAAGTTAGAAGAAATTGGAGAAGTGTGGCTTAATGGTTAGAGCGGCAGACCCTGATGCAGAGGTCTGGCCCGGGACCAGGGTTCAATTCCCGCCACGGCGGTTCTTGGATTCAATTTCCCCGGACCTGATAATTCTCACCTCAGTGCCTATTCTAATCATGGGTCCCACTGTGCAACTCTGGGCAATGGCTTGCTTAATCTCCACAACGGCCCCCACAGCGCTAGGATGCCTGGCTTCACCTTGGGGGGTGCCCAGGAGTGGACATCTCACAGGAAAACCAGGAAGGGTTCCACAGCAGTATGAATACAGCGCTACGAGACCTCTGGGTAGAAGTGCACTATATAAGTACAAATACAATTATAATCTACACAAAAAGAGAATCCCCCTCTTGTTGGATATTCTCATTATATAAACAACACTCTAATAATCACTTTCTATTCACTCCAATATTCACACACTGAACTTTTGTAATCTGTATATATGTTTCATTTATTATAAAAAGTATTTTATGTTCATTAAACTCATTATCTTAAAACAACATATACATAGCTTTGTATCTGATCACAAATGGTATTTCTTCAAATAGATATCTAATCTATATTCCATCAAGGTTAAAAAAAAAAATCATATATTTCCATAGACAATATCACCATAAAAACACTAAGAAATCACATAATACATAGAAAATTCACAAAAAATTCTGGAGTTGTCGACGCAGCGCTTCGGTGGATGGAACTTGATTGACACCAATACAGGACAAAAACGTTTTTGACAACAAAGATCTCTCTGCACTCTGTTAATCTAAAACCACTTCATGTTGTTCCAGTTGGTTGCAGAAAGGTTTGGGAGTTGTTGTTTTCTTATATTTATTCCTTGTATGACCATTCAGGGAGATTTAGATTTATACATTTCCCTTTTTCTCATCCAAATGATAATTGTAGAATAAATCACTCTGTGTGTTCCTTGTCCTCTTTAACCTCTTCGATGCGGCGCCGATTCCCGCTCAGCGCTGACCGTTTCTTGCGCGGGTGTGGTCATGACGGAACGGTTCCGTCATGAGCACAGCTCAACCGACGCTCATGACGGAACCGTTCCGTCATGAGCACCGAAAAGGTTAAATATAAGGTGATATTGTCTATGGAAATATATGAATTGTGTTTTTAACCTTGATGGAATATAGATTAGATCTCTATTAGAAGGAATTCCATTTGTGATCAAATACAAAGCTATGTATATGTTGTTTTAAAATATTGATTTCAATGAACCTAAGATACTTTTTATAATAAATGAGACATATTTACATATTACAAAAGTTCAGGTTGTGAATATTGGAGTGAATAGCGAGTGTTTATGAGAGTGTTGTTCATTTTATGAGAATATTCACCATAAGGGGGATTCTCTTTTTGTGAGGGTTTTGTGAGATGACAGTCAGATTTCAGCAGGGATGTTTACATACACACAGACAAAAATGGACTCACACACTGTTTTGAAAGTCCTCAAAATATTGCTTATTTGACATAATATCGTATTTTCTCTCTTAGTACTCCTACCAATCCGCATTCCTCTCCCTTTGTATTGCCCCTTAGGCCCCTCCCATGCACCCTGCTTGTTGTATAATGCATTGAAACATTATATGCAAGCCTGAATTTTAGAAAATCTGAAGCTCACACGCCCCAGTCTTACTGACCAAGCTACGCCCATGCTCTCACAACCTGGGTTTAACATAAGTGCAGGCTACGCATTGACACAATTTAAATTTGCACAGGTGCTAAAGTGATTTGGAAGGTATAAATATTTCTTCATTCTTCCCTCATCATATGATGATAGGTATAATGAGATATTTTTGTTTGCAAGTGTTTGGAATCAGCATACAGCGCTTGGCTGCCCTATTAGACAGAACGCCCAGTCCAGTGCCAGAACCCTTTGTAATGACTATGTTTTATCATATGCAAAAGACAATTCATTTTCTTGTTTTTTAAGAGAAAGCAGAAGGTGCACTCGTAGTGAAGTCAGACACGTAAGCAGTATTTCCAAAAATATTTCCTTTATTCGATCAGTCTTTAAAACTGGCACACAGCCAACGCATTTCATTCCCACTAGTGCCAAAAAGGGAACTTCATCAGGGCTGTAACAATCATTAGGCCTGGGCTAAATTTCCGTTCCGCTCGCGGAAATTGCGATAATTTGACATTTTCGCGTTCCGCGGAGAGCGCGAAAATGTCAAAATTTCCGCATTCCGCAGCTTAGCGATAATTTGTTTCTTGCTCGCGCTGTAAAATAATACATTCTCGCGTGAGCGCGATCGCCTTACCTGAATCCCCGCATTCGCCGACAAGTTTTCCCGATCCGGTCGCGTTCTCCACGAGATGTTGGATTGTTGGTAGCCATTTGCGCTGTCTCGTGACAGTTCGCGCCCACAGTAATGTCATTGGTCGCGCGATCACGTCTTTCTTCTCGCGATCATGCACCGCAAGAAGGGTGAAAACAAGATGGCCGCGCCCGCGAGCAACCGCATGGGTAAGTTGGCGAGCCGCGACCACGCAGAAAATACCGCGAACGGGCGGGAAAAAAACTTCCGCATCTTCGCGATATTTCCGCGTGTTTGCGGAGATTTTTAACATTTTCGCGATAATTTGCGAAAGTCACTTTATCGCAAATTCCGCCCACCCCTAACAATCATAGACAAAACATAAAATTACAAAAAGAATATAACCAACATTTAAAAGTTTACAAAATTCAACACAATGACCCACAAACTGATACACAAAGGATTGTTGTCACATGGATATTACAAACATGTATACATAACATTAAAGAACATGCAAATTACACAAGACTAAATACATAACGCATTAACATATCTAAAATAGGAATATAAAATTCCTAAACAAAAAAATGACATAAACGTGGGTATATTCCAAAGGGAAGGGCTATACCAAAAATAGTGACATGAATATGTCATAAGAGGTTTTGAGGAGGGAGAGTTAAAAGAGAAGGGAAAAGAACAATGAGATTTGAAAGCACGTGTACAGGAACATCGAAGGGCAATAATCAAGAAGGATAGCAGCTACCCCCTCAGCGATCATTATAGGGATATACACCCTAATAACAATTTCTGGTTTCATGGTATTGACCATGTCCCCAATGGATATAGTGGTGGGAATCGCGAACTGTTAGTCAGACAGAGGGAGGCAAAATGGATTTGTCGCCTTCAAGCAACCTCTATGGGACACAATGCGGATAGTGAATTACATTACTTTTTGGGAGAAAGTACGACATGCTTTGAGTACCCTTTCCTGTATTTTAGGCTATAAGCTTTTTGCCCTTTATACTAATATATATTAGTCAGGACTTCCTTATCCAAAATTTTCTCTGCTGTCCCCCCTGTCTTACTGAATCAGTATAGTGCTTTTTTTGCTTATTGGTGGGCTGGGACCAATTATGGTTACTCTGTTGCCTTTCACATCTCCACTTTGTTTGAGGTGTCTTTTAATAATTATGTATCCCACCACAAGCCCTTTTCATCTCATTTTAATTTTTCTTTGTTATGGCTATGTCTTCTTTATTGGAATTACGAGAATTAATATCATTTAATCACTTATTTCGACTACACTAGTCATATTATTAAAACACATTTTCTAATACTTAGAAACATAGTCGTTTCAGCCTTCACTTTCCCTCGAGTTGGACTTAACCTTGTCTTTTGCGACAGAGTACTGGCACTTTTGCTACCATTACAATATGGGCGCCAATGTTGTCTTTTTTATTCAGACTACTATCTGAATTTTGTTGATAAGACCGCCGGCACTTTCTTGTTACTATAAGATGGCTGCCATTTATATGGATTTCCTTAATAGTACTACCGGCGCACTGTGTTCTTCCTTACTTTTCATGGGTATTTGCCACCTGCTTTGTTAAGACGCTCAAATCATTGTAATTGACGGGTTGACGCAACAAACCCTTTGGCCTTTTAACAATGGCGCCATTCCCGTATTGATCAACTTTGCCGGTTATTATGCCGTTTCAGTTTAACAGAGTTTTTGTTACTTTGCTAACATTACAATATGTGCGCCAGTGTGGCCTTTCCTATTCAGATTACTATCTGAATTTTGTTGATAAAATTGTCGGCACTTTCCCGTCACTATAAGATGGCCGCCGCATACATAGATTTCCTTAATATTACTACCGGCGCACTGTGTCCTTCCTTACTTTCCATGGGTTTTGCCATCTGCCTTGTTGATACGCTCAAATGATTGTAATTGACGGGATGACGTAACAAACCCTTTGGGCTTTAAATAATGGCGCCATTCCCGTATAGATCAACTTTGCCGGTTATCATGCCGTTTTAGTTCAACATGCTCTAGAGGTAAGTGGACCACGATCTTTTGTACTATCTCATAGTTTACTGGCGGATTCTTAGCATACTTAGGTGTGCTTTCGGTAACTTTTTCATTATGGTTTATTTATTTATTTATTGAACTTCTTTGTGGCTGTCGGGGATATTGCTTTTATTTACATATAGAGAAGTTTAGTTGGCTTTACAGCCTACGATTATTTCTGATTAACCGCCTGCTTAGTTACTTACTTAGGGAGCGTGTCGGGAGGAGACTATCAGACTCTCGACCATACGTATAAACTAATTCTTTGGATGTGTCGTTTTAGTACGATAGTTTGAATTTTGTGTGATTATGCTATTCTTCTTTTGTAAAACGAGCGCTACCGTCTTCAATCTTGAAAGGTAGCGTGCTGGGAGGAGACGACTTGCTCGCCTACGCACTCATTTGTTTATCAATACTCAGGATGTATTATGGCAAGATCTCCTGCTTCTCACGTCTAACGATCATGTTTGATTACTGGTTCCTATAGGACATCTTAGATAAGGGTCCTGATATTTACTCATTTATAAAAATACTCTCTATACTTACATTTTTTGCATTCAATAGGAATATTGCACCTTTTATTTGAAATGTGCATCACTTATGTTTACCTTAGTGACCTGTGCTATATTTGGCACTCGTCGTGTTGTGCGTAACAATTACCTTTTTTCCTTTTTTCACAGAACACATGCCAAGATCATTTGGCAATTAAGTGGCGTTTTGGACTATGTTCATTAATTTTAAGGACTCCTTGAGACACCGTGACCACAATACATGAATTTTTCGTTTGTGATAGGTGAGTCTCTTCTCGGAGTTACTCCCCTTTATTATCAGTATCGACTCCCACTTCATACTTTACAAGCGATGCGTTTTTTTGGGTGTTATTTAGAATACGTTTTGTCCCCCTTCCACAATAGCTTAATGGCGATACCCTACGTTAGGGATATTATTATTTTCCTGTTCTTATCTCTTAGTAACCTTATGGGTTATCATACGAGTGCCTTCTAATGTCACTCTAATGTTAGGGGTTTGACTCTTCTTTAAACGTTCACACTGATCACTAAATATAGGAGATGTTCTGAGTGCACTTTCTGTTTTTACCACTCTAACTATAGCTTTTCCCTTCTTTTAGACCATTACTTCACATACCTGGCCCCGGGCGGATTGTGCCCTTGAGCTGTTATTTCTTCAAATAAATTTGTTATTCACCATGGAATAGTTGGTTATCCAAGAAGTGAGATTTAGTGATATTAATATTCATGCCGTTTTTGATTCCTTGCATTTATTTTAAAGATAACATTTTTATTACGGTACTGTTCCTCTCTAGGATATAATAGATTGCTAAAATGTATGATACCTTTCAAATCTCATTGTTCTTTTCCCTTCTCTTTTAACTCTCCCTCCTCAAAACCTCTTATGACATATTCATGTCACTATTTTTGGTAAAGCCCTTCCCTTTGGAATATATACTTACCCATGTTTATGTCATTTTTTTGTTTAGGAATTTTATATTCCTATTTTAGATATGAATGCGTTATGTATGTAGTCTTGTGTAATTTGCGTGTTCTTTAATGTTATGTATACATGTTTGTAATATCCATGTGACAACAATCTTTTGTGTATCAGTTTGTGGGTCATTGTGTTGAATTTTGTAAACTTATATATGTTGGTTATATTCTTTTGGTAATGTTATGTTTTGTCTAGGATTGTTACAGCCCTGATGAAGTTCCCTTTTTGGCACTAGTGGGAACGAAACGCGTTGGCTGTGTGCCAGTTTTAAAGACTGATCGAATAAAGGAAATATTTTTGGAAATACTACTTACGTAGTCTGACTCGTCTGACTTCGCTACGAGTGCACCTTCCGCCTTCTCTTAAAAAACTTTAGCTGTGATTTGCACCTCTGGACGACGGGTGCAGGAAGTGTCTGTGCACCATCCCTCAATTGACTGTACATGTGGATTGGTCGAGCTGGACCTTGGTCTGTTGTTTGCTCTTTGTTCGCTAATATCTTTTCTTGTGCCTACTTGAATGTGTACAATGCTCTGCATTAAGGTGACTGGATATCAGCTGGGATGTCATATTGCAGAACTATCATTTAGTTAACAACCTAATAACATCTAGTCTCTGCTAGCTCATCTATTAATCCCATTAACCATCTGCATGAACGTACATGCCCCCATCCCAACAAAGGATCACACCTAGATCCAGTTAATCAACCACAAATAAAGTGAAGGAAATGTGCAACATGGTTTCCGTGATAGCAGAAGACTAATCATAATAACCAATAACACTGCTGAAACCATTAACTCTGGATTCTGGTGCGGCATGCTGCCTGGCATAATGCTCTTCAATGTCTAGTTAGGGGTAGTAAGCGCTATATAAATTAAATTACAATATAATACAAATACAATCCTGGAGTTGTAAGCCATGGTCGCTGCAATCGAACCAACTGGGTTGCACTGTTTGCTTACAATAGTTTGTAGAAGGAAATGCTAACTAACCTGGTGTTCCTCTCAACACGGAGTCCTGGGGAATCTTATGCTAAATGCTATAAATGGGTATGCGTGTGCCAAATGTGCATGTGCCTGACTGCCTGAGCTGAAATTTGCCAGGCTGAAGATGACACTGCCCTGTGGGCATGACCTCCTCAGCCCAGCATAGCGCTTGGAGGACCTCCTCCTCATGACGAAGGTGAGCGTCACTGATAGCCTTGGACCTGGGAGCTTCCGTTTTAAGCCCTGAAGTGCCCACAGCTGAGGGGCAATCGGTGACATCTCGTCACAGAGTGGGGTGGGGTGGGGTTGGCAGTCTCACTGACCCCATCACACTCTGTGATGAGGTAGAGGCTGCCACCCCCTCTCACTGGCTGACCTAAGCTCAGCCAGTGAGAGGCGGCAGCAGTCCCAATCCTCTAGACACCTCAGAGGCCGAGATCACTGCAGCTGACAGTGTTATTTTTTTTTATATTTGATGTGAGCGTGCAAATGTGTATGTATGTATGTATGTGCATTTGTGAGTGTGTGCTGTGAATGTGTGTATGCTTGTGAATGGATGGTGTATGTGTACATGCTTCTGAATGCCTGGGGATGTGAGTTTACATGTAGATTGGCGAGTGTATGCGTATTTGGCCAGCCTGACCCCACCCTGCTTGAATCACCGGCCACCACTGGAGAATACTCCCTAGTAGGAAGGGATATATTGAACTCCCTGAATGACAATATCACTAGGGAGTGTGGGAGTCAGCCATGCAGAGGAAGAACAGCAGTTTCTAGCGGTTCCCCTGTATGCAGAGCAGACATCAACAGAAAATAGTATATCCATAAATTTAGAAGTTTACTTTAGTGTTGCTTCTGAAATGGCACTGTTGGCTAGGCAAACAGTGAAGAAAGGGGCGCCCTACACATATGTTAAATAGCTGTAATCATGCCTTCCCTCCCTTTGGGGCAGTGCTTAATTGGTAAAAAGAAAATAAGTGCAAGGGCTCTTGTCAGGAAGCCACTGCAGCTTGCACTACACATTGACCCTGCTATGCTGCCAATGATAGTAACAACGCAACTACTAATCATCACACTCCTACAAGTGTAACAGTTCGGACAATTTCAGGCCCCCAAAGCTAAAAGAATGGCTTAGGTGGCAGTTAATAGTCATTTTTTATGTATATTGATTTAATATTTAATTGTTGTTGTGGTCATCTCTAAATTAGTCAGACAGTATCACCTTGTGGCAGGCTGTCACAAGCTCCGGTGTTGACAATTAAGGGCCGGTGCCGAGCACCGGAAACCACTGGCTCAAATTAGGCAGTGCTTTGCGGAGACACAGCCACTAGAATGGAAAGCTACAGGTAGACAGGCTGTGAGTTTCATAAGGCTGCCTGGCGATGGTAGGGTTTTCGACAAAAAAATATGGAGCAAAACCATAACCTTTGAGATCCTGTGTAATACACTATGTACCACAGCAATGGGCTCTGTCCGGAGGTTGGAGGAGCTAGTATAAGGAAATAGTTTACTTAGGTGAGACCCAAGAGACTTCCCATGGGAAACTTGAAATCATTCACAAGCACAATGAAAAGGCATAAAAACTGCAGGTAAAAGTGTAAATATGGTATTACAAAATCAGAAGTGCAAAAACAACAGTTGATGGACAGAATGTAAAACAATGTCATACATTCACCCCAGTACAGAGAACTGGGCCTAAATCCATCATTTGTTTGCTTACCATGCCGTTCCAGCTTGAACCCAGCCATATGTAAATCAGTCTTGATCCTGTGCCTCAAGGGTATAGTCCAGCCCGAACTGCCAAGCCAGGTCCTCTCTGGACTGGAAACAAGCATCCTAGGACCGGTTTCGGGGTTTCACCCCTCTTCAGTTAGGATAGCTTGATTCCAGTGGCATGGAGAGCACGGGACCCACGTCTGGGCATGCCCTTCCCACTTGGGGTGACAAATGCAAAACAAGCATTTTCAATGCAATAGGTCTCGCATTTACTAGAGTTTGAGCTATTGGCATTGTAAATGACAATGCCTTTTATTTACTTGTTGATTTTTAACACATAAATAAAATGCATTGTTATTTACAATGCCAATAGCTTAAACTCTCACAAATGCGAGACCTATTGCATTGCAAATGCTTGTTTTGGGGGTAGGCACGGGGAGATTAAGTGATTTGCCCAGAATCACAGGATGTGGAGTCGACCCGAGGTTCGAAACTTGGTTTTCTAGCTCCAAAGTCCAAAGCCTAGCGTGACACCACATTCTTGTCTCCCCAAATGCTATCCATTTCCCAGTGATTAATCAAACAGCATTTGTAGAGCGCTGCACTGTCACCCCCAGGGGTATCTGGGCGCTGTGTCTCCATCAAAGAGCCAGGTCTTGAGCACCCTCTGAAGCCTGCCAGCGAGGGTGTTGTACGGATCTGGAAGGGAAGGTCGTTCCAGGTCTTGGCAGTGATGTAGAAGGAGTTGCCACAGGGCTGGAAGGGATGCAGGGGTATGTGCAAGGGCGAGTGAAGAGGAGCGCAGGCGTCTGGTGGGTTGGTGGAAGTTCAGTGGATGGATGAGATAGGCAGGTCCTGGGTCGGAGGGCTTTGCAGGCGTGTGTAAAGAGTTTGCACTGGCATGTTTCCTGGATGGGGAGTAATTAATCTTGAATTTGGAAATAAGGTCTCCTGTCTATCTTCGGTTGGGTGACATATCCTATATCCTTGTGGTCAGGCATCTGTGTGTTTAGCACCTGGTTTACCGGGTTAATTAAGTGGAAGGCAGTAGTGATAAACCAGAGGTATCTGACAAAAAATAGCAGAATCCTAGAAAGTTTCATATCTCTCCCTCGAAGTTCCTGGCGGGCACAAAGGCTGTCTGTCCATTGACTTGGAGCTGTGAGCTCACCAATGGGCCGAGCAGTCAGACTACACTTGCTTGCAACTAAGCAAAACTCCTAGTAAGGTAAACGCTGTCGTATGTTACTGTGGTGTTTCCATAGTGCTCGTCTTCCACCGATAGGGTCTTCAAGCACTAAATCATTCGATGTCTGGAAACCTGCACCACCTTGAAAACAAGTGATTTCCGGCCACGCAGAAGTATTTCCGGATGAATAACTCTAGTTAGAGTCCAGTTGAGGATGGGGACACGCCTTTTTGTGTGCGCACCTGCACTTTGCTTATGAGGGGTGAAAGCACGTTTCCACTGGATAATCGTAATTACGTTTGAGTGTTTGGAACGCAAGTGTTAAATCATGAGAAACAGTGAAACCCTTCAATTGTATCTTAAAAAGGAGCCCAGCCCATTACTTTTCGCACAAACACATTTTGAAAGTTCACCCCACATATGCCAAACACAACCTTCGTCTTACTGGGAAGTGATGGCTTTAATTAGTGCCTTTTTAAGGCCTAGCAAAGATGGCTGCTACTTGGCATGGTGTTGTTTTCATACCCCCACCAATGTATGGGGGGAAGATAGGTAGTGTTCCACTTCCCATCCCAGAAAGCAATTTTCTGTGGTTCTTGAAAGAAGTAAATCTACTATTTCAAAGTTGCCTTTCATTAGTACCAGTTTTAACAACTGAATTTAGCAGTCAGGAACTGAAAGGTCACTTGTCAGCCTTTGGAAGGGGCCTCCCACTGCGAGGGCCCACATTAATCTGCAAAGTAAGCAGAACATTATGGGTTATCCATAATTATGCAGAAAATGACACAACTGCGTGACTAGCATAATTCCAGCGACTATATATATATACAGGTTGACTTGTATGCCAGTAATTGTATATATTCTGTGAGTTAACAGCGGGCAACAGGGGGATGTGTATGCAGCTTTCATGCCCTAAATTCAAATATGATTGGCTGACTTCGTGGCCGTTAATCCTTCCAAGCCCGAGATGGATATATTGAGAACCGTCTGCTCTCCCAGTGCTGCAGAATCTTGTAAGCTGGTGTTGCAGGCCTTATTTCGAGACATCTAGGAACTTTTTTACTAGACACTGTGCTATTCTGGACTAAAATAATTACGGACTCAGTGATCTGAACGCTCGCCACTGACAAATGTGGTGATCTGGAGGTCAAGAGTATGAATTCTGGCCAGGCACGCATCCTTTCAAGATGGGTATATTGAGTACAATTAATGTGTAATATTCACATCTGATATTTAGAGCGGTTTGAAACGGCAGAACAGCACTAACTGGCGCTATGAGATCTAGAAACACAACATTAACAATTATTTTTTAAGGCATGTATCATTAAAGCCATTATGAAATGTGGCAGGTGGCGTTTCACTGTCAGGGTCCATAATATAGATTGTGTTTCTTCCATCTCTCTCTTCACACAAAATAGAACACGTCACTCCATTTCTCATTCGCTCTCTGTCGCCCCCTGTCTCTTGTAATTCTCTCAAAAACCTCCGTAGGTAAGGCTCTCTTCGTCTGGGAACAGTCGATTTGATGTATTAATGTCTCCACCGCAATTCCCTGGTACCATGAAGCCTTGCTTGGATGTGACTTTAAATATATATATATATATATATATATTTTTTTTTTCCAAACAAAGCATCCTGCATTCGAAAGTGCACTCCAGAACGGATAATTAAAGGGCAGCTGTGAAAGGGGCCACGCAGACACAGAACTGGTCGAAGTCTGCATGTGGGAGAATGGACTGGCGCAAAATCTGGCCTTCGTCCTTCTAAAATCCACTGAAGGGTAATGAAAATTATTGATTAATTAACTTTTGCGAGTGCAGAACCCACGAGGGTAATAATGAATGAGACACTATGTACTATACACCCCATAATGCATCACAATAGTGTTTTACGAACAGGCCCACTGGAGGGCAATTTGAATAAAATGCAAGAGGAAAAGGGGAGTGTTCTCGTTATCTGCTGCGCCACATTAGAAGTTTGCCTGTGATCAAGAAGTTCATACTTCGAAACGCGTAAGGCTTTTTAATGTGAAATGAAGGAAGAAAGCCAGCTGCCCTTTAATTATCCGTTCTGGAGTGCACTTTCGAATGCAGGATGCTTTGTTTGGAAAATTAATTTGCGGCCGTCCAGCCGCGAAAGAGCACCACCCGGAAACGTGAAAGGGGCCACGCAGACACAGAACTGGTCGAAGTCTGCATGTGGGAGAATGGACTGGCACAAAATCTGGCCTTCGTCCTTCTAAAATCCACTGAAGGGTAATGAAAATTATTGATTAATGAACTTTTGCGAGTGCAGAACCCACGAGGGTAATAATGAATGAGACACTATGTACTATACACCCCATAATGCATCACAATAGTGTTTTACGAACAGGCCCACTGGAGGGCAATTTGAATAAAATGCAAGAGGAAAAGGGGAGTGTTCTCGTTATCTGCTGCGCCACATTAGAAGAAGTTCATACTTCGAAACGCGTAAGTCTTTTTAATGTGAAATGAAGGAAGAAAGCCAGCTGCCCTTTAATTATCCGTTCTGGAGTGCACTTTCGAATGCAGGATGCTTTGTTTGGGATATATATATATATATATATATATATATATAATCGCAGTCGCTTAAAATCGATCATGTTCGTCGGGCACCCAGTGTTCACTGATGCCGTTTGCCCACCTCAAGGTACTAGATGGATGCCTGCACTGCTCCGTGTTTACCACTAGTGCCATCTAGGAGTCGGTGACTCATATTCCAAGGCCGCGCAAGCTGTACACAGCGTTATTGATATTTTCTTCTGCCTCGTTTGAAGTAACCGGACAGCTACACTTGTAAATAACTCATTTTATGGTCTTCCATCGCTTCTTCGTAAATATCGGTTTAACGGCATTCATTTTCAATGAACTTTAGGCATCTAATTATCGATAAGGCGCTGGTATATATATATATGAGCTGCCAATATGGAGATCTGTACAGTCCTAAACGGGAGGATTGGAGCAGCTAATTTAAGACCTTGAAATGAGGGCAATAAATGTGGTTATTTGACCGCAGTCCAAATTTCTCTAGGGTTTTATGTTTATTGACCATCTCTGGGCCTGCTCGTTCTGTGGGAAGAGGTCTGGACCTTTGATCTTCAGATTATGCACAGCACAGATGCCAGGCGCACCAAAGCAGTACACATCTGTAAGGGGGCTTCGGAGTTGAAAGCTTGTTGAAATGCGGCGCCGATGGCCTCCAGACCAGTTCTCTGTCTTTCCAATGAGAGCAAGAAGCACAGACCAGATCCTATCAGACTTCTGAAAAACTACTAGATTAACCGCAGCAGGAATCGTTTGCAAGCAATATGTGTCCATAAAATAGATACAACGTAACTGTGAGCCGCGGATTAAGACCCCATAATACCCTCGAGTGGATGAGAAATCATTCACTAAGTCAAAAGTACACATCGTACTAAAGTGCCTCTATATAGGATTTACGTTCCCGACGAGGCGCTAGAGTGCTTTAACAAATCTTATCGAGAGTTCAAATGGGAACGAGATAAGTACTACTCGCGCCGCTACCTTTACTGTGGCACACAAACTCGACTGGTCATGCACAAGGACATTTTGGCCCATTCTGAAATGTTTGTTGTCCACAACATGTTGTTTGGGTTTTGCCTCAACTTTGCAGCGACACACGCCACAAGGCGATTTTTTTCACATGCTTGCAAACCGAGTACATTTAGATGCACACAAGCGTGAGAAGCGAAGTTATGAGGCGCGTGTAAAAGAAACCAAGTAAGTGAGGTGCAAAGCGAGACGCACGGTGCGTGTGGGAGAACCTTAAAAATGCGAAAAGCTTGCAGCGTGCCAGAAGCTAGGTTGCGCGTGCGCGTGATACAGGTACACGCGCGAGAAGCCCGATGTGGAGCGGGAAATGCATACGGATGATGAGCGGTTAGATGTACCGTACGAGATGGATGTGTGTGGGTGGTACTCAGAAGTGTGGTGTTTGCGATAAACACAACACGAGAGACCGAGGGAGATACTTGCAAATGAGTACGCTGCACGCGGTCACAAAAGAGCAGTGTATGAGATGCGCGCAAGCACAACAAACAACAAGCTGTCGCCATTGTGAGGGAAGTGGGATAAGGGAGGGGGTGGCAAATGGTGAGCACTTTCTGGCCGCTTTGATGTTCTCATCAAAGCGGCCGCGAAATTAGCTTTTGTAAACGGGGGATTTGAAAGTGCAAACTAGTGCTTTCAGGCTGCCAAATGGTGTGCGCGCCCGGCGCACATGCACTGTATTTGGAGGCCTGAAAAGCACCAGTTTGCACTTCCAGATCCCCCTTTTACAAAAGCTCTCGCGAGAGCAGCGCTAAAGCGCTGGCTCAGGCGAGACCTAAACAACAGTTAATGGACAGAATGCAGAACAATGTCATACATTCACCCCAGTGCAGCGAAATCATAAAGCATGGAGCCACTGTGAATACTTAATAATCACACGTACTGGACAAAGTGTCGAAACAACGATAAAAATACAGGAACTAATGGCTGCCAGAACGGCTCCTCAAACGCTGCTAGGAATGTATGAGACAAATAAAGGTTCTAAAGTAAAAAAAAGAACGTGTTTCAAGCGTATGAAACACAATCACTTAAGAAGTTAAGGACATTAAGGAGTTGCATCCTAAAAACAAACATCTAAGCTTCAGTACACTCTTTTATGCTTTTATTGTTTTGAAACAGAAACTGTTAGATATGGGTAAGTGGAGGGATAGCGCTGCTGTCCACTGCATGTGTCTTTAAGTGTGGCATGGCTTTACTTTCTAAAACAGGAGACTGCACCATCTTCTTAACTAGAAGAATAGTTCAGCTGCCTGAGATGATCAGAAAAATATAAGCTGGACATGGACTCTGCGCTGGCAACTTTGTGATGGTGGTCCCACTTAGACTTTGTGCCCCATCAGGAGGGTTGAGAATGGGGGCAGTCGCTGCTCTCTGCCTCTCTGTTAAGTGAGCATGACATGGTGATCTAAGACTTAGTGACTAGTCGAAGAGCACTGCTATTTCAAGAGCACAAAAGTTAAGTGTTCAGAGCTCCTGAAGAGGAAGGCGAGAGAGGCATTTGTTGATGGCTGGTGTTTGCATTTGTACCCCCTCCCCTGTCATCACTGCGTGTGTCCTCGCGGAGCCATCGGGTCCAGAGGCCAAGAAGCAGATTGTTCAGTTAGATAATTGTTCCTCCCTTCCTGCCTGACCTCCAAACAGTTAATAATTACACACCGTGCACGCCGTTTAAGCTCGCCCCGTTGGGACTACATTAGCAGATCATTACCAGTGGGATGTAAACAAGGACATTACAGATTGTTAGACACACAGCACAAGGTGCAGGTGGAGGGGGTCCACGCACCAGCTGAGCCTACACTTCTCTCGAGGAACTCCGATAGGCCCGAGACCACTCGACGCAGCAGGCGAAGGTATTTTATCAGGAAGGCAATGTAGCAACCGGTTCTTGGGCCACCCCACCTGGGCCCTGGCTGACAAGAACCGGAAGTAGAGTGCTGTCTTGTCCTGTCAGGCTCTCAGTGGATCACTCTCCCACAGCATGTGGGCCCTGGCTGACAAGCACCGGAAGTAGAGTGCTGTGTCCTGTCAGGCTCTCAGTGGATCACTCGCCCACTCCACCCGGGCCCTGGCTGACAAGAACCGGAAGTAGAGTGCTGTCTTGTCCTGTCAGGCTCTCAGTGGCTCACAAGTGTCCACACTTGGCCCTGGAACGTTGGTTCTCATGACTGGGCCCGGAGAGGGTACTGGCGTGCTTGCCATGGTGCACATAAGTCTAGAGTAGATCCCGAAACACAGCACCAATGATACACATATAGAGGGTCACTGCATGCAAGCAATGGTGAACACATGCAGCCTGGGCCATGCAGGTTGGCACACGTGTACACAAAGGATGGCAGAGACTGTGCCTGACTAATTTAACATTTGTAGTGCACAGGCACACAGAGTGGGCAGTGCCAGACTCACCAAACCCATGCTTGCAAATCTGCATGCAGCCCAGACCGAGTCCTGTCTAGCTAGTCGTGGTGCATGGGCATTCAAACTGGGTCCCTATATCCTGCATAATGTATGTGCAATGACACTGGTCATAAATAGGGCAACTCTTGCACTTGGACAACTGCTGTGGTTCCCTTTGAAGTTAATGCTAGGACACAGACCCTCCGACTGGGTCCTGGCAGCACTGGCACAGAGCAAGTCAAAATGATCATGGCAGCAGGGTCAAACCGAGAACAAACCAGTCCAGGGAGCCACATGGACCATCAGACTTTAGGGATAGAGTTCTCAATGTGCAATACAAAGAGAAAGGGCTTGAGTAGGATATGCCAGAATCTGCTGCTCCGTGAGAACAAAGACTGCCACGTAATGCAGCTGCACAGGAGCAGAGACTGTCATGGAGCACGGCTGCACCACACCCAGTACATGGTTATTAGGCTGGAAATCTGGCAGTGCCTGCGAATGTACACAAACAGGGCCAATGCAAACCCAATGCTGCAAGGCCTCCGGCAATGGGGTTTGTAGCACTGGTGCCTGTGTCATTAGACGGTGCCCTGGCAACACAAGGTAATGTGCGCTCCCCGGGAATGTGGTTGGACTGACACGGGTGCACTCACACTGGGTCTGGCAGCACTGAAAAGGCACAGTAACAAGGCACACAGAGTGGGTCCTGACATCACTGTTACCTGGGTACAGTGGGGGATGAGGGCGTTGCACTGGTGCTTTAGCACAGAGGGGCACTAGGTACATCGATGCATGGGCACGCAGACCCTTGTAGCACTGTCAGAGATGGGGCACTGCCAGTAATGGCACAATCATGTTGAGAGGGGAAGGAAAGTGGTTTTAGTAATGAGACAGCTCATCCAATTAGGTTCTGCACCCTAACATCTGGTGGGATAGACAGGTCTTTAGTTTGAATCCCTGCTGAAGTTTTCAGTTTCTTTCACTCATTCACAAAACATCAGAGATTCACCTTGGCATTTGCCCTACACAGATGGGTAGTTTGGGTAATGGCTGCATGAACGCGAGCATGACTTACAGACTCTTTAAGTGGCGCTGCCCATGAACGGTCACAAGCCACGCTCATCTGCATTCACGATCATCTATTTAGAGCTGAACACTGCTCAGTGTTTTGGATCATGTATACTTGAGCAGTCCAGAGGGTCTGAGCTGCAAGAGACCTCACATTTGAAAATAAATGAAAATTAGATTTATAAAGCACTCTACTATCTGAAGGGTGTCTAGGCGCTAGAGCTCCCCTGGACAGCGCTGGTTGTACCATGAACCCAAGGACGACAGAGCTAGACTGGTGTAGAGACCCTAGATGCCCTGTTCAAGGTACACTGAGAAGAACCAGACACTCAAGCTTTGCACCCAAAAACCTTCTGCCTGAACCTCCAATGGAAAGTTTGAAAAGTACAGAAGATTCAATAACACAGTGATAATAGCAACGCCTGCAATTGCTCGTATACGCACCATCTACACTAAATACCACAATGTTCATCCTTTAAACCACTGTCTCCAGCAGACTTCTGAGGCCTTGAAGGGGACTCAATGGTGATGTCCTCTAATGTTTCTCTTTCTTCTTCTCTAAATGAACACCACATGCATTCCACAGACCCCAGAAGTTCCTCATCAACTGTTGAGTACTTCAAAGTTACATCTTCTCATACATCAAAATACATCAATATGCTGATGACACACAACTTTACAGGAACGTCTCCTCACCTCCTGACATTCAGTACCGAAAGCCCTGAATGCATCCATCCCCACCCAGATCTCCAGCACCTACTTCAGACTCAACCCACAGATACCGAATTCCCCCTATTCGATAACAACAAGCTCAACACTGACTTGACAACATGAATCTGGAAAGATTTAAAGCCTAACATTCAGACAGCACTTTGGAGCTCTGATTTCTACGACGCTGACCTCGCCTTCAAGGGACACATTACCAAAAAAACGTAACACTGCTTAGTACCTGTTCTCTCTACCAAAGGAAGTGAAACTTTTGCCCCAGAACATGATTTCAGAATAGTTATTCAAGCCCTCGTACTGTCGCCTCTGGATTGTAGCGACTAGGCCCAAATGTGTGAAATTACTCCAGCACAAAACCGTGTCCAATTTTTTGCTGGAGAGGACCAATGTGAGTAGAAAATCTCCTGTGTGTAACAGGTTTGAGCAGGAAATATGATGTGAGACATTTTCTCCGCAAACCAGTCCGTTTGCTGATTTCTTGTGTGACGTTTGAACACAGGATATGCCTCCTGATTCAATTTTCACTCAAAATACCACAAAGTGCATAATTTGTGTGTACTTGACATTTCTTGTAATTGTGGTTGCACACCCTGCTCTGCAGCCTCCCAGACTCCTCACAACTCCTCTTAAGCGCATTCTAAATGTCGCATCATGCCTCAACAGGACCTTTAGAAACAGGACTACATCACTCCACTGGCTTCCGCTTACACCTTCAAACCCAGTGGCATTATCTACAAAACCATCATGACCAGCACTCCTGTCTTTGTGCCAATAATCTGACCATTTTCGCTGCCGCTTGGGCAGCATCCGCCCGTGCAGGTATGAGCGGTGGGGCCGGGTTGCGGGATTTGACAGATAACCACGTCTGTCGAAACCCCCCTTCCACCCGGCCCCAACGCTTTTACCTGCATGTGCCGCTGCTGCCCTTGGTACATCCGCAGCCAGACACCATCAAACTACAAGTAAAGAGGTGCAAGCAAGACAACCAATGGGTAACAGGAAAACATGGAAAAACATCCCATTATCCATGAGGACCATCCACACCCTTCTTCACTTCAGGACAGAGCTGAAGATACACATCTTTAAAGAACGCTACAGGCAGGACCGCCTATACGCGCCTTCAACTTATGAAAGAGCTGAAGTACACTTTCAAGTACATGGCACCATGACACTGAACAGTCCACATCCCTATCAGAACTCACTGCATCCCCACCAGATTCATCCTCTGATTGCATTGATGCTTCTTGCCCTGTAGAATGAGGCTAGATTTGCTCTGTACTTCATCAGCACAACAGTGGCATAGCTTGACTCTACACAGCACGTGCTGTTGCTTCACCTGTTCAGGGTTCTGAATCCTGAAAGGCCCCCCTGACTGCCCTCCCGATGCTGGGAGTCAGAGAGCATCTCAACCAGCAGCTGGGGACCGTAGACCCACTCAGAGTGCAGGAAATCACATTTCAGACAAGACAATCGCATTTGGGTGGAGTCTGCCTGACTGATGTGGAGAGAAGGCTCCCTCCTGTCTATGATGAAAGGAACAGGAAATCAAGTTAAATGGAGGAATTGCTGCAAAGAATGTGATGAGTATTGAGCAAGGGCAGACATCTCCGTGGCGCAGGAACACTTCTGGGAGCAGATGATATTGTAAGTGAGAGTGGGCAGCAGGGATAAAGGATCGCATCTTTGTAAACAAGCACATCAGAGCACAAATGTCCACCCTGGGCTCTCCAGGGAAGGCAATACATTCTACAAACCTTAAATTGTCTTTTTTTCCCAAACATACTCCAACATCCTATCAATTTAAAATACACTTAAAATTAATGAGCTGGCTGGAAACTGCATTATTATCTCGTTACAAAGCTATCAGTGCTGGCTCTGTTAAATCCGCCCGCTAGAGTTAACAATACTGGGAGTGAGGGAGGAGCCAAGATGGCGACCGGAGCAGACGCTTGAGCGCCCGGCTCCGTCGGCCCTTGGCCCCGGACTATTATCCTGATTCCTATCCTTGCCGACTCTCGAGGTGAAACGTGTACGACGACGCGCTGTCCACGCCGCCACTTCCCCGAAGTCTCAGCCCGCCCGGATGCCGGAGTTTTTGGTGTTTTTGTTCTCCGCCCTGGACCCCTGCTCCATTGTGGCCTTTGCCGGCCCCTAGGAAGCTCCGCAGTCCCCGGACCCGCTAGCGCAAATCCGAGCCCCGCGGCCCCGACCTCACCTAACACCACGGACTGTCGCCAGATGAGCCTGGGGAGGGACGGCCAGACACCTCCTGCACCCTGCGCCTGAAGGGCTGGGGCTGTAAGGTAAGCCCCGGTGAGGCGGGTCTCCTGCCCCGATCGGTGGACCGCGCTGTGGGAGGCTGCCGACCCCCTTCTTCTATTGCCTAGTCGGCTGCAAAGAGAACCCGAGGGAAGGGAGGCGACTGTTGGCTTTCCCAGTTGCGGCGCAGACCTGAGGGGAACTGACTCCTTGCTACGACCCCCCCCCCTGGCCATTGTACCGTCCGGCGGTAAAACATGGCGTTGTTTGCCTGCTCGCGGCTGGGGGGTGATACTCCGGTCTTGCCCGCTGCCCGCTTCGCCCTCCCTCCACCAGCCACCAGCTCCACAGTGCCGTCCCGGATTGCCGCCGATGTGGGGGTGCAGCTTCCGCTGACATGCGGCTCCGTACTGGCCGTCCTGCGGGACTTTCGTTTACAAATGTTTGCTCGCTTTCAGGCGCTAAGTGAGCAGTTTGACTCCCTGTTGTCGGCTGCGGGCCGTGAGCGCTCCGTCTGTCATCAACACGGCGTGGGTCTGCCAGTGCTTTTGTCCTCTTGCGGGGACGCAACGGCTGTGTGTGATCGTGCTACACTGGTGCCGGCATCTGGCTTTCCCGGCACCCAGGATCAATTGCTCTCCAGCTTAACAGCGGATACTTTGTTTCCCCGTTCATTGCTGCCTGCTTCATTGTTGCCTGCCTCACCGCGTCTGCAGGAGTATCCAGCTGAGCAACACCTAACATCCTCGAGGAATCGTTCACGGTGGCCTACTGCTTCTTTTCTGTGGAACTCCTGTACTCTACATGCCATGTCTGGACTTTATGTGGTGCACAAAGGGACCTCTACAGATGGTCGGCGGCCATTTTGGGATTCTACTTCACCATCTTCTCCCAAACGGCCATATTGTCTTTGTCTGCACGGGATGCGGGGCCTTCATGTAGGGGCTGGCTTAATCTCAAGCCCGCGATCGGGCCAGGGCTAGACTGATTAATATCGCCATGGTTTCACGGAGGGGCTGGACTGGGACTGGAACTGTATGTGTACTTTGTGCGCATTCGTCACGATTTGTCTTCCTTCATCTAAATTGTTGTGACAATTCATTTTCACACGACCGCTTTTGGGGTAGTGGGTTCTCAGTGTGTGGAAGCCAAAGATGGCCGATGGTTTAGGGCGCTCTGATGATACGTAGGCTCCTCCCCACCTTCTTCTTTTTGGGAGTTTAGATTAGAATAGTCCTATTCTTTTCTCACCCCCTTTAACATAGGTGTATTGTTTTTTTATCTTTCTTTACTTTATTCTTACTCTCTTTCTTGTCTAAATTTTGGGTTTATTGGGCGACAGGCACTATGCTGGGGGGGGGGAAGGCCGTAGCCTCCGCATTGGTGTAGGGTGGGGGGGTAACTTACTGTTTTTAATTAGTTCTATGGGCCTTTTTTCTCTTTATGTTTCTGCGCTATACTTGTTTCGATTCTGGGTCCGGGTGGGGGGTTGACTGAGTGGGGGCGGCACTGGAGGGGTGCGTAATTGCTCATGTGACTATCCTGTTATATAACTGCATTGCCTCACTGCCTGCGATTTTACTTCCATTGCTGTTTTAATGATGCTGCTGCTCTCCCGTGTGGTGAAGATATCGTGCGGACTCGAATCTCCTTGGTTCTTATTCTTCACTGCCTATTTCTCGGATAAACTTATTTTGAAAACTTTAAAATTAACCTTCACTTCTCCTTTCCCTGGGGTCAAGGATCTCTCCAGTGTATGTTTCATAAATCGTTGCTAACCTTGACCGTTGAAGCACAGGGGCCGTAATGTTTGTATCAGTGCTTAATGTATCGTGGCCGGCCTGAAGGTTGTAGGCCCGTATTTGTTCTTTTAATATGCACGAATAAAAGTTTAAAAAAAAAAAAAACCAATACTGGGAGTACTAGTTATTCTGTGGGGTGGAGTGAACGGGGATAACTTTTAACAATACTGTGCTACCGATTATTCTGTGAGGTGGAGATTACAGGGATTATTTTTACCAATATTGGGGGTACCAGTAACTCTGTGGGATGGAGCTTGCAGGGATTACTGGTGGAACCCTAGTGTTCCCCTTAGAATTGAGGAATTACCAAGGAAAATGAACATTCAGGCATAATACCTTATTCCCCCTTGTACTTCCACTTAAAGATTATGGTTGCTTCCAGCAACCAGAGTGCCAGGTAAAATGTACCTGGTTCGCTTATGTACCACGAATCGTGTACTTTCCTATGGATAGTGATCCAGCTACCAGCTCTGTTGGGAATTTCGAAGACCTTGTAATCGGCCTCTTAATGTCTTCAATTTACGTCCTGTGGTGAATAAGACCCATGCTACCTGAGAGAAATAAATGTAATAAGTAGGGGTGAGCGCGACTCCTATAATTCTGTGTAGCATAATCATTCGGAATTACCTGAGAATTTCGCAAGAAGACTAATTCTGCATTTCGCGCTATTCTATTTGCGCTAAGAAATAGCACTGAGTGCAACAAAACGTGAGCAGTGAGCGTGAGTAGCCATTGATGCTTGCTAAATGTGCTCTTGGGGTAGGATTCTCCCCCAGTTTACTACCAGCATTTAGTGATATTTTCGTTACTCAAAATGCAGCCGAACACGAATAGCAAGCTTCAGTGGTTGCTCATGCTCACTTATTGAGCTCTTGTGCTAGGATTTTTCCTCCAAATTACTCTTAATTATGCAAGCAGGAGTAACGCAAGAGGAACGCTGAATTACTGAAATTACTCTAATTCCTCCAGCGTAATCAAAATTTTGCCCAGGGCTAGTAATAAGCCAGACAAAGTGATGGGTTATTAACAATCCTTTCTCAGTCATTTCGTTTTGTCTCTAAGCTTGCAGGGTCTTTCCTCCACCTATCCCAGCAGCGGCCATTGAACTCACGAGATCTCTTCATATCCACCTCACCTTGCCTACCTGTACAGCGGTCTAAGGGGCATTTCCATGTGATAAGCCCCCACCCCCAGAAACAATCGGTGAGCCTCATTCGGGTGTCAATAAGAAGCTATGTGACGGTCTTCCAGAGGCGGAGTGTTACTCAAGCAGACCTCACACCTACTGCCAGAAAGAGCTTCTGCAAGTCGTTGCTTTTACCGCACTTCCAGTCCCACCCAGTAGGTTTCACTGAGAGAAAAGTGCACAACCTGTATTGCTTGAGCACCACCCAGACCCCATGCGGCAGGTGTCACTTTAAGAATACAATAAGGCAGTGGTTCCCAAACTTTTACAACCACAACCCACTTTTTAGAACAACAAACTTTCACGACTCAGCTGCCTTTAACCCCTTCGCTGCGGCGGGAATTCCGCCGCAGCGCTGTGGGGTGTGGGGGGGCAGCGCGGTGGCGCTGTGCTCATGACGGAGCCACTCCGTCATGAGCCACGGTTGAGCTGTGCTCATGACGGAGTGGTTCCGTCATGACTCCGCCCAGTTGCATTGTCCCCCCGCACAGGCGGGGAAACAGCGCTGCGTGGGCGGAGCGGCCGCCAACGGTCGCGGCATGACGGAACCGCTCCGTCATGAGCACACGGCAACCGTGGCTCATGACGGAGCGGTTCCGTCATGAGCGGGGAAGGGGTTAATGGACATGAGGAGGAGCATTTTTTTAACCTAACAGAAGCATAAAGTGGTAGCTCCTTTTTATTTACCAAGAGTACATTTTGCGTTGAAATGGCCGCTAGTTCTGCACAGACATACTGTTTTACTGATAAAACTATACAGCACACAATTGAGTGTGTGTGTAAATCAGGGTTCTGTGAATATTTATCATTTGTGCTTCATAAAGTAAAGTTTCTTGATTTGTTTTGCTCTACTTAAAATCTTTTTCTACCACACATCAGAATATCCAAAAATGTGCTTCATGTATACTTGCCTAACTGCATACAGTTAATTTACAAGTATTTACATTCTGTTGTAGTGCAAAACAAAGATATCCTACAGCCTTTTCCTTTGACACTCCCTGTACTCCAGCAAGACTGTCTCATAATTCACTTTAAAAACTCCTCTTACTTTGCAGTCAGAGAAAGAAAAGTAAACTCCAAACCCATGTTAAAAGAGCATGCAGCAATTTGTCAGAAGAAACACAAGCAAAGGTGACAAGATAAACACAGATTTAAAGGCATCTTTATTTATTGCTTATACTTTCTTGACCCACCAAAAATCAGCTCGTGACCCGCACACAGTTTGTAAATTGCTGCTATTAGACCTCTATTATATTCAACAGCACTCTCCGTCTCAAAGGAGCATGGGCCACTTGCCAGTGGTATTAGTGTGCAGTGAAAATATAATGGACGAAAACACTGCCACCAAAAACATCCATGCAAAATGTATTTATAATTTTGCTTTCATCGTTTTTTTGGTTCAAAAGAAGTGGACTTCAATAACAGGAGCAAACAATTGCACCTTTTCTGCCCAAATGCCTTGGGATGAGAGGAAATGTGGAAGAGAGGTGCGAAAAAGCACAAAGAAGGTTAGGTTTGGGCAAAGGAAGAAAAAAGGAGGGAGCAGCTAAAAGACAACAATGGGATTACTGGAGCAGTGATACTCAAAATACAGCCCGGGGCCACTTGCGGCCCTCTTGACCATTCCATGTGGCCCCCCTGGTGAATACCAGCAAAAGGAGCTGCTTAGTTGCTGAGCACTAATATAAAAAAAAAAATGTTAAACAGGCAAACCTTTATTAACCTGCAAATAAATGTTTGCCCATTTATTTAACATTTTTGTAGACCTCCAGTCCTTACACAATCCCTGACCCACACAGACCCCTACCTCCACTCTGTCGGCATCAGTGCGGCCCTTGGTTACACCACAGTTCATACTTTGTGCCCCCTGGGCAAATGTTGTAGAGTATTCTTCCATGAAAAGAAGAGTAAACATAAAAAATGCAGACAGCCATAAAATCCAACATTTACTCAGTCAATTAAAATACTTTGTTGTTTGCATTTTTTCCAGTGTTATTTTAATACAACACAATATATAGTCTACTAGTGACACTTCAGCAGCTTTTTTAAGCCCCATAAACTAACAAAACAGTAAGTATTCTGCGGGTGTTTCTTCAATAGCATTATTAGCTGCTATCTTTAAACTTATAGAACCAACTTGGTGCATCCAAAAATCTCTCCTCCTTACAACTCAGATACTTGGTCTCCCAGCCATCTAAGAGGGGAAGCGTAATATTGAACCCTCACTGGCCGGAACCAGATCCAGGATGGACCTGTGCATCAGGTTACAGCATAAAAAGGCCTGTCAAATTCCAGAGGAAGCATCCTCCATGATCCATGCCATGCAGCAGAAAGAGGTGACACCTTCAGTATCTGATCAGGGTACACCCCAGAAACTCCACCACCACTCTCCTTCCAAGACCTGCCAGGGCAGCCAAACAGATTAACTCAGAGGTAAAACAACCAGACAGGGCAGTCCCAGAATAATTCCAACAACACACCCTCAATGTTGCAGTATTTATACTCATTCAGTTTTTCATGATGCACAGGAAATACTTAGCATGCCGTGCTCCGCCATCTCATGCAAGACATGCATTTCAAAATCCCTAAGCTGGTCCTGCACTCACTGCACCAGGCAATGCTTCACGGGGAATAATTTTACTAAAGCAATAGGGGCTGAGATCAGTCAGTTTCTTGCGGTGAGTGCATTATTGATCGAACCACCCTGTTCTGAAGAAACCTTTAATATTTTAAAGTGCCTTCTCCATGTACGTGGGATACACTTTTTCATGGTTTAGAGGCAGTCTGGAGTGCTGCTAATGAAATTATACAACCTCTCAAGATTTGTTGCAGCATCAAGAAGCATCATTCTGCTGCAGCTGCCAAGTCAAAGCTGTGCCCATCTGTAATCCACTGACCGCAGTAAGAGCAACGGAGGCAGCACAAAAGAAGGGGCTGCAGACGACAGAAATACCTTGGGTCTCGCCCATGGGAATAGAAATGCTTTTAATCATTGTTTTTCCTTACATAATTGCATCTTGTGGAATATGCTGCTTGGGTATCGAGGTGAAGTTAAGAGAGAGGTGTTTTCCTGTGCCATCCTCCCTGGTATCAACAAAAAAAACAATTGATGGACAGAATGCAGAACAATGTCATACATTCTCCCCAGTACAGAGAACTGGGCCTAAATCCATCGTTTTTCTGCTCACCATGCCATTCCAGTTTGGATCCAGCCCTATGCAAATCAGTCTTGACCCTGTGCCCAATGGGAACAGTCCAGCCCGAACTGCCAGGCCAGGTCCTCTCTGGACTGGAAACAAGCATCCTAGGACCGGTTTTGGGCTTTCAGCACTCATCAGCCAGCATAGCTTCACTCCTGTTGCATGGGGAGCACGGGACCCACGTTTGGGTATGGTGAGCAAAAGAATGATGGATTTAACCCAGTTCTCTTGAATGGGGGTGAATGTTTTGATTTGTTTTGCATTCCGTCCATTAATTGTGTGTCTTTTGCTTCCTCGCCCTAAGTGCGCTGGGTATGCCGAGACGTGGGTCCCGGGCATGTGTTGGGCTGTGAGTATGAATATACCTTCATACATAGATCACAATTTTTTTGTTCTCTTGTGTTTTTGTGTCATCCCAATCCAGGTTACCACTAGATCTGGCGGGACTACGTGCTCGCACAAAAGAATAGTGGTAGGTAGGAACTCCTCCACCCACCACCATGTGTAGATAGTTATTGTTTATAGGTCCTGATGAAATGCAGAGTGTAAACTTTGAACTCATTGCATGAAACTTGTCGACCACTTGTCTAGAGTTGAGTATTGCTCCACTGGACCATTAAGCCAGCGAGCAGCCACTCTTTTGTATTTTTAATTAAGGTGGACAACCATCCCATTAAAATTTGTTTTTTGGATTGTCCAACCTCTTTTAATATATCACTCACCCACATCACATCTACACCTTCACCTAGGGCCCTCACACCCACGGCACCATACGGCAGGAACAGAGGATCTCCGCTAAAGAGCCCCTTTATGGGTGCCCATCAGGTATTGCACCGCCGACCCGACGAGGAGCGAGTCCATATGATGAAACATGACACCTAGCTTGCTGGGTGTGTGAGGACTCTAGTTCCGACAAGGAGGATTCCCCTCCTGTGGCCTTTTCACTTGTTGTCCATCCACTTGGGGAACAGCGTACCTTTCTTTCTGTACATTCCCAGAACATGTACGCTGGACCCCATAAAACAGCCCTATTCGTCCCCCTTCTTGTTTGAGATTGTACACAATATACCCTCAACTGAAGTGTTTGAATCTCACTATGACACACTTTAATCAACCCTGGAAGAATCGCAAAGTCCCTTTACTGAGGTGCCTGTGGTAATCAGAGCCAGACTGGGAACCAAAACTGGCCCTGGCAAACTGCTTGGCCGGCCCTGTGGGAAGGGGGTCCAGACGAGCTATTTACTAGGGCCGGTTTCGGATGATTTTGTTACAGGAGGCTTATATTGCCAGCCCAAGGTAACAAAAACGGCCCCTCGGGGGTGCAGAACTGGCCCCCACCCTGGCGGCCCACTGGCAAAACGCCCGGTGTCCGCCACTGCCAGTCTGGCCCTGGTGGTAATCCTTTTGTCCTATCTCCTCCAAATGTGGGGCAGTCCACGAACCATTATTTTTGCATCTATGGTCTTCCTTGACTCTAGTCTTCACCACTCATTGATGGACTTCAGAGGGCTGAATGTTTTTTTTGTACAAGCTGGACACAAGTCCCTAGCATCCTTGAAATGTGATTTGTCACATTTGTCTTTCAAATTTGTCTTTTTACTTTATAGACGTCTGTAAAAATGTATTCAGCCCATGAAATGTGCAAAATATATTAATTTTTCATTATGTGTAATTTGCGATATTCTGTAGCTGTGAATATTCACCTAATTTAATTTCATGGGAAACACTTTCTCCTTGAATCAGTCACCTTGCTTGTAACTTATGAAAGCAAGCCTTGACTTAACTCACATTAGTTTTCATAAATTTTGCAAAACAACATTTCACAATTTTGCAACATTAATACTTCTTTGGTTTCTGTGCTGGCATTTGCAACTGTGACGTCTTGGCCCTGGCTCACTTTACACAGTGAATGCCAAAAGATTGCACCTCTGTCACTTCATTTAACCACCTGCTACCATTCCTAGGATACTCCAGGTTAGAACTGGAGGAAGATCCTTCGGGTTTCTGGGAGCCCAAACCTGGAACCATCTTTCAGCAGCCCTCAGAGCCACAACGGAACTGGCTGGTTTCAGGAAACAATTCAAAACATGGCTATTCTGCAACTAGGGGGGTCGGGGTTAAAGTAGAGAGATGCCTAATAGCACCGGGACACTCTGCTGAGTAACTTTGCGCTCTATAAATGCTTGTTCATTCATTCTCTCTTGGGTAGCTCCTAAAGAGCATTCACTATGGCTAAATGCCTTTAGGCTACTTCTCTACATTCCTGGACATATTCTTTAGATCATCTACTATGGACGGCTGTATCTACTGCATGTCCTTGGGTCACTATCCTGGCATTTCTCAAAGGATCTTATAAAGTATTTATTCTGTCTCCAAGGCACTCCTGAGGATCACTCTGCGGTTGCTGCTGGGAGGATCCTACGAGGCATTTATCCTGTATGCCTTTAACTAGCACATGCTCTGGGCTTCCACACTGTTTGTCCTGGATTGCCCTATAAAGCTTTATCCTATATATTTGTAATCAGTGAACACCTGTGTGTCAGTCTAAGGTAGGAGTACTGTGACTAATTTCCTTCTTTGCATGCCCGTGGGTTACTCCCAATTGATATGGATGGACGCAGAACATGCATCATTGCTTACTCGATGCAGTACAAGTCTGTGAGTTTCTTACCTGTCACTCTGGGAATGTAAAGAGAGCCTTTGCCATGGCTGCCAGTATGAGGTGTATGCCATGGGGCTGCTGTTATGGGCCTTCCCATGAGGCACAGGGTCAAGACAGATTTGCATATAGCTGTGTCTGCAGCGTTGCGATTGGTCTGAGTGCCGTGGATCGGTGCTCAGACTCCAACAGGGAGCCTGTGCGTGTTCCTGACCAGGCTGTGTAATGCAGCCTGGCAGGAACATGCAAAGTGCGCATGAACTGTTTGGTCAGCCAAACTGCTTATGCACACTTAGGGAGTGCATAGCACTCCTTCCCTACTCTTGCCAGCCCGCCCCACCACGGACTGCAATAGGGAAAGTAAAATGATAATAACAATATGTTAATATCATTTTATTTTCCCTTTTGAGCAGTAGGGCGACACTCCTCCGCCTCAGCGAAGGAGCCGCTGCCACACAATAAAAATGTCTGTGCCACGAGAGTAGGAGTTGGAAATGAAAACTCAACATGGAGATGGCACAGGCAGAAGAGATGTTACTACTGTGTCGAACAAACCCTTCTCTGTATTGTAAATGCAAGTCGTTCCATGCAAAAGGGATCATTTTATATACAGGAACGAAAACATTTGCTCTTGCAATGCCCCGCCCCCTGGCGGCCTCAGCTCGCACTGCACGTGCCTGTATTGCCTGGGGCGGCCTGTACAGAGCATGCTTTGAAAGGTCCCTCGAGGGGCCAGCTTCACTGAGGGGTCCCGCGGGTCCCCATTAGTACCGTGTCTCCTCCCCGGCCCCGAGCGTTTGTCTTCTGTGTCGGTTCAGAAGTGGAAGGTTGAGGGGCGAGATGAGACGCTTCCCGGAGGGGGCGATTAGAAGCCATCATCAAAATTCCTCCTGCAGAAAAATGCTTAAAACATTCAGTGATACCCCGAGGATGCTTAGCAAAAGAATCCCCCAACCGCCAGCCCAAAACCTGGGTCCTTTCTTTCGACCTATAATCGCCCTCCTTCCCACAACCCCCATTCCACTTTCTCACCCGTCCCTTCCACCTCATTTTATTCCTTCACTTGTGCCCAGCCCCACTTTCTTCTTTCTCATAGACTCTTACATCCTCTTTCCTTCTTCCATCACCCTTGTTCTCTTCCACCTGCCCTCACGGTCTTTCTGTTCTCCCAAAGCCCCCTGTTACTATTTTCACTGCGCTCCATCCACTGGGCCCCTCTCCTTTCTGTAATTTCTCTTCTCCACCACTTATTCAACTCATTGTCTCCTTAAACCTAAGCCTTTCCTAATCTATCATTATTCGTTCATTCATCCATTCATGCACTCCCTCTCTTACTCTGATTTCTCCTGTCTTACCCACACCCTTGCTTCCCTTCCACTTTCAACTCTTTGTTTAGTGGTTCTCCACTCACTCTAACCGTGACCGTCTCTTCTGCCTTCCTTAACCCCCATTCCTTTCTTCTTGCTCCTCTTACCACATATTTTTGGGTGATCCAACCCAACATGTTTCTACCGGTCTCAAAGAGACAAAGAATTTGAGAACAGGTAATCATGTGTTGGGCCTTCTGATTGGTGTATATCCTTATCCTCTCTTAACACGCGCACACCCTCCGTGGTCTCCAATTTGCCCCAGCTTTCTTACCACTCCTGTGCCTTTTTAGGTCGAGCCTACCCACAGCCAGCTTACCTGACCTTACAGTGAGCTTAAAGCCCTCCTGGTTTTTACTACTGATTTCCATTATTGTTGCACTCAGTTGCTTGCTTTTTACTGGATAGCTTGCCTTGTCGAACTTCTGTCTGCCCTCCCCTGGAGCACAGACTCTTTACTTCTATCCTTCATCTGCTCCTTTTAGGAAACTACTTTTCTCGTTTTTTCTTAACCACTCCAGGAGTGTGTATGTGTTTGCCAGCTGTCTCCTTCGAGTGCTTCTCTTCCGCACCCGTGCTCATGTTGCTCTCTTTCTGGCCCGTGTGCCGCGCATCTCTCCCCCTCTGCTCTTCCCTCGCAGAAGAGAGCCACAATGCGGCCCTGTTCCTCTTTATTTCCCGCGGAAGACTCCAGCGGACATACTGCGGCTGCTCCTCTCTGCAGAGCAGCTTTCCTCTCACCAAGCGCCTGCCCCGCTGCGCCTCTTTGTTTAGCCAGGCCGCACTTTCCATGACCTCCGCGGCGAGCCTTTATGACTGCCCTGAACCCCACCTTCCTTCAGCGAGACACTACATTTCAGAATCACGGGATCCCAGTGAACACGGCTCTGTACATGGGTCGCAGGCCAGGTCCTACCCTCTACTCTTCTGCACCTACAAAATGACGCGGGTGCTTAGTTTTCCTTTTATTTACCAATCCGAGTTGGACTGGTAAATAAAAAATACGTGGAGCAAAAGCTTTTTTTGTTTCAGAAGTGGATGGGTGAAGCAATACAGAAGGAGCATCCAGGTGAGAGAAACAACACGCAGGACGAGGTTGTTTCTCTCACCTGGATGCTCCTTCTGTATTGCATCACCCATCCACTTCTGAAACAAAAAAAGCTTTTGCTCTACGTATTTTTTATTTACCGGTCCAACTCGGATTGGTAAATAAAAGGAAAACTAAGGGCAAGGGCCGAACAAAGACAGTGGGGAAGCAGCACGGAGGTCAGGGGCGGAAGCAAGACAGACGGCAGGGGTGGGAGAAGCAACACAGAGGGCAGGGGTGGAAGCAGCACAGACAGCAGGGGCGGAAGCAAGACAGACGGCAGGGGTGGGAGAAGCAACACGGAGGGCAGGGGTGGAAGCAAGACAGACGGCATGGGTGTGGGAAGCAACATGGAGGGCAGAGGCGGAAGCAAGACAGACGGCATGGGTGGGGAAAGCAACATGGAGAGGAGGGGTGGAAGCAAGACAGACGGTGTGGGTGGGGGAACCAACACGGAGGAGAGGGGTGGAAGCAAGACAGAGGGTATGGGTGGGGGAACCAACATGGAGGAGAAGGGTGGAAGCAAGACAGAGGGTATGGGTGGGGGAACCAACATGGAGGAGAAGGGTGGAAGCAGACAGACGGTATGGGTGGGGGAACCAACACGGAGGAGAGGGGTGGAAGCAGACAGACGGCATAGGTGTGGGAAGCAACATGGAGGGCAGAAGCGGAAGCAAGACAGACAGCAGGGGTAGGGAAGCAGCACGGAGGGCAGGGGCAGAAGCAAGACAAGCGGCCTGGGTGGGGGAAGCAGTACAGAGGGCAGGGGAGGAAGCAAGATAGACGACAGGAGAGGGGAAGCAGCACGGAGAGCAGGGGTGGAAGCAAGACAGACAGCATGGGTGGGGGAACCAACATGGAGGGCAGGGGCGGAAGCAAGACAGACGGCATGAGTGGCGAATCAACACAGAGGGCAAAGGTGGATTCAGGACAGGTGACGTGGGTGAGGGAGACACTTGGAAAACACATGCACTCTAATGGGTGGCTTTATCACAAAGAAAATAGTATTGTCTGAAAGGTAAGCAATGGAAAGACACAAGTAATGAGGCAATGCTCTAGATCAGGTAGAAACACAAGAAGAAGGAGGAAAACATTCACAGGCTAACGAAGAAAAGCAAGAAAATGAGTGAAACCAGAAAGCCAACCAATGCTAAGCAGTGACCGGGCCCTGAGCCCACTGTAAACTGACAATAGGTCTTTTTTGCCAAGGTGTAGGCAAGACCTAAAAATTACAAAATAATGACGTATTATCACAAAATGTGTTGCATTATGCAGCATAATTAGCATTTTCATGCAGCTTAAAGTAGTCAACTGTGCTGCATAATTTGGACCTCCCATGCGGCAGAGTTCCAGTGGCTTTGTTTATGGTTTACTTGCCCGATTTGTCTACCACATGCATCTGTCAATACTGTGGCACATTGCACTTGATCTTTCTAAAGAAACAGTAATAAGGTAAACACTAAGGGACTTTCTTTGGCATTTTACATTCGTTCAATGCCATGCATTAGGAGAAACAGAATATTTTTATTAGTGAACACACATAAACGACTCACGGTTTTGACACAAAGAGGCACTGATTAAGATGGTGATGGCAGCAGGGAGAGCTGGGAGGCATGGAAGTGTACCAGGCTTGTACCTTGGTTCGATGGGTGGCGTGGGGGATGGGTAAACTCAATCCGAATGATGCTTTTCCAGATGAGATGCATTAACAAACCATTTCCCACATTGGCGACTGCCAACCAGCTTGGCAGAGTCATATCTGGCACCTTCTATAGGCTGGCCATGGGCCTCTGACACAATCAGCTCCTGATAATTGTACATCACACAGTCAACCATTGTGGGGACAGAGAATAGGCTAAGAGGAGAGCCAGCCTGGGTGAAATTAAATATACAGTCAAACAGACAGTATGACAGAGACACATTTTGTAGGTCGAGCCTACCGGATATTGCAAGGTGCCTGCTGCTCAGTGGTGGCTGCCTGAGAACGGGTGTGGTGGGGCAGGGGAAAGCTGGATTAAAACAAATGTTAAAAAATAATTGCACACTCTCTCCCCCACAAGCCTCTCCCGGTACCGCACGCCTCTCCTCTTTCGTTCTGTTGGAAGCACCCAGGCTTCCGGACTCTCCCAGCCAATCACGACGCTGCAAGAGCCAGATGCTGTAAATCATCACTAAAAGGCATTGGCAAAATCAATAGTAGTTACCAAATGTGAGATCCATTGCCCTTACTAATGCTTGTCTCATAGGTCATTCTGCAGTTGATATCAAACCATGGGCAATGGGCAGCAAAGCTATCTCTTGTGTTTTAAAGAACTTACCATGTCAATGACAGCAGAAGTCTCTATCAGTGGCATCTCTGGGGGGGGGGGGGGGGGGGATGTGGAACAGATGAAACCCGTGCTCCAGCTATATTTGTCTTGGCCCCTACTTGTGCCCTACCACCACAGCTGAATGTGTCAAGCAGTGAAACAGAAAAAATAAACAGACATTGCACATTTTCATACAGATTTAATTTGTCCTTTCATTCAAAAGCAGTGTTGTCTGCCTAAAATAAGTTTACACCTGACTTTGTACACATGCATAGATAGCTATACCTAAATATACATATATAGCTATATATACATACATACATGAATAGTCATTTTAATGATATATATTTATGTAATTGCTGACCCCACCAGTTATATCTGTTGTTCTAATGCTCCTTCCAAAATTAATTTCTAGAGACACCACTGGTCTTTCTTAGGGCCCACAAATCTTATAGGTTAAGGGCTTGGAAAGAGCCGAGCCCTAAAAATGTTTCGCACGTAAACTGTGCAACAAACACCATATAACAATATGATAAATAAGACTCTTCGAAATAAAAAAAAATATATATATATATTTCTTTTACATGCAGAAACGTTTCAACTTATTACATCAGATCTCACTGCAGTGAAAGCATGTTTTAAAAGTGATAGTTTTTAAACATGGACTAACTTAAAAATAATGGTTTTACCCATTAAGACGCAACCCGGATGTAATGGGCCCATATTTTTACATGGAGCAACATTACATTCTAATTAAATCAGACACAAGAGAACTCGCGTGTTTCAAAGTGCTCTAAAAAGCAATATGGAAAATGGAAGCAATAAATATTAGAGTGGCAGGCAGATGCCACATGAAAGCTCGACTCGTTTAGGGCTCGAGGGCCCAGAGCCTCGAGCTGAGAAAGAGCCAGGCAAGTAGCTTAAGCTTGGCTCAGGCTTTCAGTGGCTGGCCCATCTCTAGTAGCCACGAACACTCATGTCTTAAAGCTGAGCTGCATACCAGACGCTCTCTGCCTCACGCTTTATCATTTTCACTGAAATCTTTTCTCTACTCTACATTACTTTTGTCTCTGCTCCCCTGGCCTCTCCTTGTGCTCCTGGCTGTGCCACCCTCTGGCTCCCGCCTTCCCTCTTCACCTCCTCGCCCTCTTCCCTCTCACCCCCACCAAAGAGCTTCCCAGCTCAGCCCGATCCCTTTTCTGCTGCTGTGCTCCATTACAATAGGCCATTAGAGAAATACAATTTATCGCTGATTATTCCACCTTAAAAAAGATTTCTTGCACTTCATACCCATTTTCTTGTCTTCCCTGAACACGGAATATGACAGCTAAAGAGCTTTTTAAGGGCGCAGAGGTAAGGCAGCTTTCAGCACCTGTCATGTCCTTCCTGAAGAACATCTTCCGTATCAGGAACTCTATGTGGGGGGGGGGGGAAGCTGAGCGTGGAGGGAGTGGGGGGCAGGGAAAGGTAGAGGCTGCAGAGGAGAAGAACGCACTAATGGGAAAGGGAGAAGATGGTACACATAATCCACAGTTATTTCAATACCTTAAAAGTAAAGAGTAGATATTGAGACAGTGAAAGTGTGAGGGGGCAAAGAGCGGTGTGACGAGTGGGGAAGTAGAAGAGATGGGAAGCAAGAACAAGCATTGGCATAGTCAATAGGTCTCGCCTGTGGGACCTTATAAGTGTTTAGTTATCCAGCACAATATCCTTGGTGCAACAACATCAAGTGTTGCATGGCTTTGCCAATGCTTGTTTTGAGTGAGTGGCTCGTGCAGGTATGCCCCTGTGAGGTAGAGATGCTGTTAGTGCTTTTACAGGAGCCCCTGTGACATTGCGCCTCTTCAAAATGTATCTTGGGTCTGGTGTAATACTTCTAGCCCCTATTCCCATCTTCTTGCAACCAATGCATCCTTAAATGTCCCATGTGCAGCCGGGGTTGACACTCCTATTACCCCTGCCCTCCAGTGACACTTTACCTGTAACGGGTGGTGGTGGTGGATGTGGTGGTGGTGGACGTGGTGCTGGTGGTGGATGTGGTGGTGGTGGTGGTGGATGTGGTGGTGGACGTGGTGGATGTGGTGGTGGTGGACATGGTGGTGGATGTGGTGGTGGTGGATGTGGTGGTGGAGTTGGTGGTGAACGTGGTGGTGGATGTGCTGGTGGGCGTGGTGGTGGTGGTGGACGTGGACGTGGTGGTGGTGGATGTGGTGGTGGTAGACGTGGTGGTGGTAGACATGGTGGTGGATGTGGTGGTGGTAGACGTGTTGGTGGTGGAAGTGGTGGTGGACGTGGTGGTGGACGTGATGGTGGATGTGGTGGTGGACGTGGTGGATGTGGTGGTGGCGGACATGATGGTGGTGGATGTGGTGGTGGTGGATGTGGTGGTGGATGTGGTGGTGGACGTGGTGGTGGTGTATGTGGTGGTGGTGGACTTGGTGGTGGATGTGGTGGTGGATGTGGTGGTGGACGTGGTGGTGGTGATGAACGTGGACATGGTGGATGTGGTGGTGGTGGTGGATGTGGTGGTGGACGTGGTGGATGTGGTGGTGGTGAGCATGGTGGTGGTGGATGTGGTGGTGGTGGATGTGTTGGCGGTGGACGTGTTGGCGGTGGATGTGGTGGTGGTGGACTTGGTGGTGGACGTGGTGGTGGATGTGGTGGTAGATGTGGTGGTGGACGTGGCGGTGGATGTGGTGGTGGTGGTGGACGTGGTGGTGGTGGATGGGGTGGTGGTGGACGTGGCGGTGGACGTGTTTGTGGTAGATGTGTTGGTGGTGGACGTGTTGGTGGTGGACGTGTTGGTGGTGGACGTGGGGGTGGATGTGGTGGTAGTGGACGTGGTGGTGGTTAATGTGGTGGTGGTGGACGTGGTGGATGTGGTGGTGGACGTGGTGGTGGATGTGGTGGTAGATGTGGTGGTGGTGGTGGACGTGGCGGTGGATGTGGTGGTGGTGGTGGACGTGGTGGTGGCGGACGTGGTGGTGGTGGCAGACGTGGTGGTGGTGGTGGACGTGGTGGTGGTGGATGTGGTGGTGGACGTGGTGGTAATGGATGTGGTGCTGATGGTGGTGGAGGTGGTGGACGTGGTGGTGGTGGTGTACGTGGTGGTGGTGGATGTGTTGGTGGATGTGGTGGTGGTGAATGTGGTGGTGGTGGACATGGTGGTGGACATGGTGGTGGATGTGGTGGACGTGATGGTGGTGGTGGACGTGGTGGTGGACGTGGTGGTGGACGTGGTGGTGGTGGACATGGTGGTGGACGTGGTGGACATGGTGGTGTTGGTGGACGTGGTGGTGGACGTGGTGGTGGATCTGGTGGTGGTGTTGGACGTGGTGGTGGACGACTATTGGGTAGGAGGTTACTGGCATAATGCGCATGGAGAGGAGGATCTTGAAGGGGGCACATGGGAGAGCAGAAAGAGGCCGAATATTAGATACAAAAAACGGCGAGTAGATAGAACACGAAACAGATTTAACGAGGTGGTCCCTTCTTATAGCGCATGTGAATGTTCCTTGGCACCCTGTTTTTAGTACACAGGGGGACCATGGGGAGATTAATTGATTAATCACGCATGATGATTGCGTGCGATTAATTGATTAATCACGCATGATGATCACTTGCGGAAGCTGGTGTTGTTCGAGTCACGGCGTTGGCTTACCAATGTGTGATTCTGGGCAAATTAGTTAATCTCCCATGCCTTCTAAAAGGCAATGTGTTCCTGTGTGAATGTGATCTTGTGTAATGTAACTGGGTGTCTTGTAAAGGTCTCTACTACTCTTGAGTTCAGTTTGCGCTGTATGAATTTGCAAAACAAACAGCCAGCAGAGCTTGTAGAGCGAGAGCCTATTATATCCGTTCATGTAGCCCACGCACAGCAATGAGGGCTCTGTACAGCCCAGTTCTGCACACCACACAACAAACAAACAAATATACGTTCATGTAACGCACGCACAGCAATGAGGACTCTGTATAGCCCAGTACTGCACACTACACAACAAACAAACAAATATACGTTCATGTAGCGCACGCACAGAAATGAGGCTCTGTACAGCCCAGTATTGCATTTAAAATTTAAAGCGCATTAAAGCGCAATGCTCCGTTAACATAAAAAATAAGTCGTGCCTGCAGTGAGAGTGGCTCACAAAGAAAAGAAACAAGCCACGGCATCGCTCTGGTTGATGTTTGGGAGGTGGGTGGGGTGTTCTGTGCAGAAAGGCATTACGGCGCGCTAGTAAACAAATAAATAAAACAAGCGCCGTAGAGATGGGAAGCAAGAACAAGCATTGGCATAGTCCATAGGTCTCGCCTTTGGGAACTTATAAGTGTTTAGTTATCCAGCACAATATCCTTGGTACAACAACATCAAGTGTTGCATGGCTAAATACTTATAAGGTCCCAAAGGCGAGACCTATTGGCTATGCCAATGCTTGTTTTGAGTGAGTGGCTCATGCAGGTATGTCACTGTGAGGTAGAGATGCTGCAAGTGCATTTACAGGAGCCCCTGTGACATTGCGCCTCTTCAAAATGTATCTTGGGTCTGCTGTAATACTTCTAGCCCCTATTCCCGTCTTCTCGCACCCAATGCATCCTTAAATGTCCCATGTACAGCCGGGGTTGACAGTAGGGGTGGGCGGAATTTGCGAAATTAACTTTCGCAAATTATCGCGAAAATGTTTAAAATTATCGCAAACAAGCGGAAATATCGCGAAGATGCGGAGGTTTTTTTCCGGCATGTTCGCGAGATTTTCTGCATGGTTGCGGGTCGCCAACTTACCCATGTGGTTGCTTGCGGGCGCGGCTATCTTGTTTTGAGTTGTCTCGTGGTGCATGATCGCGAGCAGAAAGACGTGATCGCGCGACGCATGACGTCACTGCGGGCGCGAGCTGTCGCGAGACAGCGCAAATGGCTAAAAACAATACAACATCTCATGGAGAACGCGACCGGATCAAGAAAACTTGTCGGCGAACGCAGGGATTCAGGTAAGGCGATCGCGCGCGCACGAGTATGTATTATTTTACAGCGCGAGCAAGAAACAAATTATCGCCAAGCTGCGGAAACTGGAATTTTTGACATTTTCGCGCTCTCCGCGGAACGCGAAAATGTCAAATTATCGCAATTTCCGCGAACGGAACAAAATTTTCACCCAGGCCTAGTTGACAGTCCTATTACCCCTGCCCTCCAGTGACACTTTACCTGTCACAGGTGGTGGTGGTGGATGTGGTGGTGGTGGATGTGGTGGTGGTGGTGGATGTGGGGGTGGTGATGGACGTGGTGGTGGACGTGGTGGATGTGGTGGTGGTGGACATGGTGGTGGTGGACATGGTGGTGGTGGTGGGCGTGGTGGTGGTGGATGTGGTGGTGGTGGACGCGGTGGCGGTGGACGTGGTGGTGGATGTGGTGGTGGATGTGGTGGTGGACGTGTTGATGGACATGGTGGTGGACGTGGTGGTGGACGTGGTGGTGGACGTGGTGGTGTGGACTTGGTGGTGGTGGACATGGTGGTGGTAGTGGATGTCGTGCTGGTTAATGTGGGGGTCGACCTGGTGGTGGTGGACATGGTGGTGGTGGACGTGGTGGTGGTGGACGTGGTGGTGGTGGTGGTGGTAGTGGTGGATGTGGTGGTTGTGGTGGACGTGGTGGTGGTGGGGGACGTGGTGGTTGTGGATGTGGTGGTGGTGTTGGTGGACGTGGTGGTGGACGTGGTGGTGGTGGACATGTTGGTGGTGGACGTGGTGGTGGTGGTGGATGTGGTGGTGGATATGGTGGTGGTGGTGGTGGACGTGGTAGTGGTGGACGTGGGGGTGATGGTGGTGGTGGTGGATGTGGTGGTGGTGGTGGTGGATGTGGTGGTGGTGGATGTGGTGGTGGTGGATGTCTTGGTGGACGTGGTGGTGGTGGACGTGGTGGACATAGTGGTGGTGGATGTGGTGGATGTGATGGTGGTGGTGGACATGGTGGTGGTGGTGGATGTGGTGGTGGACGTGGTGGAAATGGTGGTGGTGGTGGACGTGGTGGTGGACGTGGTGGTGGATGTGGTGGTGGACATGGTGGTGGTGTTGAACATGGTGGTGGTGGTGGACTACTATTGGGTAGGAGGGTGCTGGCAGAATGCAGATGGAGAGGAGGATCTCGAAGGGGGCACATATGAGAGCAGAAAGAGGCCGAATATTAGATACAAAAAACAGAGAGTAGATAGAACACAAAACAGATTTAACGGGGTGGTCCCTTCTTATAGCACATGTGAATGTTCCTTAACACCCTGTTTTTAGTATACAGGGGGACCATGGGGACCTTAATTGATTAATCACGCATGATGATCGTGTGCGATTAATTGATTAATCACGCATGATGATCACTTGCGGAAGCTGGTGTTGTTCGAGTCACGGCGTTGGCTTACCAATGTGTGATTCTGGGCAAATTAGTTAATCTCCCATGCCTTCTAAACGGCAATGTGTTCCTGTGTGAATGTGCTCATGTGTAATGTAGCTGGGTGTCTTGTAAAGGTCGCTACTACTCTTGAGTTCAGTTTGCGCTGTATGAATTTGCAAAACAAACAGCCAGCAGAGCTTGTAGAGCAAGAGCCTATTATATCCATTCATGTAGCACACGCACAGCAATGAGGGCTCTGTACAGCCCAGTACTGCACACCACACAACAAACAAATATCCGTTCATGTAGCGCACGCACAGCAATGAGGGTTCTGTACAGCCCAGTACTGCACACTACATAACAAACAAACAAATATACGTTCATGTAGCGCACACGCAGCAATGAGGCTCTGTCCTGCCCAGTATTGCATTTAAAATTTAAAGCGCATTAAAGCGCAATGCTCCGTTAATAAAAAAAAAATACGTTGTGCCTGCAGTGAGAGTGGCTCACAAAGAAAAGAAACAAGCCACGGTATTGCTCTAGCTGATGTTTGGGAGGTGGGTGGGGTGTTCTGTGCAGAAAGGCATTACGGCGAGCTAGTAAACAAATAAATAAAACAAGCCTGGTACGCGAAAGTGAAAGCGAACGCGTTTGGAGCTGAAAGTGCACACTGTGCTTAATGAGCCATGATGAGGGAGGAAAGCCACGCTCGCTTAGAAAGACGCATGCAAAGGTCAATAGCGGGTGAAGAAAACAAAAGCACACACACAAGCGTGTGTTCCAAAGTTTAAATTGATTACTAAATGTCTCGCAGGGCAGCGCATGCGCGCTGGCTCAGGCTAGACCTAAAAAAGAATTAGAGGGGGTACAAAAACAGAAAAGAGTCATGTTACATCACGTGCCTTTGTATAGCACACAGTTTGCCACTTGTACGGCATCATAGAGCTTTGGGCAGTCTGGGGTGACTTTCCAAACGGGGCCTGGTGTCCTAGTGGTCTAATGCATCCACTGCAAGGATCTGTGTTTTTCATCCCAGGTCGGTGTTTAATTGTGCAGGTGGTTGTAGGTGGTGGGTACAGATACTCACTTTTGGGGTCCGGGCAGGGCCGTTTCTAGGTGTTTTGCCACCCTAGACGATAATTGAAAAATGCCGCCTCTCACTTTTACTACCATCACTCTCTCCCCCTGTAATTCAGGCTATAAGAATTAATTCATTAGATCACAAAATGTGCCTCGTTATGCCGCATAATTTGCCTTCTTTTGACGCATAATTTAGCCAACTCTCTGCATAATTTGGTTCCCCCTGCGGCTTAATTTCATATGGCCCTGAGTATAAATAACACCAACAATCAAAGAGCACATGGCAAAATAGATGAGTAGCCTAACCGCTTGCTATAGAGATCTGCAGTGGTAGCTGGTCACAAATTGAAATATTTGCACAGTCTACTCAGCCTTCTATCTTTCCAAGTTAAAAAGCAGTCCCTCTGTGTTGAGTAATATTGACCTATTATCTAAGCCCCAAGGCACAATTTAATTAGTGATGTATGTTTTGTAAGTATAGAGCGCAAACGTAGCCGTAGAACATCACAGCGCGGTACAATAGTTGCCTGGGTATATTTGAGTGGTAAATCATATTGAGCTGCCAAACTGACTCTAAAACGAGGTGGATTGGAAAGTCTCCCTATATGATTTTATTCACGCAGGTCAAGCATCACACGCTTCATATCTAGCCGCCGCTATGTCTCGCCACATAAATCGTGACAAACAACCCCAAAAGTTAAAGCGCAAGAGGCAGAGCACAATGTGAACTCGTTTTTATTGCAGGTTAGAAAATAAATTATGGCTATTTGTCTTTTTTTCACTATTTCCAGACCATAATAAGACCAGAACCTGTATTTTGGGGTGAAAAAACAAAAAACGAATTTCAGATTGACGTGATGGAAAAAATAAGCCTGTTGGCACCATATATTTTTGTATGTGTAGCGTGCTACTAGCCACATGTTTGCACTGCTTAAAAACAAATTACATTTGTGAATTATAAACCAATTACCTGACACGGTTATTTTATTTACTAGGCACCAAAGCAGCAGACACACACAGTCCGTCCCCTGCCTGCCGAGAGAGAGGGTGTTGCGACGTGCGAGTAGACACTGTCACTGGCTGATGCATAAAGCACCGATCAGGGACTGGCCAAAAATGAATACCCAGGGCCGTCATTGGTAGCGCTTTCCTGCGCTACAAGATTGACGGCCCTGGGGACCCACACACTGGTACCGCCAGCCCGCTCCACATACCACTATGCTAGGGTGCGCTGCGCAGCATGTACAAGCAGGTGCGCTTGCACTCACATACAGGTGCTGCTGCCTTCAAATTAAAAAATGTTTCCCCTTTTCGCCGCCCTATCCCTTTTGCCGCCCGAGGCAGCCGCCTAGTCTTGCCTAATGGCAGCAACAGCCCTGGGTCCGGGACTTATTTTTCATCATCAGAGTTAGAGTCAGAGCAAGAGCGAAAAAGGTAGTAAAGGGAGAAAGGACAAGGTAGAAAGAAAGGGGAAATGCTAACAACGGGAGAAAAAAAAACTGCAAGAATCAAATAAAGCATAAGGAAGTCTAGTGTGGTGGAAGAGGCATGAGATTAAATCAAAACTAGGCAGACTTGGTATTTTGTGCCCACAGCATGTGGCAACACTGGTATGATATAAGCCTGACTGCTCAGTGCCAAGCTACCCAAGTGTGAGCACGGGTAGAACAGTGAGTGTAATCACCTGCCCTTGACGGGAACTATAGGTTCTGCCTGACTTGGGGCATCCCTTCAGCCAGCCAGAGACTGCCTGTTCCAACAGGGTACTACTCTTCAATTGTACCTATCATCGGGTACTCTCTGCATACTACCTCTACTGACAGGGTATTCCTCCTTCCCCCATTCACACTACCACACACAAACATGTGTACCACACTTTTATTTCTCACAAGGGAGTACCACTCTGCCTCACATCTGTAAGACCTGGACACACAAAACCAACACATATATAAACAACACAACAGCATGCAGATGGGTACTATTCTCTCTTCTCCACACTACTAACTAGACTCCATTATACCAAAACATATAGAGTTAAAAGTAAATGCTCATGATATTCTTCCAAAACAACCTACTGGTGGATAATTTGAACTTCTCAACCTGTCTTGCAGTACTAAGCATTTAGCACACTACAACCATTAACATAATCTGTGATTCCCAAACAGCAAAAGTCAACTTAAATGGAAACTTACTAACTCAACACGTGCACTACTAATAAGATGTATATGGCACATGTCAGTACACAAGAATCACCAACCAATCTGTTCACCAACCTAATGTACCACTGAGTAAGAAACAAGGCACATTTCCAAATAGAAGCACACAGAATAACACAAAGTCCATAAATGCCAAATAAACCCCTCTGATTAATAAACTGAATGTCATATTTTAACATCATAATTAGACAAAGGCCAGTCTGGCGATGTTTCGAATTATCATTGTCCATCATCTCCTTGTGTTTGCTTTGTTCGCCTTAAGTTGGCAGGGTATGCTCAGACGTGGGTCCCTTGCTCACTTTGCCACTGGATTCAAGCTATCCTGGCTGATGAGGGCTGTTAGCCCGAAACCAGTCCCAGGATGCTTGTTTCCGGTCCAGGGAAGACATGGCTTGGCAGTTCGGGCTGGACTGTTCCCATGAGGCACAGGGTCAAAACTGATTTGCATATAGCTGTGTCTGAACTGGGGTGGCGAAGTAAGCTAAAGAAAGATGAGGGATTCAACCCAAATCTGTGACTGGTGGTGAGTGTCTGAAACGTTTCAGCGCTCCGTCCATCATCTCCTTGTGTTTGTTTTTCGAATTCTCATGACTACAAGACACAATAGATCCTCAAACAACAATCTCATTTCTATCTCCAATGTCTTTTGAGCGAGTTCTACTTCTCTTTCTAAACTAACCTGGGGTAGTGAGTAGTTTATTTTCTCCAAAACGTAACCAACCAAACATCAGCTTACAACTCTCCTTCATGATGCCAAAGTCTACATAGCCACTACCTCCACTCTGACACTCAGATCTAAAATCCAAGACATTGGTGAGACTCTCTCATTAGCAAATTGCACTGCTTGCCCCCAAACACGTTATTCTCTTCTTTGGGCACTGATTAGCTCGCGCTAGAGAGGAAAGTTTCCATTTACTTGGTGTTCTCCATTGTGACAAGAGCACAGTCCGTCATCTTCTCCACAGCTCCAGTAGAAGCTGCACCATCTCTTTGGTCTGTCCATGCTAGGCGCAATAAAATGTGTAGAATGCCTTTAACCAATGGTCTTAGAGACCAAGCACTGTCCACTTAACGGTCAGTCCTCATCTGCTCAACAGCATTCTAGCTTGTCACATAGCAGATTCTACTCTAGCAAAGTAGCTGACTCATGAGTGATGGATGAGTCCAGCTCACGTGGTACTTTAATTCAAATCTAGCAATGTGCACTCACATGAACTGCAGTGGTGGCTCCTGCGCCAAGGCGGAGGAGCATCGCCACACTGCTCACAGAGCAGTGTAAACGAAAAAATAAAATGATAATAACTGAAGTTATTATAATTTTATTTTTCATATGGTCGGGCTAGGGGGGGTGGGGCTTGGCTCCCCTGACGTCAGGGGGGAGGAGTGGTTGTCACTCTGTAAAGTGCGCATGAATGTTTGACCGGCCCTCTCGGGTCATCCAAACATTCATGTGCACTTCGCATGTTCTCCATGCAAGCTGCATTACAACGTGCATGGAGAACATGCCCAGGGCCCCATTCCCTGGCTGAGCGCCCTACCACGGCATTTATATTAATCACAACACTGCATTGTGGCATTGTGATTGGCTCATGGGAGCTGAGGGGAGCTGTGGGGAGCCTGAGTGCTTCCTGGCCCGCAGAATAGACTGACTCAACGTGGGAGAGACGCGGCGAGACCAGGTTAAGTCGATTTTTTTTAATTCAAACTCCACCCCACCTCGCCACCCCGTACCTTACCGGCCGCCACTGATAAACTGCCACCAGAGTCTTGATGCATTTGTACTCAGGTCCTTAACTCTTTAAAAAGCAATGGACAGAATGGATGAATGAATCTCAGCCACTGGTAATTATTATTTTGCACACCATGACCACTATGTTTGGACCCAGCCATATGCAAATCAGTCTTGAACCTGCTCCAATGCGAGCAGTCCAGCCTTAGCTGCCAGGCCAGGTCCTACCTGATCCATAACAGAAGCAACCTAAGACTGGAACCAAGCTATACATGGCTGATGAGCCTCCACTAGGGCAAAATCGGTACTAGACTGCATGTGTTCCGGTTCAGAGTGGACTTGGCCTGGCAGTTCGGACAGGACAGTTTCCACTGGAGCAGGGTCAAGCCTGATTTGCATATGGCTGATTCCAAACTGAGGTGGTCTGCAAAATAACAATGGAATGGGATGCAGCACTAAGTAATTACCAGTGACTGAGATTAATTCAAGAATTCCATCCATCATTTTTTGTAAAACTTTACTGCAAGCGCATGCAAATCACTCAAACAGCCAGAAAGCGAGTGTCTGTTGCCCACACCGCTTGTATGTTTCATGCTAGTGCTAGTTTTTACAGTGAAATGTGCTATGTCAAAAAAAATCAAAAGACACACAATTGATGGACTGAATGCAGAACAAAACAGAACATTCACCCCCAGTCAAGAGATCTGGGTTAAATCCATCAATCTTTTGCTCACCATGCCAGCCCAGTTTAGACCTGGCCATATGCAAAGCAGTTTTGACCCTGTGCCTCATGGGAACAGTCCAGCCCGAACTGCCAAGCCAGGTCCTCCCTGGACCGGAAACAAGCATCCTTGGACCGGTTTTGGGGTTTCACACCTCATCATCCAGGATAGCATCATTCCGGTGGCACAGTGAGCTCGAGACCCATGTCTGGGCATACCTAGTGCACTTAAAAGAGTACAAGGGCTGATTTTGCGCTAAAATATAGCGCACAATTATGGATTTGCATTTCCTGTAATTGTGGGTAATTTTTCTGGAATTTACATACATAAAAGCAAATCACCTGAAATTCAGAAACTCTACCAAGAACTAAATTAAACCATGATATTTCTCTGACTACAGACATTGGTCTTACTCCCACACTTTTAACACTAGCCCCTAGAAACTCGTGCAGTGCAGTAGGCACATGCCATCACTCACTCACTCTTCAGCTGTCTTTAACCCTAGGCTGGTAATCCCACAACTCCCTAGATTGAAGTCCCTTCTGGCACATCTGTCTAGTTACTGCCAAGGCCTGTCTGCTCTGAATATTTGTCCTCTTCATTCTCCTCCTAACAATGCTTCTGAGGGTTATGAATGCTCTGTACATGACACCCACCGAGCAGGACAAGATGGATCGCCCCGTGTGGAGTTTAATCAGCAGGAATTCATCATCCTACCCGGCGGAGGGGGAGCCGGGCGGCTGCATCAGCACAGAAAGAAGACAAGGAGAAAGGATGAGAGCAAAAGGGGTGTGAGAGGCAGGGAAGGTGGGCACGAGAAAGCGTGACAATTAGAGACATGAGTGAGTAAAAGAGAGTGTACGGCAGACAACGAGAAAGGGATTACAAAATAGAGAAAGAAGCTGAAAGGTGAAGCGAAGGGAGCTTGGGACCCCAAGATAATGGTCTTCAGAGAGTAGGAATATGTGGCACTGTGCATGAGTGCCTGAGGTGGGTGGTTAGCTGCTAAGAAGCTCTCAGTCTAGGTCTCTGTGAGAATTATCCTCAGGTGCTATGAACATGAGGCAGTGCTCGTGAAACCCTGAAAGGGAGGATGGCAGGTTCTAAACTTTCTTCCCGCGTTCGGGATATGATAGTGCTCAGAGGTTGTGAACCTGCGGGAGTGTTCAAGAGCCCCTACGACTGGTGATCAAATGCGACCTAAGCCTCGACCTGGGTCACAGAAACATTTCTCCTCAGTGGAGAGTTCTGGTCTGTTGAGCCCCTGAAATGGACGCTCTCAGGTTATGACGCTGTCTGCCTAGTCCCTGAGACAGGTGATCACAGGTTCTGACGTTCTGTGCCCCAGTCCCCGAGATGTATGATCACAGTATGCAGCTCCCTGTCCCATTTCCTGAGACGCTCTCTGCCGTCTGCCACTGTCCCGGGGACAGAACTTCACAGGTCATGAAACTCTGAGCTGTAGACACTCCGATGTGCGCTCACGGGTTATCGCTTCCCCTGCCACCACTCACAGAGACGGACGATCATAGGTTGGGACGTTCGCTGCCCCAGTCTCTGAGATGAATAATAAAAAGTTATAGTGCTCTGAGCCCCCTCACGGAGATAGAAGTCCACAGGTTTTCACTCTCCCTGCCCGAGTACCCGCAAGTCAAAAACACCGGTGATTCTCGTGGTCCTTGAGATGGATTCTGTTCTAGAAAAACACACCATCACCCGCAAAAGAATCCTGGCTCTGAGCAGGTGTGCGTCTAGCCCTCCTTGTGGCAGATTGGTTAATTGAAAACCAGGTCTTCTGCTTCTTGTGGGGATCAAGAAGAGAGGAGGAGGATGCTCTGAAGTGGGAGGTCGTTTCGGAGTGTTGTGAGAGAATGCCTATCCTCCTGATCTGGTACTGCGCACGTGGGATGTGTGCGAGTAGGAGTCCTACAGAGTGGAGGTGTCTGGCTGGTTGGTGGAAGGAGAAGTGACTGTTCATGTAGGTGGTGCCTAAGTTGTGTAGTGCCTTGAATGTGTGTGTGAGGAGTTTGAAATGGTCTGTGTGAGGAGTTTGAAATGAGTGTGTTTGTGTAATGGGAGCCGGTAGGGCTCCCTGATGTGTGTTGTAAGTGTTGTGTAGATGTTGAGAATGAGTCTGGCTGCTAAGTTCTAGATAGTTTGTAGTCATTTAGTGAGTTGCTTGGCGATCCTGGACTAGAGGACGTTCCTTTAGCCCAACTTGCTGTTGACTAGGGCATAAGTGACAGTCTTTCTATTGTTGCTTAGAGCCACTTGATCTTCCGCAGCATCTTCAGGGTGTGGAAGAAGGCTGCAGTGACAGCATTGATGTGTGCTGTCATGTCCGGTTTGCTGTTCCTAGCATGGGTGCTGGGTGTGTTTCTTAATTCGGCTGGCCACCAGCTGGCGTCCTATGGCGAGGTTCTCTTGCTGGACATCATTACTTTTGCCTGATGTCACAGACTATGATGCTGTTTGTCGCATTCCTTGCGATGGATGGTGGCACGGTATGATGCTCTGATCCCCACTTTCCTGAACAGATGATCACAGGTTATGACGTTCTCTGCCCCTGTCCCTGAGATACACGATACTGTTGAGGACACTACGAGACCCAGTCCCTGAGACGTAAGATTCAAGGTTATGACGCGCTGAGACTGGTGATCGCAGGCTATGGCGCCCCCTTGCCCTGGTCCCTGAGATGAATGTTAACAGGGTGCGTCTCCGGGACGGATTATTACAGTTATGACTGTGACACACTGGCTCAGTCCATGAGACAGATGATCATAGCCATAGGTTGTGACGCACTAAACCGCAGTCCCTGAGATGGATGTTCATAAATTGTGATGCTCCGAACACCAGTCTCTTCGACAGACGATCGCAGGTAAAGACAACCCCTGCCCTGGTACCCGGGATGCATGTTCACTGGGTGTGACGCTCTGAGCCCCACTCCCTGAGACGGTTGTTTTCTGGGTGAGGCTTACAAGAGACAGGTGTTCATACGTTGGGACTCACTGAGCCCCAGTCCCTCAGACTGATGTCCATAGGGTGTGACGCACTGAGCCTCAGTCCATGAGGCGGGTGTTCACCGCCGGGTGTGACGCTCTGGGCCCCAGTCCCTGAGAGGGGTGTTTAGTGGGTGGGACGCTCTGGGCCCCAGTCCCTGAGACGGGTGTTCTCAGAGTGTGGCGCACTAAGCCCCAGTCCCAGAGACAGGTGTTCATACGTTGGGACTCACTGAGCCCCAGTCCCTGAGACTGATGTTTATAGGGTGTGACGCACTGAGCCTCAGTCCCAGAGACAGGTGTTCATACGTTGGGACTCACTGAGCCCCAGTCCCTGAGACTGATGTCTATAGGGTGTGACGCACTGAGCCTCAGTCCATGAAACGGGTGTTCATTGGCTGTGACGCTCTGGGCCCCAGTCCCTGAGACGGGTGTCCACCGCCGGGTGTGACGCTCTGAGCCCCACTCCCTGAGACGGGTGTTCACCGGGTGTGACGCTCTGAACCCCACTCCCTGAGACGGGTGTTCAGTGGGTGTGACGCTCTGAGCCCCAGTCCCTGAGACGGGTGTTCAGTGGGTGTGACGCTCTGAGCCCCAGTCCCTGAGACGGGTGCTCACCGCCGGATGTGGCGCTCTGGGCACCAGTCCCTGAGACGGGTGTTCTCTGGGTGTGACGTACCGAGCCCCAGTCCCTGAGACAGGCGATCGCGTTACGACGATGCCTCCATTGGCCGGTCCCCGAGAGGGATGAGCGCAGGTTATGGCGCCTGTGCGCACTCTCTGAAAGGGATGACCGCCAGTTAGTGAGATGATCCCCGCTCACCGCCGCTGACAGCCACTTTAAGGGGTGATTGAGGTGAACGTGTTCCCGAAAGTGACATCACCAAACGCTGCATTCATCTGGCGGCGGCGGCGGCTGTGAGCTCAGGCTGTAAGTAACACTTACTAATGCGGCCTCTGCGACCCCTCCTGCCACCCCACTCCCCCAGCGCTGATTTCATTTTCCTCCGCTGATTGTTATTGATTTTTCCTCCGATAATATGTTTTCTTTGTCTAGGCTCTTCAGCCTTTAGTAATTCAAGATCCCTGCCCTGTGAGTGTTCCATCTTTCAGGGATTTATTGTTCTTTCCCGCCCGCTGGCCAAAGTGTACACCGTCCAGAGCTTCCCCTCGGCCCGCTTACCAGAAGAGGCAATCAGCACCAGTGCGCAGAACACCCCGCCCCCACCACCCCAACCTCTGCCACAGCACATCAACCCTGCTCGGACTGGGAACAAGACACAGCTCTGCAAAGGCACGACGACCCCGCCGCACCCCTCCTATTTACACACAGCTCTGGCAAGGCCCCTCAAACCTGCTTTCAAATACCCCTACTCTCCTGTGCTGGGTTCATCACTACTCTCACAATGCATCTCAACCCTCCTTTGAAATACCCAGCCCCTGCTCTACTGTGCTGTGTTCAACACACAGCTCTGCCAAGGCACCTCATACCCACCTTGAAATACCTAACTCTCTACTGTGCAGGGTTCAACACACAGCTCTGCTAAAACACCTCAAACCTACCCTGAAATAGCACGTCAAACCAACCTTGAAATACCTAACTCTCCACTGTGCTAGGTTCCGCATACAGCTCTACCAAGGCACCTCAAATCTACATTGAAATGCCTAACCCCTGCTCTACTGCCCTAGATACAACACACAGCTCTACCAAGGCACCTCAAATCTACATTGAAATGCCTAACCCCTGCTCTACTGCCCTAGATACAACACACAGCTCTACCAAGGCACCTCAAATCTACATTGAAATGCCTAACCCCTGCTCTACTGCCCTAGATACAACACACAGCTCTACCAAGGCACCTCAAATCTACATTGAAATGGCTAACTTCTGCTCTACTGTGCTGGGTTCAACACACAGCTCTGCCAAGGCACCTCAAACCTACATTGAAATGGCTAACCTCTGCTCTACTGCCCTGGATACAACATACAGCTCTGCCAAGGCCCCTCAAACATACCCCAAAATATCTAACCTCTGCTCTACTGTGCTGGGTTCAACACACAGCTCTGCCAAGGCCCCTCAAACCTACCCTGAAATAGCAGCTCAAACCTACCTTGAAATACCTGACCTATTCTCTACTGTGGTGGGTTCATTCAACTCACAGCTCTGCCAAAGCACATCAACCCTGCCTCGCCCCTGTTATTCTACCAATGAGATTAACAAGCAGCTCTGCCAAGGTAACTGAAACACCCCTACCATACTGTGCTAGGATCAGCACAGATCAGCCATGGAACCTCACCCATACCGCACCCCTCGCTTTATAACCATGAGATCAACGAGCAGCTTTGCCAAGGCACACCCTGAAGGTGCCCGCTGTACTACCCCTGGTCCAGTATACAGCTCACAGAAAGCACACCAGTTCTACCCTGAGGGTGCCCTGCTGCACTGCGCTTGGTACAATGGACAGCTCACACAAGGTAACCCAGTCCTGCCCTGAAGGTGCCCTGCTGTACTAATCTTGGCCCAGTGCACAGTTCACACAAGGCAACCCAGTCCTGCCCTGAAGGCGCCGTGCTCTGCTAATCTTGGCCCAGTACACGGCTCACACAAGGCTCACCAGTCCTGCCCTGAAGGTACCCTGCAGTACTACGCTTGGTACAGTACACAGCTCACACAAGGCTCATCAATCCTGCCCTGAAGGTGCCCTGCTGTACTACGCTTGGTCCAGTGCATAGCTCTGCCAACGCACATCTGTCCTGCCCTGAAGGTGCCCTGCTGTACCACGCTTGGTCCAGTACACAGCTCACTCAAGCCTCACCAGTCCTGCTCTGAAGGCGCCCTGCTGTACTGCGGTTGCCCCAGTATACAGCTCACAGAAAGCACACCAGTTCTACCCTGAGGGTGCCCTGCTGTACTACGCTTGGTACAGTACACAGCTCACACAAGGCAACCCAGTCCTGCCCTGAAGGTGCCCTGCTGTACTAATCTTGGCCCACTGCACAGCTCACAAAAGGCTCACGGTCCTGCCCTGAAGGCAACCCTGCTGTACCATGCTTTGCCAAGTACACAGCTCACACAAGGCTCACCAGTCCTGCCCTGAGGGTACCCTGCTGTACTACACTTGGTACAGTGCACAGCTCATACAAGGCACACCAGTCCTGCCCTGAGGGTACACTGCTGTACTACGCTTGGTACAGTACAAAGCTCACACAATGAAGCTACGCTCTGCAGCATCTGCTGTACGTGGTCCAGCTCCACGGGTCTTCTGTTATCAGCCGTCTGAACATTCTCGGGGACCTGAGCACCCCAGGTTATGGGGCATATATCATGTCATGTTCCATCTCTGCAGTGATAGCAGTATGGCAATGGTGGTTAAAGTCTTCAGTACATGCAGGCTAGTCTGCTTTCAGGTCAACAAGAAGGAGATACAAAGGAGAAAGTAAAACAAGCATTGGCATAGCCAATAGGTCTCGCCTTTAGGACCTTATAAGTGTTTAGCCATGCAATAGTTGCATAACTAAATACTTATAAGGTCGCAAAAGCGAGACCTATCGGCTATGCTAAGCGGCCGTGCGGCCGCAAAAGTGAAAGTGATCGCGATCAAACATCAAAGCGGCCGTGCGGCCGTGAAAGTAATCCCGGTAAAGCGCAGCGCACGCGCGCGCACATGCACTGTAGCTCTAGGCTGACCTGGTAGCACTTTTTGGAGCCCTCTCAATAAGTCTCGCCAGACCAGTGCATGCGCTGGGTCAGGCGAGACCTAAAAATATAGAAAGACATTGTTCGAAAAACAAAAAGTGAAACAACTCTTACTGAGTTAAAATGAATAGCTTGAAAACAATTCACAAGATCGGGAAGGAACTAAGGTTAGCGTAGAATCTCGGACGTGCTCAGAGATAATGTTGTGATTAGGTCAAGTGAAGATCTTTACACTGGGGTTAGGATGAAGGATGGAACATATGCTATGAGCAGGCTGAATACTGAGTGAGAAAGGGCCACAGATCCCTTGGGTACCATAGTCTACTAGCCAAATAGGCGAGAAGAGTAGTTGTTTCTGGTAAAAGCTACGCTCATGTGAACACCTATAGAGCCCTCTACCCCGTCAAAATAAATAGCAGAGCGAAGCTGTAAAGTACTCACAACCATCGGAAATTCCAACTGTTTGTACAGACTTAGATATTTACAGAGCACAAAATGTAATAATCAGTAGGCAATTTATTCTTCTTCTGAAACGTTCACAGGGAGTTCTCTATCTGGTTAGCAGTTTTGCCTAATCCAGTGGAAAAGCCAACACGTGTTTCGCCCATTGGGTCTGAGAATCCTGGGGATCTTTCAATGTGGACTGAAGGGCATAGTCCAACAGAGTTTACAGAGGCCACAAAGAGTACTATGCAGCCTGTGTGCAGGATGAGATGTGGTTTGGTCTGTATCAACTATGGTCTGTGTCACAACCTACTATTTTTGACTGTGAACGTAAAAGGAGACGCTGCATTCATGTTGCCGGCCCCTGTCGAGTAGCTGCTGGACATCGGACACAGCCATCTTTAAACCCCATTGAACTATGACCTTTATCCCGCCTCCTATTCAGTGTTGGGGCCAATACGCAGCTTTGCCTAGGAACATGAACCCTACTGCGCATCAACCTTCTAGTTTGTGGTGTGATCAACGCAGCTGAACACACATCTCTAGAAAAGCACCTCTGCCCTTCCATGCAGCCCACCACTAAACTGTGATAGAACCGACGCCCTGGTCTACTATTACACATTTATGCTGACTGACAGCGGCGCTGCTATCCTGAGGCGATATCAACACATAGCACACAAAATGCAATTGTAACCTGCGCTAAAGCATGGGCTTCTTTCATCTGCTGAGATCAATGCACAGCTCTGCTGAGGCACCTCTGTCGTGACTGTCAAAGCCCCGGCTAGTCATGCACTGAGATCAACCCTAAGCTGTGTCAAGGCACCCACCTCTACCCTGTCCTGCCATCATGTGCCCAGATACACATACAGCTTTGGCAGGACAAGTTCTTCGGAACATTACAGCCAAGAGAACACAAAACATCAATGAAGAGGGAAAAAGAAGCTGTGATCCTTCGGCTTCCAATGGTTAGTACAATAATCAAAATAGGGGGAGAATGGACCACTTGTCCTGTATAACCAGGGTCTTAGTTAACGTGGGGACCATCGTTGTAAAAAACCCTCATATACCTACACAGGCGTTGGGCGGTATATGTTGATTCTCTGCCTCAGTGTACCGTAACAGAATGATCATCGGGTCTTTTCCTTTGTCAGTATGCTGACCTCCGCATGGAGGAAGACCAACTGGTTTGACAGTAGTGGCCAGGAATAAAAAGAGGGCATGCGCGTGCTCAGATGTGTGAAATAAAATTCCCTACAACATATCTCGTGTATTTTTATTCCTGAGATCTGTGATGTGGGAAACTAAAAACACAGTCGTGCGTGTATAGACCCAGTTACTGGTCTATCGCACTGGTGGTGGTCAACATGTTTCAGCCTCATGGGACCTCTAGAGGCTTTCGTCAGGACCGAAAAATTAAGAGAACATTCTGGCTATCAGTGTAGGAGGGGGTGTGTACTCACCACCCTTGTTTTCTGAGGCCAGATCTGTAGTATCTGTAGCTCTGATATTGATGGATACAGCTCCCTCGAGACACCAGCGAGCTAGGATTACCTATTGCGGTTACTCCGTAGTCATTGTTTATTCTGGCTCTGAAAGTGGTTCCCCGGGGTATTCCTAGCTTGCTGGTGTCCCGAAGGGAGCAGTATCCATCAATATCGGAGGTACAGATACTACAGATCTGACTGTAGAAAACAAGGGTGGTGAGTACACCCCCCCTCCTAAACTGAGAGTCAGAATGTGCTCTTAATTTGTCGGTCCTGACGAAAACCTCTAGAGGTCCCATGAGGCTGAAACATGTTAATCACCACCAGTGAGATAGATCAGTAACTGGGTCTATACATGCACAACTTTTTTTTTAGTTTCCCACATCACAGATCTCAGGAATAAAAATACACAAGATATGTTGTAGGGAATTTTATTTCACACATCTGAGCACGCGCATGCCCTCTTTTTATTCCTGGCCACTACTGTCAAACCAGTTGGTCTTCCTCCATGCGGAGGTCAGCATACTGACAACGGAAAAGTCCAGATGATCATGCTGTTACGGTACACTGAGGCGGAGAATCAACATATACTGCCCATCGCCTGTGTACGTATATGAGGGTTTTTTACAACGATGGTCCTCCACGTTAGCTAAGACCCTGGTTGTACAGGACAAGTGGTCCATTCTCTCCCTGTTTTCATTTTTGAACCAAGAGAACAGCCAGGGAGAGAAGGTGGGTTCTCTCCAATGATTATTTTAGGAACATTAAGGGAGAATTGAGCATTTAAGTGAACAGGTGTCAAAGACAATTTCACAAAAGGGGAGTGGCTGAGAGATGCTTTCCTAGAAGACATTTTTAGAAACCACTGCGGCATTTGGTACATTTGAAGGCACATTCGGCCACTAAGAGAGGTTAAAACTGAATAGGACTTGAAAGCAACTTTACAGGGTTGTTGGCAAACATGATAACCTAAACATGTTGGACTAGCAATTGTTTTCAAGATGCTCTAGCAGTACTCTATCAAATATTATTTGAAAACATTAGTATCAATAGGTGAATTTGATAGAGCATTTGGACACTAACAGTGCTGAAATCAGGAAACTACAACTGTGGCAGACTGGAGGAAGATGTCATCCTTGCCTTGGGATAGGTTGAAAACATCCTCCCTGGGCGAGTCCAGCAGCATCTCTCCCTCTTTACAGCCAGAATTTAGGCCTCTGCCATGCAATGTCCCTCAGTTTTCATCTTTACACTCAACCCTATTCACCACAGAGAGCTCTGATTAGAACCTTTAGATTCACTCTCTGTGCAGATGCCAGCAATAGCCAACTCTTGGTTCTGGCTAATGCCCCTGCTAACTTTTAATCTTGTCTGGCTGTATGCCTGTTAATACAATGAACTTTGACAAGATGGTGGCTGTCGTCTTAGGTTATCCCTTCTTGGTTTGAACTACTGCCTGTTGGACTCCCGCCTTTTGTCCTTTGTTTGCCCTTGACTTGAGCATCCACAGTATCAGAGTTCTTTTTGACAACTCTCTCACCTTTACCACTCAGGTCAGTTAAGTTGCTTCAATCAGGGTTCTCTTCTTGAAAATCAAGAGGAAGTTTCTCCCCTATCCTTATCCTTAAGTGCACTGGGCCAGCGAAACTTCACTGTGATCTAAGGTGTTTAAAAAGGAACCACACGCCTTCTCCATGACCAGTAGATATAGAATCCTCTTTTCCCTTATGATGCCATATTCCATTGGCTATAGGGGCCAAAGCACCAAGCACTCTGCATGGTGCATCAGGCCATGAACTCTCATGGTCCTTTGTATCTGTGCAAGAAACGTGCTCCTTATATTCCTGCATGAACCCTCAGGTTTGAGTCAAGTCACAGATTTCCATTTCTCCCATACAATTGGATGCACCTTCTGCGCTGGAAAGAGCTTAAGACTCATTGTTTTGCAGTCTAGACTCTCTTCCGTCCAAATTTAATATCCTACACCAGGACACCTTCAAGTAACTATGTGGTTCAAAACCCTAGAAATCGTTCAATCAATCAATCAAGACTGGTCTACATTGGGCATAATTTAAGGCAAATGATAAATTTAGGCTATCTGGTGCTTTTTAGATTTTTAGTGGTGAGGGAGTCTCTCTCATGAGAAATGCTGAGGAAATGTTCTAGCAAATGAAGCATTAAAAATATTGTGGTATTAATACTCAACTTAAAGAAGGGATGGGAGCTTTTTACCCAGAAATTAAGATTGTCAATAAATAATGAGAAACTGTTTTTTTATCCAATGGTCACAAGTTCGAATCTAAGATGTCCATTCACCCTTTTCTCCTTTTTTGATGTCACTAAAACAAGGATAATTAGATTGGGTTACAATAAACATTCACTGTCTGTCAATAAACTCCTCAAGGTGTCCAGAAATACACCTGTTATACAAGCAGCTCGAAAAAGCCATTGTGGCATGCGCATTATGTCAAAATACCCTGGCCTGTGAGCCTGGCGCACCCTAGGGATGAATCTCGGATAACCGCAAACACTTCGCTCTACGACCCCAAAACTATGCAGTCAGCCAGCATGGGTCATCCAAAGGGGTTTCAATTTAACCTGGCAAAGAATACAAACTTTAAACAAAATTTGAGGCTGCTAGAATTAATTTCAGTCTTTAAGTTGTAGAGGAACAAGGAATTCTGTGGCTAAACCTGAATACTTTAACGTGACCCACAGGAAGAGATTAACACTTAATGTAGTTCATGAAGAGCATGACAACAGCTTCAAATTTAACACACAGGGATTCACAAAGGAGAATAATATGTACTGTAGATCTACATTTTTCCCCCCAAATATTTTTATTTTGTTTTTTAAAACTTACAAGCATGGCTGTGAGACATCAACACAATAATTGTCCATTGTCCCGATAGGGCAATGACAGTGGTATATACATTTTCAACAAAGCAAAATTAGTAGATTGGCATGGCACTATATCTTTACTGAGAAGAATTAATGGCAATGTCATCATCACCGGCAAGTCTGTAATGATCTATAAAATGCCTCCATATTTTGCGAAATTTATGTGGGCAGCCCCATATTTGTATGTCAATCTATCTACGGTCATAAATAAATCCATGCCACTCCTCCATTCTGCGAGATCCAGTGTCTCAGGAGACCCCCATCCTCTAGTCAGATCTCGTTTAGCAACCACCAGTCCCACATTACACAACAGCAATTTTATACGTGGTAGATCAACAACGCTAGGTATGCTTAGTAGGATATATGTGGGGTCATCAGGACTTTGGGACTCTAAGACTGCAATCAGTTCTGTCTGTAATCAGCCCAAGTATCTCTGTATGCAGGGGCATAACCATAGGGTGTGAATGAAATCTCCCCAATCACTCCCACACCATAGGGTTGGGGTGCTCTGCCATTCTTATAAAGGCGGGACCTGTCGTAATATATCCTGTGAAGGATTTTTAGTTATATAAGGTGTAGCCGAGATCTGATCGCCACTTCCCGCGGGAATATTAGTGCTGCCTCCCAGTCTATATCTTCAAATGTACCCGCTTCTGCTACCCATGTTAGTCTCAATTTCCGGAAGGCATCAGGCATGTTGTTATTGATAGTTTTTAGGTGTATGATAACTCCTTTTCAGATAGCTCGTCTAATAGGACTCTACCTTCTAAAGGGGCATATTCTGGGAGGTCCTGGAGGATATTCTCGGCCTTCCATTCCATATGTATGCTAATTGTATGTATTTGTATTGCTGATGGATGTGAAGCTGAAAATCACGCTGTAGCGAGATAAAGGGTATGAGGGAGCCACCCTCCATGAGATCACCTACTTTGGAGATTTCTATGCTATCCCAGGAAACAAATCCCTTGAGTTTAGTAATTTCTTTAAGGGTTTTACCCAGCCATAGCAGTGTTTCCTGTGTGATTTTGTGTCCCTTAAATATAGGAGTTTGTTTGTCCCAGGCTTTTAGAGTGATTTGGGTAGCGGGTAGAAGGTTGGATTTCCCTGTCCCGCCATAGAGAAAATTATGATATGAGTGTGTCTGGAACTGGGTTCAAGGGCAGAAGTGGGATGGTTCCGATCTATATGCCCCCAGTCATTAATGGCAATAAAGTGGGATGCACAGAAGTAGGCCCGGGGATCGGGGAGGCCTCTGTCTCAGTTATATGGACTCCATAGCACTTTACGGAGTGCAATTCTCAGATGTCCGTCATTCCACATGAGTTTCCTCATTCTTGATGTGGGTGAACGTCTCCTCCGGGAGTCTATAGTATGTGTTTTGGAAAGCGTATATGAGTTTTGGGAGAGTGATCATCTTAAACATCGCAGCTCTTCCAAAGACTGTAAGGGGGAGCTGCTTCCAGCTGGCTGCATCCGATTGGAAGTCACTTAGTATTGTTTTAATGTTATGTTGAATACAACGCTCTGGGTCCGACGTGGCATAAATCCATAGATAATGGAATCCATCCCTAGCAATGTTGAGTTGTTGCGGGAGGTCTGTCGGGTCAAGGGAACATTAGTGTTGCCTCCCAGTCAAAAAGGGAAAAGCACAGACTATTCCCAATTTATCGTATAGCCAGAGTGAGAGCGATAGCGTTCAAACACCTGGAAGACGGCCGGGATCAAGGTTTTGGGCCGAGTGAGATAGAGCAGAATGTCATCTGCATATAAGGCAATTTTGTCTTCCGGAATATTGGAGTCCTCCACCCAAAAACCTGTAACGTCTTTGTGGGTCTGAACCAGGCAAGCCAGTGGCTATAGTATCAGGGAAAATAGGAGCAGGGAGAGTGGGCAACCCCTCGAAATTGGAAAGTCTGGAGACAACATGTTATCCACCCTGACTGCGGCCATCGGTTTCGTATATAATAAACTCATCCATCCTCAGAACCGAGGTCCGAAACCTAGCTTCTGCAAGGTTTGCGTCATAGAGGGCCAGTGGATCTCATGAAAGGCCTTCTTGGCATCAAGTAAGAGAAAGAGGTGGGGGTCAGGCCTATGTTGGGCCTGTGCAATGCAATTGTGAAACCTGTGCAGGTTCCCTCTGGTGGAGCATTTCGGCATTAAGCCAGACCAATCATTATGCACCAAGGAAGTGATCACTCTCAGGAGTTGAGTGGCTAGGATGGTAGCTGGGACCTTAGTTTCAACATTTATTAGGGAGATGGGGTGATATAAGGTACAGGAGGTGGAAGATTTCCCCGGTTTATGGATTACTATAAGAATTACTATAATGGTGGACCTATGGAGGTCTGGTGGGAGGTTACCATCTTACCGTGCCTTGTAAAAGTGATGGAGCATGTTGGGGGGCAAGAGTGCTGTTCGCTTTTTGAAGAATTCTGCTAGGAGACCATTGGGGACGGGGTTCTTAACTGACTTTAAGCGAAGGACGGCATTTTGCACTACCTCTTGGTTGAGATCCGCGTCGAGATTGGGCCGTCATTGGGTAAAGTTGGGTGTAATATCTCGTAAATTCCCTCAGTATTTCAGCATCTGTGGAGTAAAGGGGACCTCCACGCTCTGTATTTGGGATATCCACCGGGCCTCGATTTCACGCCGACTTAACCAGCCTAACTGTTTCCTGTCTTTGACCCTGACTTTATAAAGTTGATTCTGTGTGGCAAGTATGTGGTTGCGTACTGCGTCAGTGGCCAGTTCATTATATTTCGATCACAGAGTGTCGATCTTACGTTTCAGTGATGGGTGTGGTTGGAGGGTTTGTTTGGTTTCTGCTTTCAGCATTCACGATTCGAGCATTTCTATCTCACAGTTTGCCTTCTTTTTGTAGGCGAGGATATTATAACTGCCTTTTATGCTTCCCATACGATAACTGCAGAGTCGACCGACTCTTTGTTATCTGAGTAGTTCGGCTTCGCTACGAATCGCGTGCATCGTATTCATGTCTTTAAGTTCTCAGATGTTCAGTCTCCAAGTATTGGCGGCAGAGTGAGTTCCCCACCCCAATGTTACCCATAGCGGGGAATGGTCAGAGAGGCCTCTCACTAGGCATTCTGCCCACCAAAGTATCAGCCCCCCTTCGCCTGCTGGTGTGAAAATATAGTCAAGTCGAGAATATACTTTGTGGGACCCTGTGTAGTAGGAATAGTCACGGCTCAATGGATGGTGCTTCCTCCATAAATTAGTAAGACCCAGTCTGGTGACAAATTGGTTGGTCTAGGGGAGTGTTTCTACCAGTATGTGGTGTCCCGCTAGTTCTATCAAGCTCCGGGGTTATCACATCATTGAAGTCACCCCCTAAGATGTGTCAAGAAGAAGGGTTCTGAATGTCTGTGAGTTTGGCCAAGTTGTAGCTCTGGAGCCGGGGGAGGGGGGGGGGGGCAGTGGCACTGATTAGCGTGACGCTTCGCCTCTCCCAGAGGCCCTGGACTGCAACATATGTACCTAGAGCATCTAACTATGATTTCTGCTCTCGAAAAGGGTGTGTTTTCTGGATCAATATCGCTACTCCCCAAGATACGGAAGGAAATCCTGCGTGTGCCAGGGTGGTGTATGCCCCGTGAGCCAGAAAGTGACATTGATTACCTTTGAAGCACGTCTCTTGTAGAAGGGTCACATCGGGCTTGAGGCGCCTGATGTGGGCGACCATCAGACCCAGCTTAACCATATTCTCATCGCATTGACATTCCAAGTGAGGACGGAGTGTTGTCTGGATTCCCAGTCAGTGGTGTTCATGAGTATGGGAAGGTGCCATGAGGGCTACAACCCCACCCGGGACTGTGTCTGGGTCAACAACATAGTGTCTTTTTTGCCATGCGTCATGTAATAATAACCAGAAAAATACAACATGCACAACATTCAAATCCATAACTCCCCCACCCCCCCTTCTGCACCTCCCAGCAACGGGCCAAGGAGACACGTTGCAGGCCCAATTTGGGGGATCTCTCGCCCTCTCCATTTCAACCCTTCAAAGAACAATAATCAAATCGAACGGAAGAGAGAATGTTTAAAAAGTGAATCTAGAAGTATAGAAGAGAGGGGGAGGGAAATGAAGGGAAGGGGGAGAAAAATAGGTGAAGAAGAAAGTGATGATTAGAAAGAAAGGAATATCAGAGAGGGCACTCTGTGCTGGTAGATGGATGGTGGTGGTGTGCAATGTAAAGTGCATTTTCTCAGGGGTCAGAGTAGGTTGTCCCTGAGATCACTGTGAGATTCACAATTTACACAGTTGTCACTTCCGCATTCTGCTGTTCTGAGTCCGCAGGATGAGTTTGCACCAGCGGTGTTGTTGATATGGAGTCGTGTTCAAGTGCTGTGATGTCCCGAGCCGAAGGATGAAAACTCTCCGTTGAAGTACCGGGTTCATCGAACTGTGGCTGTGAGGCGGCATGCTCGAGACGGCTCCGAGACTGGTGTATGCCCAGGTTCACAACTTCTTGTACTTCGTACAACCAATGCCTGAGCCGCTGCTGTGTTGTGGTCGAAAATGGAGTCTTCCAGACAGTTGTCTTGTTTTTGCGGGTTCGCTTTCTGTGTGACCAGGGGTTGGCCTTAGGTCGAGTGTCAAGGAGAGGTGAGGCCTGATGTTTAGTGACCCTATAGGGCCAGGTCGGAGTATAGGTCTTTCCTCGAGCCAGGCCTCTTTCAGTGAGTGGAAGATGAAAGACTTTCCTTAGTAGAGGACTTTTAATTTAGTTGGGCAGATGAGCATGTATTAGAGATGCAAAGCACAGAGTTTTTTCTTCACCAATTCAAACGTTTTGTCTTCACCAATTCAAACGTTCTCCACTGGCACTGGACTTCTAGGCTATAGTCTGGGAAGGGAAACATCCATTACAACATAGTCATTACATCGCGCTGCTTTTACAACGCAGCTGTAACAACGCAGCTGCCTTTCCATCTCATGCCATGACAACGCATGCATTATAAAGCATGTAACTACAACGCATGCCATTACAATGCATACCATTACAAAACATTATAAGGTAAGTAATGGTGTTTTTTTTTTGTTTTAGGGGGTGTATGGGTTTTGGGGTAGATGGGAATAGTAATTTTTACCCGAACACTATCCAACACTTACTCTACTTTTGCACACACTGGAGTGGGAATAGTAATTTTTACCCCTACACTATCCAACAATTAACCTACTGTTGCACTCATTGGAGTGGGAATAGTAATTTTTACCCCTACACTATCCAACACTTACCCTACTGTTACCCTAAAAATATTATGCGTTGTAATGGTATGCGTTGTAATGGTGTGGGTTTTAATGTAACGGTATTTTTTTTAAATGTGTTGTAATGGCATGCATTGTAAAATCAATTGATGTAATGGTAGTTGCGATGTAAAAACCGCGTTGTAAAAGCATTCGTTGTAAATGTTTGCGTTGTAATATCATATATTCTCTTGGAAGATCATGATCCTGGAGCCCTCATATCGTAAGTCTCCCAGTGTGTGTGCTTCTCGGAAGATCATGTCTCTATCTAGGAAGTTGAGGAACTTCTCAATGATGGGACGTGGGGAGGCCCCTGGAGGGTGATTTCCTTTTAGTGCTCTATGTGCCTGTTCTATTAAAGGTATGTGGATAAAAGTTCACCAGAGAAGGTAGTTCTCAGCCATGAGGTAAGGAATTTATTGGTGGTGCTGCCCTCCGCCCCCTCCGGAAAACTGACAAATCGCAAATTGTTGCGGCGGGCCCAATTTCTGCATCTTCAATCCACCATAGGACGTCAGAATTGATCTTTCGCTGATTCTCAGTTCCCTTCTTTACTCCCTGGCCTCCACTTCAGAGAGTCTCGTCTCTGCCACCGTCACTCTTTCTGTGACATTGCGAAGGTCTTGTCGCAGGAGGGATACCTCAGAGCACACTCCCCTAGTTTTGCTTTCCAGGGCTGTTCTGGAGAAGTGTATGGCTTGCAGTATATCCGCATTGCTTGAGCCAGGTGCAGCGCTCTACTTCTGGTCCACCGGGGGTGTGGCCACTCTTGCATAGATTGTTGAGGATCCTTATCCTTGACCATGCTTATGGCGAATCTCCGTGATTAACAATCAGGTAAACAGTGATCCTCGTTCGACCAAGTAGAGGTCGGCCCTGTCCATCGTAGAGATGGAGGAACAGGGTCCCCCAGAGCGCCAGCACAACACAGCAGATTAATGTAGTTCGGTCCTAAGCCCCTGCAGTGAGGGAGTTCCAAGACGATTATATGTACTAGGTGTGTCTGTCAGGTAGTGGAGGCCTTGGCAATCCCCCTTCACTGGCCCCCAACGCACATATCTCACCGATCATCAGCTGCAGGGTAGCTCGCCTCCATTCAGATGGGTGTCCTAAAGTATGTGAATGACTCCAATGTGGGGGTAAGCGGGGGGAGACAGCCCAGCTGGTTGGCAGCACTCTCAAAAATGTCTTGAAGGTCAGTGACAGTAAATAATTCCCTCTGGGGCACCAAGCAATCCCTCCATTTGAGGCGCTGCCTCTATCTCAGCCAGCTTCCTCCCACAAGCTCTGGGACAGTCGCATTGCAGGGAGGAGAGTCGGGGAGGCGGCGCCCGCCACGGGCCACTGCTGTTCGTGCACTCAGCGAGGGGGGAAAAACAGAAGGGGGGACCCCAGGAGGCACCGGATCAAGTTTCGCTAGGCCGCCGGCACTCCCACACCGCAATCACACCCCTCGGTGTTCCGTGATACTCGAACACCGTCAGGCTGCCTCCAGGTTCAGTCTAGGCCGCAGTCTTGGGCTTTCACCGGAGGCCAGGACGCCCCAGGTACACTTAGAGTTGTCTGGCAAGAAAAGAACCAGCCCACGTGCGCCTCTGTGCCCCCAAGGACACCACTCCTGCTGGATCTCCTCGCAGAGCCCCAGGGACAGTGCTTAATTTGTGCCGGTGCTTTCCAGTGCTTAGCACCAGCACTTAATTGACAGGGCCGGGTCTACGCATCTCGCACGTGCGTCATTGATGTTTTTTAAAATGTACCTTAGTAGTGTACTCAGCATGTACAAGGAGCGGTTAACAATGACTGCGTGTGAGACGACTAACGCTCACTTGCTTCTCTTAATTAGCTGCCGCGCACGGTGCCATCCAAGAGAGAATAAATTATTATGTTGTGGTGGTGCTTGTGATCATGGCGGCCGCAGCCCTTCTTGGTCACTTATTGACAGTCACACAGTGAGTGGGCCATGCGTGCACTGCACAGTTGACTGTGCGTGCGCCGTGCGGTGCGTGTTGCTTGAAGGTGAGAGGGTGCAGGGTGTGGGACCAGTACACACACTGGCGCAGTGCTTAATTTGTGACGGTGCTTTCCGGTGCTCAGCACCGGCACTTAATTGACAAAGCCGGGTCTACGCATCTCACACGTGCGTCATTGATGTTTTTAAAAATTTACTTTAGTAGTGTACTCAGCGTGTTCAGGGAGCGGTTAACAATGACTGCGTGTGAGACGACTAACACACACTTGCTTCTCTTAATTAGCTGCCGCGCACGGTGCCGTCCAAGAGAGAATAAATTATTATGTTGTGGTGGCGCTTGTGATCATGGCGGCCGCAGCCCTTCTTGGTCACTTGTTCACAGTCACACAGTGAGTGGCGGCAGCAGTACTGCCTGTCTGGCACACACACACACACACACACTGATTTATTGGGGCACCAGGGGCGGGCTGGATTTGAGTTCTAACTTCTGACTGTTCTGATATGGGGGTAGGTAAGGGCTGTGGGGGCCGCTGTACGCTCATCCGATTTTTGTTCCATGACCACGCGCGCCACGCTCCAGCATAACCACCGTAGCCAGTATCACTGCTAACCAGGACATTACTGATGGTGGTTCTGGTAGCATTGTTGGGTACTGGGTAGAGCAAACAGCAGCAGTGCACCAGGCCTCCTAATCTCGTAAAAAATCAGTTATTCACTGAGCCGGACCGTCCGCCCACCACGAGTAACGGTAAGATTGAAGTTAATAAATGAGTGAGTTAGTAACTATTGAGTGAGCTAAACTAAGCGGCTAAGCCAACTGAACTAACTTCTTGCCATTCCAATACCGTCAGTACTGAATACCGTGCAAAAACCAACGCTGTGTTTTTATTTTTGGTAGTGTGTGAGTGAGGATCCGGTTGTATTGTAAGATCACCGGCGTGGGGGGGGGTGTGAGAGGCAGCTCCATAATACTGATTATTAGGAATAAAAATAGGATGCAAATGCTGCAATTCAGATTCACTAATGGCCCACCGGCCGTAGCGGTATAGTCGTGTTGGCGCCGCAGTACTGCACTGACCTGCGCAGGCTGCGGGTTTAAGTAAACCTACTAGGCCTGGCTGTCCTAGCCTACCCGCCCAGCCGCTCGCTGACTTGTCCAAACATGGCGGCTGGTGCTCGCAGCCGATCCCGATGGTAATGGTTTCACTTGCTTTCTCGGGTGTGGTGTTGTCGCAACGGATAGTGATGCAATATATATTAGTTTTTAAATTGATTCCCGCGGGTTCAGGGCTCATTGTTCTTGTGTTATATTGTTGTTGTGTTTAGTTGTTGTCGACATCTGAGTGCAGAGTGCACAGCCTGTTGATGGTATGAATAGTACTTAAAGCTCTAAGCCATCGCAGTTGCCTGCCCTGCCCTCATTTGCAAGGTTTGCATTACAGACCGGATTCTGAGTCATGTGGTGGGGTGATAGGGTGCAAGCAATTGCTATTGAAACCTCTCCTATTGTAGTATGTTTGGCGATGACAGCGACGACATATAAACGAGCGAATAACGTCAATTGACAAATGGTGGTCGTTGTGAAGACTGATCTTTTTAAAGGTTGTAGGTCTCTGAATTCTGACTAAACTATGAAGCACATTGTCGGAACATGGCTGGTCTTTGCAACATTGTTGTGCAAAGCAAAATCCCCCCACCCCCCAACCTCCCCGCAGAAGTAAGCATCTAATGCTAACCCCTACCAAATTCCTAATAATTTGTAATAGGATGTTTACCCACACTGCTTAGAACAAGCACACATGACCGACACAAAGTTCGATCAGCAGCTGAACGGCTTTCTCATGGGAATCGTTAAAAGGACATTGAAAAGAGAAATGCAAACTCCAAATGCTGAGCTGGTTATCGGTGATTCCTTGCCAAGCTCCAGGGCCAGACTAGAGACTTCAGAAGCGACTGAACTGACAATGTATAACATCGCACAATCCAAAAATCAAAATGGTATCAAAGTATTGTGACAGTGACATCAGTCAATATGGTCATTTTGAAAGCCATTTCCGTGCCAATCCGCACCAAGTTGTAAATGTCTTCTTGCAGGTCACCCTTATTTATCTAACATTTTATTTTTGTTAAAGCAAAGTTTCAATCAAATGAGGTGTGCTTATTGGTGCAGTAATCGATCTGTTCAATATTCCAGCTTTACTCTAGTGTTTACTTGGCTATGGCTTGCGTGTTATGTTCAAGACAGTCCATCTGTAGCTTGGGTAAAATGTCTAATTCAATGTACTGAGTCTGAGCGGCATGTATAATTTCAGTGTGGCTAGACTTGTTTTACAATTGCTCGCACGACGCACACTTTTTTGATGTTGACTCTTCCTGTTGCCCAAAGAGATAGTAACGGCCCTGCTCTCTGAGAGTGTTGCCTGGGCCGTAGAGTGTGCCCGGCCCCGGTAGTAGGTGGGGGAGGGTGGGCGGGGGCACGCAGCATCACTGAGGCCGCAGTGTGTGTAACACTTGGTGTGGGGAGGGGGAGGAGGGAGCGGTGGCAGAGGGAGGGACACAAACAATCACACAGCTGTTGCCTCGCAGCCTCAGACGGGGGCAGAGATATGTCTATGCGTGCGCCACATGGTGGAAGTGAAGACACAGCCTCCTCCTGGTACCTAGGCTATGGCGCAGCATAGAATGACGTAAGCATCCCCTTACAACATATGATGAATACATACAAACGAATCATAAGTTCTGTGAATTTCATTGAACAAAAATCATCAGTTTCAAAACCTATAATCATAAGGATGACGACCTAACATCACCTTTTCCCTAATTGACAAAAAATACGTAATTCCTGTGAAATACAGATTTTTTAGAATCCTACACGCAGCCTGATATTCTTGACACCAGGTAATTAGCATCAAAGCTTGCTAAGTATTTTAGATCATAAAAACATCAAAACTATCTGCCAACCTTTGCATACTCAGCCTTTTCTTCATGAAAGGTAAACAACCCTGAACAGCAGTATTCCAGAATCATTGTTAGTTGATCCTTTCAAACTGCACCATCAAATACTTCTCACTTCCACATAGTGTGATTCTTAGCATGTCAAACATGTTTCTCCCATCTCTGAACCGCGTTCCTTTACCTGCACATTATACACTAGACAGCATAGTTCTGGATTTCACTTGATATTTTCAATAAACTGTTTCCTGCTTGAAAAAAGGTTCTTTTTTCATGCCAACTGCACCAAAATAAGTCTGTAATTAAAAAATACATTACAGTCGCAGAGAGTGGTAGACTCAGGGGTCAGACTGAGCATCATCGGCGAAGCCACAGTGTGTGTGAGAGGGCAGCTAAGGTGGCACAGTGACGGAGGGGTCTTCTTAGGTGATACCGGGTCACAGAAATAAGAGACTCCGGGGCCAGAGAGCGGTGGCGTAGTTGGAGAGAACGCGACCCCTGCAGCGGTGTCTGTCTGTGTGTTCCCACTTCCCAGGCCATGATCACCCCATGTCCCAGCTGGTGGTACCTATGGGGCAGGCGGCTGCGGAAGGCACTGACTGCTGGCACCTGCCCTGGGCAAAGAGGTTCGCCTGAAACTTCTGGCAGCGAGCGAAGGGGCCTCGGAGGGGTGCAGCACTGCAGCAGGCTCCAAGGGGTCTGAAGGAGAAGAGAGGCAGAGACTAGAGAGGCTCTTAAAGCAGACAATGCTTCAACAAAAGAGGCAGCATGGGGCTGTGGAGAGAGGTTCCTAAAACAGGGACAGTTTCAAGAGGGAGCAGCTATACCCAGGGGTGTGGACAGGTCACAGGTGTTCAGATAACAGCAGTGCTGTGGGAGGCGACCGGCTGGGGCCATGGAAAGATGCTGCTATGCCAGAAATATTCAGGGCCGGGAGGGACAGCCTGGGCCTGTGGAGAGAGCAGTACTGGGAGAGAGGTTCTTATTTCAGCAATCTTCAGCTCAGGGAGGGACAGGCACAGGCTGGGGCTGTGGATGACTTGTGTAAATACTTCATTGGGTATTTTTCACTGCAGTTTCTCATGAGGACGTACAATTAATTATAATTTTTTTAGCCCAATCATGCACTCAGTGCATTTGACACCGCCTGGGTGCTGCTTCAGGACTCAGGAGGAGTACTTCTGTGGTATCTCTTTTAGTGAGTTGCTTTTGGCTGTAAGATCCCATTTAGAGCGCTATATTATCAGAACATGACGTCGGGCTTGTCTAACCTGCCCGCAGCTAGGCAATAATGTTTTTTAAGCCAGACTGCATGTGTGATTTGAGGCTGATGATGATCATGAAATATTGAGCGCCGGACACTCGCCTGGATGTACCTAGAAGAAGTAGAACACATTTGGAATGCTGGGCTGGCTGGTTAGACCTTCACAATGCTTAGAAAACGAGGAAACCCCGAATGGGTGTTTTCCTGCACTGCCGTGCCCACCACTGCCACAACATAAAATCACCCACCACCACCATATATATCATGAAAAGCACGATATTAGTTAAAGTGGTTGCCTTTTTTCCTACCAGTAAGTAAGTAGTTGCACACCTAATTAATAAGCCTATAGTCTTAAAGGCTCTGTAAGTGTGCAGTGTGCCATGGTTTGTGCTTGTAAATTTGTAATGTAATTGTTAGTAACGTATTAAAGATTATGTGCAAAAACAACTGACAGGAGTAGGTTAGCGTCAGCCTCAGTGTCCTCCATTGATGTAATTCGAACTTCTAAGCAATCCAGATATCGTTATGTAACATTGATGGTAAGGGTGGGCGGACAACTCCGTTCTGCCCACGGAATTTGCGGAGATTTGCTCTTCCGCCTTCCGCGATAATAGGCGGAGAAACAGGGCAAATCTCCGCACATTCGGGGCATAACGGAAGTTGTCCGCCCGCCTCCCGCCTGCCTTAAATACATTAAAATAACAATTGTTAAGAGTAACCTTACCTTATCGGCGGCATCCCCGGGCTCTCATCCTTTTCCAGCGCGTCTTCTTCTGGGAACTGCGCATGCGTGGGAGCCCGCGCATGCTCATTCCTTGGCAGTAACAATTGGTATTCTAATGTATTTAAGGTGAGCGGGAGGCGGGATGAGCGTAAGGGAACTATGCGGAGAGTGCGGAGATTGGTTTCATATCCGTGCCTCTCCGCATAGGTCCCTTACGGACATTACGTCCACCCTTAATTGATGGCAGCATCAAAACTGTGAAAATTGTTCCAGCGCCACTGGCTTGGGTGCCTTTATTTGCCATTTTCATGCGTTCTGGCCTGGGTGCCTTTGTGTGATGTTTCCATGCTTCCTGGTCTGAGTACTTATGGGTGAGATTTCCATGGTTTCTGGCCAGGGTGCTTACATGTGATATTTCCATGCTTTCTTTCATGGTTGCCTATCTATGTGTGATATTTCCACGGTTTATGGCCTGGGTGCTTATGTGTGACATTTCCACGGTTTATGGCCTGGGTGCTTATGTGTGCCATTTCCATGCTTTCTGGCCTGGATGGTTGTCAGGTCATCATTTGCAATTTACTATGCTTTCAAACTTAATACAGAGAAATATGTCATGTAAAATATGTTGTGCACAATTTTTGTCTTTCTTTTTACAAAATGTTATTGAGGGTAGAATTCTCTCCCAAACATCTCTAGCAGGCTTTAAGTTCGCTGCGCTTGCTAGCTACACGCCGCTGGTGGTCCAACAAAACTTGCCAGGGCTGCTTTGGGTTCCCAGTCTGGCCCTGAGTGTTGATTAATGAATCATTGTTGTGAATCACAGTGTGTAACTAACTCTGCACACTGCCACCTCACCCTGCTTTTGTAGTAATACCACCAGAGGCCAAAACTTAAAAGTGAGGCAAACTTTACAGACTTTGTATGTCTTTTGAGTGAGCGCTGCAGGGCAGGCAGGGGTATGTGTGAGTTGGAAAAAGCCTGAATTTGAGTAGGCAAAGTAGGATCCATTTGGGTTGTTCTTATAATCAGTCATGGTAATAGATGTACAGATGCAGAAATAAATGTCTCTGTTGCAAACTGCAAATAAATATTAATTGTGCCTGTTACTTAGATGAATTGACATCACACTTCGCACTTGTCTAGCATGTTTTCTTTCACTTTGGTTCCCTAGAGCGTCACATACTGGACAGAAGAAGATTTCAAGCTACTTCACAAAAGTCAAGCCCAAAGATGATGAGGAGCCCGCTAGCAAACTTGCTAGAAAAGACCATGTACTTCCAGTGGATGAAGGGAACAAGGAAGATGATGAAGTGCGAGCGAAGGCACTAGATCAGAGTGACACCACTACTAGTAGCAGCGTTATCACCCCTACAGAAGCAAAGACACAAGATAGTCCTGTTAGAGATGAGCAGCATCATGCTGTGGAGATTGGTACAGAGACAGAGGAAACACCAAGCACTAGCAAACAGTTTGACAGATCACTTAAGCCACATTCAGACAGAGGTTTTAGGAAAGGCATTCTCCCTAAAGGTTGGAAACATGACCAACAAATATATTTCCAACGCAAGCATCCCTAGCTAATTGTTAAGGGACCTAACCTTGGCTGTTCTGTGTGTCGCCAAGTCCGTGATCTTGGTGCTGAGAAATCCAGGGGAATGAAATTGTACAAAGAATGGATTGAGTCTACTGTGAAGGCATATTGCACCAATATCGAACAACAGCAGAAGTCATTGAGGAAAACAGATTGGAGAACATGCACAAAGCAAGGCTCATATTGCAACTTTAAAAATCTTAGAAAATGCAAAAAAAGATCCTTTATTGCAAGTAACTGCAAAAGCGCAATCTTTACAAATGTCAGCAACAGCCAGAATATTCTGAATATCTTATAAGGAAGCAAAGCGGAACAGGCCAGCGTATGGTTTTGAAACCGAGATAGACTGCCACAGTTGAATGAACTAGATATGGGGCGAATTTTGCACTCCAATGTAGCTTGCTCAAACATACAGCGCCACATATCCTCAAAAATGAAGAAGAAGATATTTGCCAAGATTATTGAACTTTCCCCAAAAGTAATTATTTTACTAGATGAAGCCACTGCATTAAATAGGAAAAGTTCCTTAATTGTGTACATGCGAATGCAGCTACCTGGCATGGACTCCCCAGCTAATATTTTTGTTGACCTCATTCAGCTGAGTGATTTGTCAGCTGACGGCATAGTAAACAGTTTACTATCTGCACTAAAAAAAATACAGTTAACATCAGTGAGGACTTTCTTGCCAAATGCCTGGTTTCAGCTGCCTGTGATGGAGCTTCAGTGATGTTTGGCCGCCAGAGTGGTGGTGTAAAGAGGTTGCAAGAAAAAATCTCTCCCAATATTGTAGCCTGGTACTGCTCAGCACATCACCTGGAACTTGCCGTTCATGATGTCATGAAAGATACTGGCGCTACAAATCATTTCAAAAACTTACTTGATAAGCTGTATTCTCTATTTGCCACATCTTTTAAAAACCGTTTGGAGCTAAAAGAATGTAAAGAAGCTCTGGACATTCAGCTTTGCAGAATAGGTAGAGTGTTAGATACTCGTTGGGTTGCATCAAGCTTCAGAACAGTGGAGGCTGTTTGGAATGCTTACCCTGCTCTCTACAAGCACTTTACTAGAGCAGCTGATGATGGGTCCCGTTACAGTTCCACACGAAATATGTACACAGGCCTAGGGAGGCGGTTATCATCTACACAGTTTGTTGCTAATCTTGGCCTCATGTATGATGCTCTTCAGGAGTTATCAGAGTTATCACTCGAGTTACAGAAACGTGACTCTACAATCATTGATGCTCATCGAGCTATTTGTCGGCAATGGAACCACTTCTCACAGTGTAAAAAGGGCTTAGAAGAAAATATATCCCAAGGTGTGATGCTGCACAAAGGAAAGACCACTGACAAAATCATTGAACAGGGACAGTTTTTTAGTAGCCTTGCAGAAATTCTAAGACATCGTTTGTTGTCTACAGGAGGTACTAATTCTACTGACAAAAAGGCTGAATATGATACACTGATTAGCGAAGTGAAAGTTTTATACAGCAGTACTGCCCTGATGAGCTACCTGTTCTTTATGGTGAAAGTGAAATTGAGTCTCTGTGTAAAAGATTCAACATTGCCAGTCGAGAAACCATACGTGATTACAGAGAGTTTAAGAACTCTGGGGGAAAAGAAATTAAAAGGCAGTTCAAGGAGCTTTTGATGGCCTTACACACTATTGCTATCAGTACTGCAGAATGTGAGCGGGACTTTTCTCAAATGAATCTCATTTGCAAATCTACAAGAGCATCGTTGCTGACTGAAACAACATGTTCTTTAATGTTTTTAAATCTTGTTGGCCCACCGTTGAAGAGATTCAACCCCATCCCCTATGTCCAGTCCTGGCTTGCAAAAGGACGAAGAGCAGCTGATGACACTAGGAGTAAAGCAAGGAAAGAGGAAGACTTGGAATGCACAAGCAATTTGGACTGTTTGTGGGCTTTTCTAGAAAAATAGATGCTAGCCAATTGCAACTGAGAAAGCATGTGTCATTGAATTGTTTTGAAAAAGTTAGGCTTTACTGTGTTTGGATATTTAGTTATTGTTCTAGTGTATATAGGTTATTTATTTGTGTTTATAACACTTTTTCAACAGTGTCAATTTATTTAATATTTTGATATAGTTATGTCTCTTCCTTGTTTGGATGTTATATTTATTGTTCTATTTTATATATGTTATGTATTTTGTTTTTATAAGACAATACTTTTTCGTTTTTCATTTTAGAACGTGTATTTATTTGACGGTATTTATATATATTTTAGTTCTTTTGTCTTTGTTTATTATTTGTATGGCACTATGGTCATTTTGCACTAATAGGTATGACTTGAGATCCTGTCCAGCCAGCAATTACCTATTCTTTTGGCTTGTTTACCTATAGGACTTTTTGGGGAAGATGAAATTTTTCTGTGCTTTATGTTAAGATACAAATCTTTAATTAAAAAGTCATATTTTGAATAAATGCCTCTTTTCTAATCTCTGTCTTATCTGTGTGCTACAGAACATCTGAGATGGCCTGGATCAGCTCCACACCTCTTCAACCCCAGTGCTCCAGTTTCTTCACCCTGCTGCTAGGTGTTGCACAGACAGGTTGCCATTTTCTTATGTGAATGTGGCCACTCTGCTTCGCACACTTGTGGCCATCGCTGGTCTATCAGCCCTTAACAAATGCTCGAATGAGCGCAGGGTGAAGGCGGCAGGACTCTCATAAGGTCTTAGTGCAGCATTGAACTGTGGAATGGCCGGATTACAGACAGATTTGGCTCCGTTGTCCAGTGCTCACGATAGATGCATTTTAGTCGGCCATATTGCTGGTAACACCATCTGTAGATCTACATTTTTATAAATGTATACATAAATTTGCAGTTTCAATGGTAAGACTCAAAGGGTGCTTGATAACTGACTAAATTCAAATTCAATAAAAAATAACAATAAAAGATTACACTAAAAGTAAAGAAAAATAGTAGTTATCTTGGTTAATTGGCCATTTTGCTGCATTGGTTTCACAGAAAAAGACGTACAATTGGAGACTTAAAATTTAAGATCCAATGATCATGAAAACTACATTTTCACTTGTATAAGCCACACACTCAAGGGCCACTGCTCCTTCACTTAATAGGTCTGCAATACACCGCTTCTGTTACAGTTAGGGTTTGACTCTATAATTTGTATTTTACACAACGCTGTATTATTGCTTCATATTTCTGTGTGCAGTAATGAGAAAATGTACTTATGTATGAAAGTAAATATGTTTGCCTGTTATCCTATCAAAATTACTTTGATAATGAAACATCTACAATTTAAATGCTGTAGGGTTGAATTGTTTTTGATATACTAGTAAAATAATTATTTTATGATCCATAGGATACTGAGGAACAACTCAAAAGTTTGTTTTTAATTTCGAATAATAAAGACTGACAGAGTCTCTTTGAAAGGACAGTGATTACCTGAAAAGCACTAGCAGGTCTTTTCTATGAAATTTTTCTTAATTGCTCGATACTGGCTTGATACTTCATCACTCTTTGCAGCAGGAGGCGCTGTTGCAGATTCTTAAAAAAAACAAACTCACTGGACTGGTTCAGCTGAGGTTTGCTGTCAGGGCCCTTTCTCTTTTTCAATGTTTCAGGAAGGTCAGACCCTGATTCACCCACATCATGGCCGTTGGCACTATGCTAACGCAAGCCTTCCCACGAGCCACTAAATAGAATATATCCCTAGGCTAATTTACACGGGTCCGGGCAAAATGGCGCCTGTGACCTGCAGCTATTGAACATTGTATAGCACTTCTCTGCCCCCTGCTGCAGATTTACATCTCAGGCGTTGGCTGGGCTGCCAGATACTGTAGTTCAGGTCAATCCAATCACTCTCTGACTACAGCTGTGAACTCACTTACCCTGCTAATGCTCCTCAACGCTGATCCTTCTTAAGACTGAAACCCAGTGTTAAATGTGAGGCAGTGGTCACAGCAAGAGTGGAATGCAGGCCTCTGCGGCGCAGGTGGTCTCCCAAACTACCAGGGAACACCAAAATCTTTATAGGGGACCCCAGCCAAAGACCAAGGAGTATCTGTGAGATATGGGAGACTCAAAGACCCTTGCTAACCCTTAATTCTGCAGAGGAGGTGGGGGGCCTTATTTTTTCGATACGCGACTGGGTTGCAGATGGCAGACAGTGGCACTCGTTTTTGGAGACTGGACTTATTTTTCATCACAAGGACTTGATGGACAGCAGGAGTGAAAAAGAAAGGGGAGAAAGAAGAGGGAAGAGAAATATAGGATACCATGGACAAAAAGAGATAGCTGGGTTGAAAAATAACCTGCAAGCGTGAAATAAAGAGACATATTGTGTTGTGGTGATATGGAGCCATATGATTTGATCGCAGCTGCATTTGTTAGACTATCGCACTGTAAACACACATTTCAAGATGGACGCCTTTAAGACGCAGCCATCGAAGGATGCAAATTCTCTTTTTACTTACATGATGATGGATGTTGGGGTCTGGCTCTGGACTGTAGCCTGGCGTGGAAAGGTGAAAGCTGGCATCACTGGGTAGCCGTCTTCGATGGGTCCCCACTGGCTCAGCAGATGGACCATGTGGAGGCTCTGGAGAGGAAGCCTCCAGCAAAGGGTCTGGAGAGGGAGTTTCCTCTCTTACAGCAGGGGGCAGTTCATTCTTCACCTGGAGTAGGGAGAAGAAGAAACATCTAAGGAAAAATTGGGGATATATTCGAAATTAAAGGATTTTCATAAAGGCTGTTCTGGCATCATCAATTTCAATCATTGGACCCTCCTTCTTCCTCATTTCCACTGTGTCTCCTCTTTTGTGACCTGCTACAGACCCTCAGATTAAAGTATTAGAACCTTATGTGCAGTACTGGTGTGGAACTTTCCACTTGACTATCAGCACAGTCCAGTACCTCAGTGTTTGGATGCCACACACAGGTACACCCCAACGCTCGGTGGTGTGTTAATGCCAATACTGTCAATATTACAATACTGTCACCCACAGATAACAGTCTCAGAGTACAGTCCTGACTTGCAGAGTCCCAATAATTAAATGAAGTGCACATCAAACATGTCCATTCTGCCCTTCAATAGAACTCCATATTCCAGTAATGACCACAACGACCTGCTCTGCCAACACAATTCAGATCTAGAATCTGCATCACCCCCTAATATTTATTTAAGTTTTGGGCTCAAACCTGAATCTTTCAGTGAACTTAATTCTGGAACCCAAGTGTGTGTTGTGTATTTTGATAAATGACACGGACACATGGTTTTTCTGATGCTCCTCATTCTTTACCCAAAACACAACTGATAATTCAGTACTAGAATTCCTGAACAGCGCACTTCAAACCATTTTTCTAACAATTTCTGTTACTGCATGACAAAGGATGTGCACATAATTTTGCCAATACTCCATAATCCTTATTTTAGGTGCCCACAGTTTTTCAGACATTGTCCCACCGTGAGCTATATCATTTGTCTTGGTTTTGATTCTGTTCAAAATAGGAGAAGATGTGAGTTGCTAAGGCTGCTCACCTGGCTAGCACATATTCGAACTCGCTGGCTGGAGTAAATAACCTTTGTATGTCTTACCTCTGGGGTCAAGGCACGGGCTGTTGTAGACGTAGGTTGGGGGGCTGGCACCTCTAGCTTGGAGGTAGTGGATCGGTCAGTCAGCTCTTCTTCCTTGCCTCTATGATTCAGAAGGTTGGGCCAAGGCGCGGTTTGAACGGAAAGGGACGATGGCGCTCGAGCCTTTGGTGGGCGGTGTTCATGGAAGGAAACCGTGTATGCCAGCCTCCCACAATGCATTGCCAGCTCTTCATTGCGCACCCGTAGAAGTGCCATGATGTTTCCATAGCGATAGAGGTCCTCGTTCTTCCCAGCCAGCAGGTTGATCCGAGGCTGATTGGTTCGGGGATAAATGGCAAAGAAGGCTTCACCCACCTTTTGCCCATTCTTGCTGGAGGCATTCCGCAAGCGCATCACCTCAATCTTCAGCCTCACATCATGGTTCTTGTCGTTCTTGCAGAATCCTTAGGAAAATGACAGAACATGCAAACATTTAGCATCAGGTCGACATACTGGACTAGGCTGAGCCTCCCTCAGACATTAATTCGGTGAAAATAGGGAGATGAAGGATGCTGCAAAATGGTATCGAGAATGGTGATTCCATCCTAATGACTGCACATTTGTTGTATTGCCATGAGTGTTATGTAAAAGCAACAAAGTTCTTTATGTGAGGTATAGTTCCGGTGTAATTGCTTTACTACATCATTTATGATGGGGACAGTACAATAAAGGATTCAGTTAATTACTACAATATAGGATTAGATGTACAAAGCATTTTTGTGGTTGCAAACTGTGATTCCGATTATGCGGCCGTAACAATGCTTTTTGCAATGTATTATACCCATTTTAGGAGTCTGTCATTTTTTTCCTGACCCATAAATTGGTTTTATAAATGGATGGAAGGGGAGTGTTGTATGTATCACTTCCAAATACTGATATATATAGGAGAGCAGGGAATCCATACTATTTAGAGACAGTTTGATTGACAAGAAGCAATATAAAAGCAAGAATCACAAGAAAAATAAAAATAGTGACGAGATGAACATTAGATTGATTGTTTCAGTTAGCAAACAAGAACAACAGCTAAGGGCCATTGCCCTTTTAACAAACAATGGCCCATCGTACATACAGATCCAACTATAGGGCCTGCTCTCCCGAAGAACCCTGCATTAAATTGAGAGCCCCATCCATGAGCAATGCATTAGTTACAAGCAGCCTCGAAGTAACACAAACTAGTAATTGGCTGTGGTCCAGGAATGGGTCTTCAATTGCAGCTCATGCAGAGCATGTCGTTTTGGTGTGAACATGTCACAATATAACACCGCATTCAGCCACAACCCAATAAAACTAGATGGTTTCTATATGTGAAAAACTGATCATGCAGTTCATGGTTTAGAATGCACTTGCAAACTTAGATATATAGGCAGCAGCAAATTGCACGTACATGTTAAAATTCTTCAACACCTGTGAGTCATGGTAAATTCTTTTCCTACTGTGAATAACTAATTACACAAAGTAATAGTTGTGAGATGAACCGGACCACACAATGTTATTCCCAATTTTGGTATATGCTACTACTAATTTTGTCTTTGCACTTTAGTACGAATTGCACTTTTTGCAGGTATGGCACTTTATAGCAAGGAAGGCGACTAGAACAGACTAAACAAATAAGCAACAAATCACACGATCTGTATTTTATTGTGGTAACAAAATATTGCTTGGATCAATACAGTACTAGCTAACACATAATACAGTACTGGCTAACACATAATACAGTACTAGCTAACACACAATACAGTACTAGCTAACACATAATACAGTACTAGCTAACACATAATACAGTACTGGCTAACACATAATACAGTACTAGCTAACACACAATACAGTACTAGCTAACACATAATACAGTACTAGCTAACACATAATACAGTACTAGCTAACACATAATACAGTACTAGCTAACACACAATATGTGGGGTTTAAGTCTCAATTCAGTACAAGATAGCGACATGAGAGGAGCCAATGAAATGTTACTGGTCAGTAGCAATTCTAATAAGAAGCATGTCAAAGCTCTCTTTGGGCTTCACTCTGAAATGAGGAGACAACAATGGTATTTATTACAGATTTTTGGATATTGATTGTCTTTTAACTGGCTGTTACATTTGTGTCATAGTATTATATATATGTACATATTTGTATATTGTTTTAGTGATCTTGCTAGTTGAACCAATTCATTGATTTTAATAGATTGCACATATTTATTCTTATATTAATGCATGTTCTACTTGCAATTTTCAGCATGTGTTATTTGTGCTTTAATATTATGACTGTAGAGTACATGTTTAGTGATGAGGCGACTGTGATACAAAGCAAGAAGGCAGTCTGTCTTGTGCAATCAAACAAACAAATGCATAGTCTGTTTCCAGTGATTATTATTTGCACTGAATCACATGGGTTAGTTGTTAAAACAACCAAAAGAGACGCTTCTAGGTGAAATGCATATTTGAGCAAGGCCCGACTTGGCCGAAACGTGTCATATGGTGGATATGCTGTTATTTAAATAAATTTACTGAGTAATTTAGAGTCTGTGCCCAGATTTATTGCCATGAAGGAATTCAGGAGTTTGTGCGATATATATATATATCAATAGTGTAGGACTACAATAGCGGTTGTAAGGCACTGCAAAGTTACAATCCCTCAAAGCAGCATGGTAACCCATTTGAATAAGGATTATCATGCCACCTAGGGGTCCCTTCCCCCTTGTGAATGTTTTTAAAAAGTACACATTTCTGTTTAAATGCAGTCCCATTTCCTTTAAGGAAAACAAGCTGCTTTAAAAGAAAGTTTACTCATTGCAATTGTATTTATATAGCGCTTACTACCCCTGACGAGGCGTAGAAGCGCTTTTTCGGCAAGTAGCCCGCTTCTCCGGAACCCATAAAGGATTAGTGTTGAATTAGTATAGTGAAATATGAAAGTAATTTGAGCGGTGGATAGGTTAGTTAGTTATTTGGATTCAGAAGGATAGCAGAAGGATAGAAGAGGGAAAAAAGGTTTGCATTTATATAGCGCTTGTTACCCCCGATCGGGCTTTGAAGAGCTTTTTTGGATGTGAATCACAGACATGGTGGTCTGCTGACCCTCACAGGTCATCATCCCCGTGATGAATTCCAATCGGAGTGAATCACAAATTGTGAACTACGTTTCGAATATTAATGAGATAGGTCGGACTGAGACCCACTCGGAACCTGAATTATCGGAACCATCTTCATTTGTACACAGATACGGTTGGAAAATATTTAGTATATTTATAATCCAGCACCAAAACTTTACAAAGCATTTAATACTCAGATACATTATAATTTATCTACATTAAAAATGCAACTGTGACGTCGAAGTGATTTCTTTTACCAAGTAAATTCAGTGTACTCTCATGTACAATCGCGTGTTCGAGGTAACTAAAACCTTGTGTTTGCGCTCAGGCTGCAGAGTAGAGTTTGGGGTCTGTGTTGCAAGTCCGCTATTTGGAGCTCAGGGCTTTGCACATGCCACACTGCATTTTCCTACTAATATTGACGATTCCCTCATCTCCAACTTAAACAGTAGTGGTTAAACTTTCATCTCTCTTCGAGAAGGACTTGCCTGTTTCTTTACTGACATCAATCTAAGTTCTCTCTGATCATGTGACAGGAAGTGTGTGGGTTTGTCACTTCTATTTGATCATGGCCATCTAAATATTATTTTCTAATTGTTCTACCCTCAACCATTATAACAAGTGTATTCCTCATATGTCTCAGTCCAGTTTCTTCTTTCCTTCAGCTTAATGTTGTCCCCTATTTAAATAGCCGGATACTACCATACCAAATGCTCTGGTGTCTGGTATGCCAGCATGATCTTCGTTCCTGAAGCTGCTGATTTTTGTGCCTATTTTCTCTTTCTAGAGTTGGAGCTGGGCTGGATTTCTCTTTGGACCGCACTTTTGCCTCTGTCATTCTGCTCAGGGTGTATTGTATCCTAGTCAGGGTGTATTGAGATTAGGGGTGGGCGGAATTTGCGAAAGTGACTTTCGCAAATTATCGCGAAAATGTTACAAATCTCCGCAAACACGCGGAAATATCGCGAAGATGCGGAAGTTTTTTGTCCCGCCCGTTCGCTGTATTTTCTGCATGGTCGCGGCTCGCCAACTTACCCATGCGGTTGCTTGCGGGCGCGGCCATCTTGTTTTCACTCTTCTCGCGGTGCATGATCGCGAGAATAAAAACGTGATCGCGCGACTAATGACATTACTGCGGGCGCGAACTGTCGCGAGACAGCGCAAATGGCTACCAACAATCAACATCTTGTGGAGAACGCGACCGGATCCGGAAAACTTGTCGGCGAACGCGGGGATTCAGGTAAGGCGATCGCGCGAGAATGTATTATTTTACAGCGCGAGCAAGAAACAAATTATCGCTAAGCTGCGGAATGCGGAAATTTTGACATTTTTGCGCTCTCCACGGAACGCAAAAATGTCAAATTATCGCAATTTCCGCGGGCGGAATGGAAATTTAGCCCAGGCCTAATTGAGATTGGGTCATCATCTCTCAGTTACTCAATTTTCTATATTATCTATGTTTGTGCAGAAGGTTTGGTGCCTTTGGCTATTTCCTCCTATCAAAGCAACATCATGGATACAGGAAATAGTCACTCTTGCTTTTCCAAGTGAGCCAAGAGAAGAGGGTGCGAGCACTGCTTCTAGTTATTAACAGGCCAATAATAAATGATGAAACCTTGAGAAGGTAACCTTCTGCGTACAAAGGCAGTAACCATTACATTTTTCAATTGTAATTGGACCCACCTATTCTTCACTCTACAGGAAAGTGAAATGCCATCAACCTTTTCTTCAGTGAAACAAAATACAGATGCTCTGACAGCACAATGACAACACCAAGCACGCTATATCACTTACACCACGTCTTCCTGTAAAATCCCACTATGGTCGACCTTCAAAGTCTTGTCTTGTGCAGAATTCGCTGCCATACTGAACTTTATCAAAACCACTTTTTACAAAGATCATGTCTTAACCTGGTTGTTTATTAACACTCTCTGGAGACACTCTCACCTTAGTCAATGACTCTTTCATTCAAGGCATCTTCCTAGAAGCTCTCACGAAAGGACAAATTGTTTGAAATGATAAAGAAACCTACACTAAATCCTGATGGCTTTTCCATAGACCGATCCATCGCTCAGCTACCATTTATGGGCAAGATCACTAAAAAAGCTGTCTTTGTTCAACTCCAAGGTCATATTAATGCTAATCATCTTCTGCTCAACTAACAGTATGGCTTCAGATCACGTTGCAATGCTGAGACCACCACCTTACACATCGTAGACTATGCCCTCCTGCCCATAGATATAAATAGCTCATGCCTTCTTATATTGCTGGACCCTCGTATGCACCCTAGAGTCTTGAATGGGATGTACTGGCAATGTCCCTCTTTGGTTCTCCTCTTAACTTTCCAACCAACACCAGTTTGTTCATTCGGGCACTTCGTGGGACATGGCTGCGTCCTGTTCCGTTATCAAATGTAGCCTATCCTTGTCACCAATTCTCAGCTGAGTTCCTCCTACATTCCTATTCAAAATGCTTAAATCAGTATCTGCCTTAATCTTGACTGCAGCTTGCTGGCTATCTGGAACATCAATTGGAAGATTAAATGCAGGAGCATCAGAATCATTGGAAAAGTATAATTTATGTTCTAATGGTGATAGTTGTCAGTGTTGAGCGTTTAAATCTGATAAAACCTGGAACCTATTAAACAAAGGAGTAGGGGCAGGTTTATTTGCAAAAGACCCAAATGGAGGTTTATAGAAAACAAACAAAGGGAGGGTGCAAATACTAGTACTTTGGGTAAAAGTTAACTCACTAAAGCTTAATAAACAATGGATCATCTATGGCCTGCGAAAATTGATCACAATGCAGTCACCATCAATACTCTTAGGGGATTGGCCAACCCACCCAACTCTGTGGACCATTAAGATCTCTTTTGTAGCAGACGGGTGGAATCTTTTATATTTAGTTAACCAGTCCACGGTTTTGTTACGTAAATCAACCCATGACTTCCTCTGGTCCTCCCTGAGATCAGGGACACCAGCCAAAACTAATACGTAGGGACACATAGCTAGAGGTAGACTCAGCACATCAGTATTGGGCTTAAAACAATTATTCCTTGAACCGTCTCCAGTATTACTAATCAAAGTACTTGTTATAGTGCCTGGAACTGAGAATTCAAATTGGGTATTGTGCGAGCCCAAACATTTTGTTTTAGAACACTGGGATTCTTTATGTGTTTTTCCTTTCATGATGCTGTGGCTTAACATAGGAGGTTCCTTAACTTTACCATCTAAACTTTTCCCATTTTTCCATTTTTACAATTCTTTCCAATCAATTCTTGAATACAAGCCAGCGCAGTTCTCAAAGCAGATTCTTCAACAGTAGCAATAGAATCATCCCCAACAGCATCACGTCTTGATAAGGGAAAAGAAGTAACCACATCAGTCTGTGTACCAACAGAATTAGTCTTTGATATACCATGGTCATTTGCACAATTGGCAGATTGGGATCCCTTTATATTCCTTGTTTTTTATGAGCGCCGACACCTCACTTTTGTTTTACTGATGGCTCTATCACTTTCTTTGCATCAGAAGATTTGGAAACCCGTGTTTTAGTAGCTATACAAGATGCCTCTGGGGCCGCAACTAAAGGTGAAACCGGATCCGACTCAGGGTAAACCAATGACACATTTGGAGGTGTTGCGGGCAAACACGTTTGTACAGAATCTCCCAAATTGGTGTTAGGAACGCCCAGTGATGAACGTCTCTGTAATTTAGATGGATCTAAGGAAAGACGACGTTCCGCTATTTCAATCTCATGAGTCAATAATGAATCCGCCCTAACAATGAATGCGTCCAGAGTACCAGCTACTCCTTTGCGTTTGTTCGAGGTATTTATGGTGTGACTTCTGAAAAAGCACTAATTTTCGCAAAATAATCTAACAATTCAACGAGTGCTATTTGTTTAAATTAAGAATATACAACAGTACCTGCACACTGCAGCTTGTATCAGTGACAATATCAAAATGTCAGAAGAGGGGCCCAGCCCAGCCCAGCCTCTTCCGGGCTCTGACGGGTGCATATGGGCCTGCCCTTGGCCCGGGTGTGTCCCGGGCACGCCCGCGCACGTCCCGTGATGCGGGAGCCCACGGGCGCTTTTGAAACGCCTCCTGGCGCTTAGTGATGACGTTGGTGTCCGAGCGCCACGTAGTGCAGGCCGGGCGTTGCGGTCCCCTTGGACGGAGAATGGCGAACTGAGGCAGCAGGTAAGGGCAGACCACTGCAGGAAAAGCGGGACCCGCACCACATGAGCCCGTGGCTGCTTTTGAAGCGCCTCCTGGCGCTTAGTGATGACGTTGGTGGCCGAGCGCCACGTAGTGCAGGCCGGGCATTGCCGTCCCCTTGGACCGAGAATGGCGAACTGAGACAGCAGGTAAGGGCAGACCACTGCAGGTAAAGCGGGACCCGCACCACGTGAGCCCATGGCCGCTTTTGAAAGCACCGCCTGATGCTTAGTGATGACGTTGATGGCCGAGCACCACGCAGTGCAGGCCGGGCGTTGAGGTCCCCTTGGACCGAGAATGGCGAACTGAGGCAGCATGTAAGGGCAGACCACTGCAGGAAAAGCAGGATTCTAAATTCAGTTACACACCATTCAACGTTATTCACCAAACCTATATCTCTCCACACACTGCATCCAACACATGTTTCCGGCACTCGCCGCAGAATGCCTCAGATGCAGACTTCGTAATGCGGACTTCTACAAGGTATGGGCATGCCCCTCATTACAACCTTCAAGGACGAAGATAACTGCGCTTGTTGCTGACATAGCGACGCAAACAACCTCAAGCCCACACATGAATAGTGCCTACTGGGGCAGCGACACCGTTTAATAGATGTGGCTTTTGCATTACTTAAGCACAGCATAGCCATGGAATGAAAGTCTCTTGCACCCCTAGATACACAGCGGTGGTTGCATGACTTGCTGACCTGGACTAGGGCTGAAACATACACACTCAAGTTGCTCAGTATGAGAGGTGATTCCCGGACAGAAAGTGAGCACTGGGAAACCTTCCTATTTATAGTGGAAGTGAAAGCGGATGAACGACCCTCTTGAATGACAATCGGCTCGTCTACATTAGTTAAGACTGGCTCAACAGGCGCTACAATTATCGCTCTGTTATAGCTAGCATGATGTCCACTGCGCTATACACACATGACACGTTAATGCCCCAGCTTCCATGACCACCCCGGAACGTACTCTCCCAGTTGCTATCACGTCTGGACACAAACTTTGAATACCCACAAGACACTTATTCCTCCTGCCGCCACCTGTGACTCATGGACAGGGTATTGTCCTTCCGCACCCTCACTGACATACTCTTTTCTTTAGAAAAGGAACCCTCGCATACAGTCAGGGATACACCTGGCATGGTGGGGTAATGACGGGAACGCCCACACATTTTGGACAGGTGATTGGGAAATAATGAGATCTTGCAATGTTTAATTCTTTATGGTTAATTACTTATTATTTTTATGAATTGCTTCCCTTGCGCAATCATGTAACCCAAGCAGGGGCCATTGATATTGTCACTATAGCCTGTTGTATTACCTGGACAATCCCCTATTTCTGATGTTGTAGCACTGGAATTATGTGGCAGGAGTACCAATAATGATCACTGCATTGCAACAAAAAAAGCTGTCAATAAAAATATCTGAAAGGAAATAAAAGAGAGTGGTCTGTTGTTTTCTGACAATGTGGAGCTAAATCTTAATTCCTCCTGAGGTGTTAAAAAAAGATAAATAAGTGCCCTCTGAAATTTGACAGGCAGTCAATTAAGATTGTGAGAGATTACCCAGTTCTTCTAAATCAAATTTTAAAATGAGGCCACCAATCCACAAACATAGGCACTTTCATATAGGTAGCTATACAGTTGACTGCCTATACAAAATGTATTCAAATTTCCTATCAAATGGAGACTTCTGAAATGTTTAAAATCTAAGAAGACTATTAACAGTGATTCAAATGATTCAATCACCAATCCCCATGTTCACTACATATCTAAAAGTATACCTTTTTTGCCCTATCAATGGAGATTAATGATAATAGTCTACCTAAATGTCTACATCCATTGGCCCCATTTGTGCTTTTGGCAGATTATGAACTTGAATTGTAGCCTTGGAAATCCACTCCACACAGTAGCCAGGTCTCCCGAAATATAATTTTGTGTTGAATAACAAAAGTCATCAAAACTACTTTCCTAACTGATGGCCCATCGTATGCACATTTGTAACTACTATATCAAGATTCTTCTCCCTGATATTTAAACTTGTCAAATGTATGCTTAACAAGTGTAGGAGCATGACAAGACAAGGATTTAGCAAGATCTCTAAGATTTCCTTTGTTGCTTTTGAAATTTGTTTTACATATTTTCTGTCAGTTGTACTTCTTAGTACTACTCTGATCATGCGATTGAGTTCCTGACCCTTCATTCATCTCAACATTGACATTGACTCTCCTAGGTTAATGTTGTCAAGTGTTTCCGTAACACTGTATCAATCTGGCCCTTTATCAAATCATTACATTTTGCCCAATCTAGAGGCCCTAGTTTCTTCACTTGGGGCCAGATGTATGTAGCTAGCATTTTTCTATTCCCCATTTGCGAATCACAAGGATTCGCAATTAAGAAATAGCAAAATGCAATGTATGAAGGTGTATTGTACACCTTTTGCGATTCCATCGCAAATGACCTACCTCATGAATATTAATAGGTAGGTCGCAATTTACGACCCCCTAGGAATCGCAAAAATCACGGGGATGGCGGCCTGCTGAGATCAGCAGACCACCATGTCCGTGATTGCTTTTCAATAAAGCAATTTTTTGTTGTTGTTGTAAATCAGCCTGTTTTCCTTAAAGGAAAACGAGATGCTTTACAAAACGAAAAAAGAAAACTTTTCTTTTCATTTTTTAAGAGTAGGCAGTGGTCCGTGGGACCACTGCCTGCTCTTAAAAATAGTTTTACAAGTATTCACAAAGGGGAAGGGGTCCATTAGGGACCCCTTCCTATTTGCGAATGGGTTACCACCTACTAGAAGTAGGTGGTAAATTGCGAATGTTTTGGGATCGAAATTGCGGTCACAAAACATTCATACATACCGATGCGATTCGGTATTAGGAAGGGATGCCCTAAACACGCCCTTTCCTAATACTAAATCGCGATACCAAATTGCAAAATTAGGTTTGCTGCATCGGGAAAGCAATTTTGCGTTCGCAAACGGGCAGATTCTGCGAATCTTCCCTTTTGCGAACTCAAAAATGCTTGATACATCTGCCCCTTGATCTTTTCTTGCCTAACCGATATAAGTCAAGGTAATCTAAGTTAGCTCTCTCCTAGGGGTGTGCACCTGCTTGGCAGGTGATTTTTGTTTACAAAGAAAACACACAGTTTATAGGTATGATTTAGAGTTGCCACACCCATACTTCTACATTGGCTGGATCTGCCTTGACAATCATATATCCCTGGTGATGTTTTTAAAGGACAAGATATGATTTTGATACCGAAAAGCTTTGGCAGGTGAATATTTTTGAATTTTGTGCAACCTGGGGGTGGGGGTGGGGCTGAGTTTAAGGCAATACTCTGCCTTGGATACAGAAGGTTGCTCTGGTTGGTGCCTCGAGTCTTGGCCTGGGAAAATTGGCCCCTGGAGTCCATAATGGCTTCACTGACCATTCAGTAGGGTTTCTTTGAGCTAGTCAGATCAGAGGGACAGAATAATCTTGCCCGATTTGATGGAGAGGTGGCTCTGGCAATTGCAAAAATGCCCCAGGCAGAGACACTGGCTTCACTGAGCTGCCAATGTGGTTTTGTCTCAGTTTATCATCTGCTGAGGAGCACTAGACAGCTCCCCAGTCTGGCAGCACTCTGCCAGCCAGTCTAGTCATTCAGCACCAAATTCTCAGAGGTTCTATCTGCCTTCTAGAACTCAGGCCTGGTTAGCTAAGGTTGATTATGTCCCTGCAGCCTTTGGAACTTTGCAGGAAGCCATTTGTCATCATCAATTAGCCCACCACAAAGTGGGGTCCAGAAAAACAAAAAGCTGGAGAAAGCCACCCTGGCTGGCCCCCTAGCCATGTGGTCTTCCAGCCTCTGACCAGATGGCCATGACTAGCCACCAAGCAGCCCAGGCCAGTCACCTATGGAAAGGACCAGGCTAGTCAATAACCAGATAGCCCAAGCCCATTAGAGCCACTGAACAGATAGCTCAGGTCCACTGTCATTGCTGACCAGAAGACTCAGAGCCCTAGAGCAATCAACCACTTGCCTCTACCCGTGCCAACTCGGGTCATCTGGTTATCTATGATCTGCAAAGGGGGCCTACCCGCAACCTAGTGGCACAGGTTGAGACAGAGAGACCCACATACCACACACCATGTGAAACGTCAAGGCAGCCTCCTTTGGGCTAGTTACCTGACCCCCACCCCTCCCCTGTCATCGGCAGCACACGGACTCTGGCCCAGGTGTCTATGGAGACAAAAGTGGGGTATAAAGAAGACTTGGTTCCTTCTTCTTTCATTATTCCACAGGCTCCCAGCAGTACACAATTGAATCTTCCTAACAGAGTCCAGCTTCTCTCTCCGCCCTTCCTAGAATCTTCCCACCACATTCTGATTTCTACACAGCAATCTCACTTTGCAACGTAATTATAACAATATCTAAACAATAATAAAAATATACATAGCAGAAAACATACAAGAATTTAACAAAATGAGAACATCAATTATATAATTACATCATAGCATATTATCAATAACAACGTAAATAACTGCAAATGACTGTCCGGATAACACTAAGTAAGACTATGCTTGAAATAGATAGCAGTACTGAAATTAATGGACAGTGGGCAGCTAGTAACTCTGTAACGTATGTAGAAATATGATGATGATGCGATGAAGATGAACACAAATAAAAAATGTTTTTTTTTTAAAACAAAAAAATCAATAACAACGTAAATCACTCACCGCTGGGCATGCCCAAATGATGATTTACTTGACATATATTTCCAAAACTCCATGTAGACCCATCAGAGAGAACCACCACATTGCTTTTCACTTCATAATTCTCTGTAGTTCAGTGAATCTACTCTCACCTTTACACATAATTCCAACCTTCCTTACTACCACCCAATCCCCTTCTTTCAACCACTGAGCCTTTACCATTTGAGTATAATCATAATACTTCTTAGTTTTGTCCTGAAAACACAAGACTCTCTCTTTGATGACCTTACGATCCACACTCACATCACCAGTACTACATAACCACACTGGACACTCCTTCCTTCCCGGCTCTCCTCCCTTTAACGAAACAAAGGGTGACAACCCAGTCACTGAATGCGGTGTTGTCCTATGTGCCCAGACCATTTTCCTTAATTCTTTCTACCACAGAAGTTGGTTAATCAGTGAAAGTTGAATATTCTCCATAACCATCCTGTTGACCCTCTCAACCAATCCATTGGCCTGTGGCCTGAACAAAGCTACTCTCTCATGAGCAATGCCCATGCGGGCCAGATAGCTTGTCATTTCACGGGAAATGAACTGGACCCCATTGCCTGAAACTAAGGTCTTAGGAATACATTCCTCCACAAAGACTCTCCAAAAATTAAATTACATTAGCAGTCGTGATCTGTTCAAATGTTTCCATAACAAACCACTTAGTATGATAGCTTACTATAATCAAAATAAATCTGTTTCTCACACCTAGTTTTGCCACAGGACCAATAAAGTCAATGGCTAACCTTTCCCACGGCTTCATGGGAAATTCTGAAGATTCTAGGGGAGGCTGCCTGACCACCTTGGTTTTGTCAGTATTTGCACATGCCATGCACGTTTTTACCACAACTTCGACATCGCAACCCATCCCAGGCCACCAATAAGATTGACGCAATCTCCTTTTTGTCACGTTTCTTCCTGGATGGCCTTCAAGAGCTAAAGCAACAATTAGATTCTGAAAACCAAGAGGAGGAACAATCTGACTCCTTCTCAACACCTTATCCCCGACAACACTCAACTCATCCTTCAGTTTGTAAAATTCCTTAGGATCACAGTTCAAAACATCATCTTCGTGCCAAACTTGAACTAATCTACTGCTCACTTTAGTCAATACCAAATCCTCGTCCATGGCTAACTTCCATTCCTCACCACCTAGGGCCATTCCACTGTCTTCACAATCCGCAATCACCTCACTTTCTCCAAATATTCCTTCCAACATCTCCCTCTCCTTGTATTCTCCATCATCCACAGGTAACCTGGATAATCAATCTGCAACAACATTCCTGCAACCTTTGACATACTCTACCTCAAAATTGTAGTCAAGAACCGATAACATCCACCTCGATATCCTCGGTGTGATATTACGTTCTAATCCACGACCCCCTTTGAATATGTAAGTGAGTGGTTTATGATCTGTTTTTATCTTAAAAGGAATACCCTACACATAAAACTTGAAATGTTTGATGCCCCAACAACAGGCGAGTGCTTTCCTCTCAATGACAGAGTAAGAAGCTACTGTGCCCCTCAACCTCCTCGATGCAAATCCTATCACCCGTTCCTCACCATTCAAACACTGCATGAAAACTGCCCCCAAACCAACACCACTTGCATCAGTTGCGAGGTACATTTTTCCAGATATTTTGAAGTGTGCTAAGGTAGGCGCCTTTGCTATGCACTCCTTAACCTTTCTAAAAGATTATTTACAATCTTCACTCCGGACAAACAACACATTTTTTGTCATAGTCATTCTTAATTGTTCAACAAAATCTTTAAAAATTCTTAACATATTTTGAACAATGCTTAGCGAGACCAAGAAAAGATTTCAACTCATCTTCGTTTGTAGGTTCTGGTGTGTTTTCAATGGCCCTTACAATACTCTCCTCAGGCCTAACTCCACTCGCATTTAAGATATGTCCTAAATATGTCACTTCCCTTTTTCTCTACTGACATTTCTCTCTTTTAATAGTTAACCCATGGTTCTCCAATCTTTTCATTACCTCATCAAACAGCACATCATGATCTTTTAAATCCTTTCCCAATATAAGTATGTCATCCTGGAAGCACATCACTTGACCAATGTCCCCAAATACGTTCTTCATCACCCTCTGAAAGACAGTAAAGGCTGATGCTAATCCAAATGGCATCCTCTTATAACGGAACGCCTCCAACGGTGTTACAAAGGACGTTAGATGGTGTGACCCCTCATACAAGTTCACCTGATGGTAGGCAAACAACATGTCTAGAACACTGAAGATAGATCCACCCCCCATCACAGCAATGGTCTCAGATATATTAGGAAGGGTTTGCCTGTCCACCCATGTACTCTTGATAAGTTCACATAAGTCCACACATAACCAAATTTTCCCTCCTCCCTTCGGTGCCACCACAACAGGGGCCAACCATTCCGATGCTTCAATTGGCTCAATTATGTCCTGTTCCAAAAGTTTATCCAACTCCTTACGTTAGGGCTCCCTCATCATATTTGGCACATTCCTTACCTTGTGCACAACTGGTCTAACCCCTTTCTTCAATATTATCTTATGGGAAAATACCTTCAACAAACCCAATCCATCCGTAAACAGCTTAGGGTACTTTGACATAATGAGACCTTCTTCAACATTTATGGCTCAGAATCTTTTTGTAGGTTCCACCACCATCCCTGGGTTACTGGCATTTGGATTTATCACAATATTCAAGTCTCTCTGATGATGTCAGCCCAAAAGATCTGACCCAAAGTTAGTTACATACACACGTCCAAAATAAGCTTCAGACTTAAACTTGAGTCATCCACTTCATTCCAAGAATTTCAATTCTTACACCGCCATAACCTACTGCCTTTATGTCGGGTTCATTTAAGGGCATATTTTCATCCAACCCACACGTTCCTAGGGATTTTCTTTAGAGATTAACGTGTAAAAACTTCCAGAATCTGCAAGTAACCTCAACAGTTTACCGTCAACTGAGATCACACAATGTGGCTTCTCCAATCTATCATCACTCTCCAACTTTATCCTTTCATTTGCTTTCGGTTCAATATCCTTTCCCTTCATGTTGATATCCTCTTTTCCATCAATAGAAAGGAGAATATCATGGACATTTCACACACGTCATAGATATCTGGTCCAACCTCTTGTATCTTTTTACTATGTATGTTCATTCTACATACCATGGCAAAATGTCCCCTTATCCCACAATTTCTACATACCACATTTCTTGCACCACATCCTCAACTAGAAGATATGTGCCCTGGCGCTACACATCTAAAACATTTTACTTCCCTGGAACTTCTCTCATAACGCTTAGTACTGTTATCTAAATTATTCCACGATTCTTTTTGAATATCCATTTTCTTGTTCACAACGTTCCCCTGAGTCTTTTATTTCATCTTGTTTTCATTCAATACCTCAGCAACCACTTTATGCTGATCACTATCCTCTATTTCCTTTATCCTTTGTGCAGCATGCGCCATACTTTTTGCAATTTGTATACTTTATTACAAATTATTCTCTTTCATCAAATATTTCTCTTTCACATTCTTACTTTTTGTACACCTAACTATTTTGTCTTGTAATAATGAATCTGACAATTGTTCAATCTTACAAGATGCGGCCAATCCCCTTAATGCAGCTACATAGGATGCAATTTCTTCATCCACTTGTTGCAGCCTGGTAAAGAATTTATGATGCTTGAGAACCACATTGGTTTTCGGAGTAAACTGGAAATCTAGCATTTGTAAAGACATTTCATGGACATTGCATGGCTGACCATCTCCAATCCCCAAAGATAACTCTGGGAATTCTTCATACACTCTGCCTTCTACACCTAAATGGTGTAATAAGATCGTCTGTCTACGCAATGGCCCATATTTATCACCAACACTTGCCAAAATATACATTATAAATAACTTCTTCCACAGTGTCAACTGTACCGGGGGATTGCCTGGAGTAGACAAGAAGCTCTTTCTTGCACACTGCTCGCGGACACGGCTTTGCAAGCCCTTTCTGGTGCCAACAATGCACACGCTTGACCAGGGCGGCTACATGAGCTTTTCTCTTGCGCAGATAACGCTCACGCATCCGGCATCACTGTTAACAGGCTTCCTTACTCACGCGGCCTCACAAGCTCTTCTTCAAGCCGCCGATGCGTTTGGCTCACGCTACTTGCAACCACCACACCACAATAAGTAAAATTATCGGTATCTGTGAAATGCAGAGACAAGATAGAGACCTCAATCCCAACAGCTATCACAGCACCACAGATGTAGGTCTGAGCAACTGAAATACATGATAACTTCGTCTTCCACAGTTCCGACTTGGTTTCCATACACACCATATGTCCAGGGGTGGGAAAGCCTTTTGTCTGCTCCCTGCCAGACTAGCTCATCGCCATGTAAAGGAGACTTGGTTCCAATCTCTTTCTTTCTTTCTTTATTCCACAGGCTCCCAGCAATACACAGTTGACTCTTTCTAATGGAGTCCAGCTTCTCTCTCCACCCTTCCTAGAATCTTCCCACCACATTCTGAATTCTACACAGCAATCTCTACATAGGGATGGGAGGAATTTGTGTAATTTGATTATGCTTAGTTACATGAACTTTCAGCAAAATTATGCAAAATTACACAAAAATGCAAAACTGCATTGTACTGCAGAATACGCCTGTGTGCCCACTTTGGATGCGAGGATGCATTTTGCGCAGTAAAAGTTGTGATAAAAACAAATGCACCTTGAATAACAGCTGCACACGCTCTGTAGTTTGCTTTGTTCCAGTTCATTTGCGGTACATTTTTGCCACAGGCAGCACATTCGTTGTAATTGTTTTTACCTTAAATTACATGTCATTTTATGATGTAGTGTAGTAGCGTAATTTCCCATACCAAGACTAACGTGAAATTACTGAAATTATGATAATTACTCTGGCATATTACAAATTCCAATAAAGAGCATGTTACTATATAAACACGCTTATTTTTGTGCCACATTATACTTTTACACAGAACTTGCAATTGTTTTCGTGGTCTATTCTTTCCTGGGATTAAGGGCCAGGTGTACAACCATTTCATTAAGCACCTCGCAATTTGCGACACATTGTGAGTCGCAAATTGTGAGTCGCTAAATGAAATGTACAACAGTGTGTTTAACACTGTTTGTGATTCCCAATGAGGTCGCGAATTGCAAGGCTCATTAATATTAATGAGCCTCTCGCAATTTGCGAGCCCATGGGAATGCCAGCCCTCCCAGGGATGGTGGCCTGCTGAGTTCAGCAGACCACCATGTCTGGGACTGCTATTAAATAAAACAGTTTTTTTTTAATACAGCCCGTTTTCCTTAAAGGAAAACGGGCTGCATTTAAAAAAAAAAAAAATGAAACGTTTTCGTTTAATTTTTTAAGGGCAGGCAGTCGTCCCTGGGACCACTGCCTAACCTTAAAAAATAATTTTGCATGCATTTGCAAAGGGGAAGGGTCCCTTAGGGACCCCTTCCCATTTTAGAATGCATTACCACCCACTTCAAATAGGAAATTGAGTGTTTTGCAACCGCAATTGCGGTCGCAAAAGATATGTACATGGTTTTGAGACTCGCTATTTGGAAGGGAACGCACCTTCCAAATAGCGCGTCACAAAACCTATTTAGCGAGTCGCAAAAAAATTGTGACTCGCTAAATAGGCTATGTACATGGTCCAATAGGTTTTTCCATGCACAAACCGGTTCGCAAACCTGTTTGCGCATGCAAAAATGGGTCGTACATCTGCCCTAAGTCTGAACATTTAGTTACATAGAAAGGGTATACCCAAATTAGTCTCTGGGACCTGGGTGTGAAGCAGTATGTAAGGACAGTGGTCCCAGAAAGTAACAGTACAATCAAAGAAACTATACCAAAAAAAACATAAACCACAAGGTATTGGTTATACTCAGTGTTTTAATTCACACTGGGCATCACTCTCTTAATGAACAAATTCATGTTATTACAAATATCAATGCCCCTAGACCGGAACATGGTGAGGGGAAAGAAGAGAAGGTGGGTAATGGTGTTTCGTGAGGATAGGGAAGTGATTAGAGAAGTACTCCACAAAGTAATTGGAGACATAACGCCTGCGATCATTTTTCACCCAACGGAGGTGCTTCGTTCACTTCTCTGCCTTTGGAGCCTGCGCGCCCGTTCTAGCCCCTAGCCAGTGAGCAGAGGCCTTTTGATCTCGCTCCTCCCTCGCCTCCGCACTCTGTCCTAATGAAGACCACTGACGTAAGGGATTAAACTGCCTACAGTATCTAAGGGTCGAAACGTCGACATTTTACCGCAAAGCCAGCATAGCCAACAGATATTTCATGCTTTGTTACTGTTATGTTCATGGCTGCTTAATATTTCTGTTAAGATTGAGATTCATAGGCTTGATGGTAGAGCCTCATATGTCAAAATGAATGTACTGTTTTTGATTGACACTATCTTCTCTAATCACTTCCCTATCCTCACGAAACACCATTACCAACCCTTCCCTTCTTTCCCCTCACCATGTTCCGGTCTAGGCACATTGATATTTGTAATAACATGAATTTGTTCATTAAGAGAGTGATGCCCAGTGTGAATTAAAACACTGAGTATAACCAATACCTTGTGGTTTATGTTTTGTTTCTTTGATCTCTTAAATTGTACTGTTACTTTCTGGGACCACTGTCCTTACGTACTAAGTCTGAACACAGCAGCCAAGGTCAAACAACAAGTTCCCTTGTTATTTTGCTCTGGTCAGGCACTAGCACCTAGACACAACACATGAGTGCAGCTGTTGTTTGTGAGCATATGAGCCTTGTCATATAGGTATGCATAGTAATGTAACACGCATAGAGAGAGAGACTTTCTGAAAGGAGATCGCAGCTGTACCTGAGATGTAGAACTTCCACCTGTGTATCCTAAGGTACAGGGTCCACTACTAGTCCCAGAGACCTTTGTTATACAATCAGTCCGCTTCTGTAGAAGGGGTGGGGAGTTAGGCAAATCTGTCTTATAATAAGACAGGGTTTTTCATACTATATAGTTTACTGACTATGCTGACTGTCTTTTCTAGAGCACGATAGTTTAAATAAACATTTTAAACTTCCTTTGTGTCTCTGTAATATCTAATTGTTTGCGAGTGTGAGAGCGAAAAGGGGTGCCCTGTTACCGCAATCCCTAAGAGGGTCGAGAGTGTTGTGTTCTGGGGTGTCAGTTCACTTGTCTCTCTGGATATGATTATGAGGGCAAGTTAGACACTACAGCTAGTCAGACTCGAGCTCATGGGTACCAAGGTGGTATGGTGACTCAGTCCCTTCCTACTGATGTTCTATAGTCCCAATCACAGTTCTGTTCTTGAAAAGAAGCCCTGAAACATTCCCTCTGGTAAAATTTCTGACACCTCTTGCTTGACACACAAAATGTCAGAAGGAATGTGAGGCTCCACTTTTATGATCTGTATTCATACTATATGTTGAGCTCAAATGAGCTTTTGATCTGCTGTAGGGTTCCGTCCTCTCTCAGCTCCTCTTAGGACACCCGTGATAGCATTTGAAAGGTCCAGTGCTTCAGTCAAACTCCAAATCTGCCACTGTCCCCTGAGCAGGTCATGCCCATGGGTGCCAGGCACTTGGAGCCAAAATCATCACTAATTGGGTGACTAGGCATTTGGGTACCATAAGAGCGTCATAGTTAATTCCAGCTTTAATCCATATTTTATTGCATTTATTCACTTTAATAATGAGAGCATTGGCTGAAATCACATTACAAATACTTGAGCCTTAGAAATATTTTCTTTTAATTAAATAGTTGGATTCCCCTGGTTCGCACCATTTCTAAGTCAACTGGTAGGCACCAGCTGAGGCATAACTCCACCCTTCCCTGGAAGGGCACAGGGAAAAGTGGCCATAATAGCTAGGGTGATTCAAAGAATGGCCCGACTTGCATTCAGCGTCACCGTCACCCCGGAGGATGATGCCTAGCCCAACTATAGTGCGCACGCAGCCCAGCTTCGATCCCCAGAATGACCAAGTCAGCCGTGAAAGACAATCCTTATCCTAAAGTTACAGATCTGTCTTGCTGATTTACCTACATGGTTCCAACATGCCAGAGGCTGTACATTTTGGCGAACTACTGAGGAGATGGAAATATCCAGGTGCAAGATTTTCGCCATCTCCCCTGGATTTTCGAGGACCAGTGAGAGCTCACTGGAAGCTGCCAAAACAAGGATGCTTTCCAAGGCTCGAACCCCTCTCTCATGGTTAACCAATCCAATGGTGCCCGCCCTTCACAAAGAAAATATAACTCTCTCCAGGACTCCTCTTGGTTGCTCTGGGGTCATCTGTATTAAAGCACTGGATGCTGTGAGGTAGCCTGTGTCTGCCATTCCGGTTTCAGGGATCTGAATGTTTCTCTCATTTGATCAGCTGAGGGCAAGGAATGCTAGCACTCGTCTATGTATTAGGACCAACTGATTGATGTTCAACTGTCGTTTGCACAGAAGCTTTCTCCACTTTGGCCTCGTTCTCATGTGAATATTGCTACCATCACCAGGATCTGCACCTGAAGTGGCTCCACCGGGGCCCCTATCTCAGGCTTTCATACTCACTCCCGGGACCTCCTACTCATTGTTGGCTAATCCTCGACAGCTCCCAGTGCCAGCAGCAGCCAGTATGTGCCCGATGCTCCAGCACCAGCCATATTCAGGGCTGACTGATTTGGCAGCTGAGTGATTATATCCTCCGTGGCAGACTCCAACTTCCTTTGCCGCTGTCCTGTCTATATCAACCTACATAATTTGTGGAGTGTGATGAGTGCTGGTCATTTTAACTCAGCATTTGGTTCAGCATCAGTTCTGCTTACCAAAGGTGACTCACTATTATTTTATCACTGAAATTTCTTCCCCTAGCGGTCAATAATCATCCAAGCCCATGGACGGTTCTCCCTGTTAATTAACTGGAGACTGCAAAGCTGCCCCCACTTTTCAAAAATTGGCTACTGCACTCTCAAACCGAACTCTGTAAAACTGGAAATTAGGAGAGTGTGATTGATAGCGAAGAAGCAGATCTTTTTACCTGTACCTTTCAGATGGAGATGCCTACTTGTCACCCCCATGTAAAACGTCCACCCGTTCTCCCTGAACCAGGGTCTTTTTATGGAAATTGTGTTCATGCGCTTGTATGTGGTTACGTTTGAGGTCTGACTGCTCGCATGACTGAGTACATGGTGGAGACCGTTGAACTCTGCATTCATGTGGTAACCCAAAATGGTGGATGGATTTTGTATGAGGTTGTACAGCGTCAATATCAGATTCATCTTGGACCTGGCAGCCTCTACAAACTCAAGTTTAAGCTGTAGCTGAGAAGATTGAAATAAAAAAGGTAGCACTCCGCTGGTGACTACTTTCAGTTAAAGAGGAAGTACTGCTGCAACTGTCCTAGGCCAGGAGTAACTACTGACTGAGAGGAAGTCTCTGGATTGCCCCTTATATAAAAAGTGGCTTCTTTTCAGAAAGTCCAGAGCCTAACTGAATTAAGGAGCCCTATACAAGCCATTGTGTAGCTGTGCAGTGTGAAAGACATGACCGTCTCCTTCAGCCAGCTATCTGAGTTTCCATCAGACCATCATCTATATCCTCTGGGGACCAGGGAAAGAGTTGTTGCTTTAAGCATCTATAGGTGTGCTCTATTTATCAATGACCTGGTCAGCTCTCAATGAATGCCTGAGTATGCCCTCAGAGGCCTTTACGATTGCTGCAGATTCAACACCTGGCTTGGTGAGTTGGGAGAAGTTGCTAGACGAGGTCACCCTGGTTCCATAATCATATCTTCTGAGCTTGTACGAAACCGGAAACATTTACAATTGAACTCTGGTCTATATCATTTGGTCATTGCTGCAGTTAGAGGGAAGAGTTCATGCTCTAAGCCTTATCGGCTCCCCTGGCACTTGAATTTCTTGATCGCAGTGGATAGTTAACCCGATAAACAGCCTTGAAACATCTTGTGCCATAATGTGGGGATTCTAATGTACTAACACCAAAATCATTATCACTATTTATTTACTGGTCAGGATTGTTTTCCTACATGCATACATTAACATTTAACTCACTGAGAAAGGCTGGAGGACCTGTTCCGTTGGCAGTTGTTTGGGTCTGGAGAGGTGTCATGGTAGGCGCATTGAAACCTCAACACTACTAGAGCCAGCAGCGGAACCCAAATTAGAATTATGCAAACAGAATGGAACATTTGACTTTGAATTGTAGCAATATGCCCCATTACCCCTTTTAAAAATATATTTTTGAGTCTTTGATGCAGCCCTTTACTGATTCTTTATCTGAGGACCATGTGTTGTGTTCTGTGACCACATATTTGTTTACATCTATTTAATAACCCTGTTCATAGACTCCAATTGTAAAGATATGTATAGCCGTACTGTGGAGAAGTGTGGCTCAATAATTAGAGTGGCAGACCCTGATGCAGAGGTCTAGCCTGGGACCAGGGTTCAATTCCCTGCCTCGGCGGGTCTTGGGCTCAAAAATTCCACGGACCTGATAATTCTTGCCTCGATGCCTATTCAAATCATGGATTCCCACTCTGCAACCCTGGGCAATAGCTTGCTTAATCTCCACAACGGCCCCCACAACGCTAAGGATGCCTGGCCTCCACCTTGGGGGCGCCCAGGAGTGGATGCCTCACAGGGAAAGCCAGGATGGGTTCCACAGCAGTATTCGTACAAGCGCCTTGAGACCCTTGCGGGTGAGTAGTGCGCTATACAAGTATCAAATTTACATTTACATGTGTTGTAATCGTGTTTAGGATAATATTGGTGGACAAGAAAGAGCTTGAAACTCTGATTCAACCTTGATCAGCTTTTCATGTACAGTATTTTCTTGTATGGGTACTGAAGTGCTTTTTTGTTAATTAAAGCACTTTAACAAATCATTTATTAAGGGATATTGGTGTATTTGACTGTCTTCAGAGATGATTTATGAGAACGCAGTAAACTTGTTTGGCACTGGGATCTAAGGGCCTCATTTATGAAAAGTGACGCATCGCTGCGAGAAAACAGCGATGCGCCACTTTTCATTGCGCTCTCCTTGCGACACCAATGATGCGTCATATTTACTGTATGACGCATCATGTCACAAGGAGTTACAGATACGTCAGTATTTCTGACATATCTGTAGGCGCAAAAATGACGCATTGCTGGAGTGTGTGAAAAAAGTGACACAACTCCAGCAATGGGTCATTACACATGGGCAAGTCCCATGTGAAATGTGCCTGTGTCAGTCTTACGCCTGCCATGAGGAAGGCATAAGATATTGACGCATTTGCGTCCTAGAAGTGGCGCAGTGAAATCTTATAGATTTCACTGCGTCACTTCTACGACCCTTTCTTGCGTCGGAACACCCCCCCTGCATACATTACACCTGGCGCAGGTATAATGTGACGCAGGGGTTCACAAAGTGACGCATCGCTGCGAGAAAACTGCGATGCGCCACTTTTCATTGCGCTCTCCTTGCGACACCAATGATGCGTCATATTTACTGTATGACGCATCATGTCACAAGGAGTTACAGATACGTCAGTATTTCTGACATATCTGTAGGCGCAAAAATGACGCATTGCTGGAGTGTGTGACAAAAGTGACACAACTCCAGCAATGGGTCATTACACATGGGCAAGTCCCATGTGAAATGTGCCTGTGTCAGTCTTACGCCTGCCATGAGGCAGGCATAAGATATTGACGCATTTGCGTCCTAGAAGTGGCGCAGTGAAATCTTATAGATTTCACTGCGTCACTTCTACGACCTTTTCTTGCGTCGGAACACCCCCCCTGCATACATTATACCTGGCGCAGGTATAATGTGACGCAGGGGTTCACAAAGTGACGCATCTATGTAGATGCGTCACTTTGTGAATATGGTGCAACAAGGCTCACTTTTTACGCCGCTGGTGCGTCACAAAAAGTGAAGCACCGGCAGCGCAAAGTGACGCAAGGGCTGATAAATAAGCCCCTCAGTGCATTCGGCAAATCAGTATATGCATTCTTGTGGGACTAGAAGCTTGCAGTGGGTCTCAACATCTTGATTAAAAGTCTGTGCAATGGGTGTATGTGTTCCCTTCTGTATTGAATATGGACCTCTAACAGAACTGACTGATAGAGTTATGGCAGCTCCAGGAACACGATGTGCGTAACAAGCAGCATAAACACGCCCACCTGAAACGTGAAAGGAATTTCCTGTGGCACCAACGAAGTGTACCATGGTGCCCAGCAGCTTCTCAAGGGTATGTGGATACTCACATAGGAGATCGGTGAGCTCATCTCATTTGGTGAACAGCTCTGAGGTGCTTGATCATCTCTGTGGTTTCAAGCGAAGAAAGACTGCCATGACTCCAGTTACGAACTTATATGCACAAAGTGCAAATAATTTTGTGAGCATTCACCTTCTTCGTACCTCGTGGACGAGTAAAGAACATCCATGTGAGAGAGTTGTTTTGGGTGTTTGCTCACTTCTTAATGAAGTAGGTATTTCTACTTCAACTGGAAGCTGACTTGATAAAGCCTGAAAACTGGAGCCTGCTCTTTCCTAGCTTTGCTGGCTTTCTTGTTGGGACATTTTCCTAGATGAAAAAGCTGATGCTTCTCTCTAGTGGAATCCTTCTCAGTAAAGAGTTGGCAACAGAGGGTTGGGTCCTTGTTTCTCAAGATTTGGAACTTTTTGGAAGTTAGTTTAGAGTGTAACCAATTATATGTCTCCTTTTGGTGTCTGCGAATTCACGGATCCTCTGTGGATCCTCCAATAGACAAAATATTAAGGGACCTGAATCCTTTTCCAGGTTCCAGACCTGGCTTCTGTCCAGGTCCTGCCCCCAAACCTTAGTTGTCAGCTAAGCCCTCCTGTGCATGGCTTTGGCATTACCCTCATGCCAGACCCTGTGCCCAACTCTCCGTAGGTGGCAAACCCCCGCTGTGCAATGACATTTGTCAGCATGCAGTGGGGACTGGCCGCACGACCTGACCTATGGTCAGACCCTGTGCCAGGTCCACTGTAGGCAGATAACCCCTGCTGTGAATTGCAGTTCTGCCTTATGGCCAGACCTGGAGCAGAACACTCCATAGGCAACCAACCCCTGCTAAGCGCAGCTGAAGTCAGCCAATCAATCCTTACCTAAGGCCGGGTTCTGTTTTTTTTTTTTTATTAAACAAAATTTCAGGATTTGCAAATGTTATTACAGGAGTCAAGGGACAATGAACCAATGTTAGACTTTCCTTAGGATCAGTGGATTTGATTCCTGATTTGCAGACGTCGTCAGTTGGCTAACACGGGCCCTTGAAGTTTGCCATGGATTTGTGGATTCAAGTCTGAGAAACTAGCTGCAGAACTGTTGTCCCAAACCAGGATCCGTGAATCTCAGGGACCATGTTTTTCTAGAATTTAACCATAGTTATGGTCCCTTTGAGCTTCCACCCACATGTGCCTTTGGGACAGGGTGTGCTCACCCTGACCCCTTTTAGAGCCCTTACCTAGTACACAGGGACTGAGACAAAGAAAAGCTGCCTCATCAGATTAAAAACTGTTTTTTATATTTATATCCACAGAGTTCCCCATCTCAGGGTTCATGGAACTAAGCGAATTAACAGTCCAGATATTGCTAAAAAGTGACCTCTTCATGTGCAACCCGAGACATTTTTTAAATGGCAATTTTTCAAAACCTTCAGAGAGTTTTTACACTATTGGAAAGCAAAGAATCCTATGGGAATTAAAATGGAAGCATCACTTTTGGGACCCACCCCTTCTTTTGGCACCTGCTTGACAGATCGCTTACTGAAGACTGCCACAATTAAAACGAGGCTCGAAACACATAGAAGTGGGCTTGATGAGCTCTAAAAAGTTGAAAGGGCTATCTACTGAACTCAAGTAAGTTCGCTAAAGCTGCAACCTTCCATCTCAACCACTAAAAAAAGTTGTCACCTCACTCCCCTTCAAAAGCTGAAATCAGCCACCCATGCTTTGGTCATATCCAGATTCGATTTTGGAAACCTCTTTCTGGCAGAAGGCTCCACGAGCATCCTGTGACTCACTTAAAAGCACTGCTGGTCGCCACCATAAGCAAATTTAATCATAACACTCCTGAATCAATCCACTTACTCCCCGTTCTGGCAATAACCCAATTATAATTCTGCTCTTTTCCTTATAAAGCCATACACAATAGCATTCCTTCAGACCTGGCATATCTGCTTTTCATCTCAAGCGGTTTGAGAGGACTCAGAATCCATGACACGCTATTTTTCAAGTTCACAAATTCAAAAACTCCTCTGTGCTGAACCGGTCCTTTGGCTTGGTGGCTAACACAACTTGTAGCCATTGGAATTAAGGTCTCTTGCCACCCCTCGCCAAATTCAAAAAGCATCTCAAAACACATCACCAATTACAATTTTTTTAAAACTCTCAACAAGATGACGAACACACCCTGCTTGTTTCAATTCTTGTTTTCTTTTTAGCATTTTCAACGTCTAGTTCCTGCCTTATGTATATTCACGTTTCAAGTGAAGTCCCTAAAACTAGGAGGTCCTGGTGCTTTATTTAACAATATTGAATAAACACTTGAAAGTTTTTTTTCTGCACTACATGAAAGTGCGCAGTTGAAGCCCGTTACCGTTAATCCATGGGAAGTAAATTAAACTACAGACTAACATTGCTGAATCTACACAAAATGATTACAGGCTTGGCTGAGATGCAATGCTGTAAACTATGGCAGTTTGAGAAACTCAATATCACAAGACAGGGAAGAGCTTTTAAATGTCCAAGCTGGGCTGCAAGTGGTCCAAAGACCACATTTATAGATGATGGCAGATTATAAAGATTTACTTCCATAAGGCAGGAGGTGGCATGCTGCATCACACAAAAAGCTCTTGTATGGCCTAAGTCGATTAAAGGAACATCCAACGCGTAATAATGACCAGCAACTATCCAACTATACAGTGTTCTGTTACATTCTGCTACGAAATAAAGAATTAACTAATGGTTTACATGACTTAGTACTTCCCTCAGTCCTACATTTAAAGTAAAACCAGACTTACAAAAGAACGACTATGCTAAAAACTGTAATTCAAGATACGTTTATAAGACACTGTCAATTGGGATCATTTGGAGCAATATCTTATAAAAAGTTGAATAAACAAGAAGTTTTAAGGATCTTTAAAAGTAACTGAGAAGTTGGAAGATTGCAGCGTTTTAAGTTAAGAGATCTAGAAGTGGGAAAACCTAATTCTGGGAATTTGGAAGTCAAAGCAAATAAGTTTATAGTGTATATGTCAGAGATCTATATTTTGTGAATTTGTGTTTTTAAACTAAGACAGCTCAATTTAATGGGCAAAAATTGGTTTACATCATACTGTTAGATTAAGTTACATTGTTAATTTATTTGGATCCAATATTGCTAAAGCACGATAAGATAAGAGAAAAATACATCTGATTTTACCAAAAATAAAATAGAAGAATAAAAAACGTCAATGTTCAGTTCAAGCACATTACTCCCAAAAAGCTAATGTAGCAACTCGGAATAATTCCTCTAAATGCTGGACTCACTGAAGAATATCATGATATGAATGAAATGGCAATTGAGAAAGGACATGGAAAGCAAAGACATTCATGTTCATTATGTTAACTACACATGCCCTGTTAAAAAATAGAATCCAGCTAGCAGATCATTTGTTCCTACCTATGAATCTGCCACAGTTGTATGATGCCGTCTGATGTTGCTGCGATGGCTGCAAGGCAAAGTAGCCCCCCACAGGTAGTTTAGCACAAGAGGATTTTTTTGGTCACATGAACACCACCCTTTAGTAACGTCAGTGCTCCGAGAGACCATCAGAGCTCAGCGCTACTGAGTAGTAACTGGAGGCACATTTGAGGTCCACTCAGCTCTTTCAATGTATCTTTGCTGATGCATTCGACTTTATGCTATGCTTGGGCACCAAAGATCTGCCAATGTCATGCAAAAAAGACAGGCATAACTCTGCCAAAACTTACCATTATTGGGCTACAGCATCTTTCTAATCAGGTGGTAGAGTCCATGCTCAGGTCTGCCAAAGACTGTCTCTAATTTGGCCATCAGCAGCTCCTCTTAATCACACTTGGGGTTCAGTTGCACTTTTAAGCAGAACTGAGGCATTTTTGTAACCAGGTACTAGAATCCATAAATAGCTCTGCCAAAGACAATCTAATTCGAACAAATAGGGCCTTTCAGTCCACCTCTGAGCCAAATGTACTCCAAAGATGGCCTGCAGCATCTCTTTCTAATCAGGTACTAGAAACCTTAAAGAGTTCTGCCAATCACCATCTACTCTGGCCCTTACCATCTTCTATTCCACCTCTGGGAGAGATGACCTCTAAAGCTGACATGCGGCATCTCAGGTACTAGAAACTGTAAAGGGCTTTGCCAAAGACACTCTACCCTGGGCCTTAGCATCTTTTATTCCACATCTGGGGGAGATGGCCTCTAAAGCTGAAATGCAGTATCTATATCTAATCAGGGACTAAAAAACATAAAGAGATGTGCCAAAGACAATCTAGTCATACCATATTCTATTCCACCTCTGGGAGAAATGAACTCTAGTCTAAAGTGACCTAAAACATCTCTTTATTATCAGGTACTAGAAACGATAAGAGCTCTGCCAAAAAGCAATCTAATCTGAAGAATGTGGGCCTTTTAGTCCAGCTATGTTAGAGTTGAACTCTAAAGCTGACCTGTAGCCTCTCTGTCCAATGAGTCATTGGAGACCACAAAGACCTCTGCCAAAGACAATCTGCCCTGGCCCTTAACATCTTCTATTCCACCTATGGGAGCAATGAACTCTAGAAACTATAAAGAGCTTTGCCAAAGACTCTCTAACCTGAACATTAGGCCTTTCTAGTCCCCCACTGGACTTTAAATCAAAACTGCAGCATATCCTTCCAGTTGAGCACTAGAAATTATGCACATCTCAGCCGGTACCTTCCAGACCTGGCCTGCTAATGCTCCAGTGGTGAGCAAAGCAGTGCTCTGCCATTCGGCCTCTGCCTGATCCTGTTGGACCTCATGATATTCAGCCTCAATGTCCACTCAACCAGGTCTGCTAAAGCCCCTCAATGATTATACAGAACTGTATATGAACTGATCCCTTCAAAGCAACCTCCAAAACTACCTCTTTTCTATCACCCAGGAAGGATTTCTTGACAAGGTTTCAGCTGTAGAAGAATCACACGAGGAACTGTGTGGTGTGTGCAGCTCAGTCTAGATCTCATTTGGAATTAGAGCTCCCAATGAGTGGAAAAGCCACTGTGTGAACACTGTACCTGAACCCAAGAGGTGTCCGAATACCACTGTATTTAGACTGCATAGTCCGTCCACAATCGCATATGTGGCAAAATATGTGGTAAATAAAGCAGGTGTGGATATGACATGAGGAAAGGACATGTAGTAATGACAGCAGTAACCAAGGCAAGATTCACTTGCCTATCATTTAGTTCCTTAACTCTGCTGCATAGGCTTTCTTCTAGTGTTCATGTGCGTTGGTAGTTTAATGGGCGCTCACATCCCAGCTAAAAAAAACAGGCTTCAGATGCTTACTTGTTCACCAGCACTTGTAGCTCACCACGTTTCTTTGTATTATTTTGCACATTTATGAAAGTATTCACTCCCACATTTTTGATGAGCGTATATAATTATTTTTTTCTAGTTCTCTTGGGTGTTACTGAGAGACCTATGATAGCCCTGACCACATATGCAATGTTGACTAGGGTAATATGGAAAGGACATTAAATAAACCTAAAATATGAGAATGCTCAAAATTCCTGCAGTAATTAGCATTCTGCTTATTTTCAGGCGTGCTTCCATACTCTGAATGAGGGCTTGTCTTCCTCGTCTGCCAAGAGTTGGGTAGGGTACCCTCACGAGAGAAAATAAGGCCTCGTACAATGCTAGTAAGTATATTCAGTTACATGGAGAGATGGACATTTTGACCACATATATGGAAAAGCACGCCTTGTTCCACTTTGATGCTGAAAATATTTCCTGGGATCAAGAGCGGGGCATAGCAGGTAAAACCTCTAGAACCAAAAATTACAATAACGTGCATGCTTTTTGAGCTGTATAAGAGCTTTAAATAACAGATTTTACTAGTACCCGATTTGCGTTATTTGGTGCACTGACTTCAGGAGGATTGAAGCCAGAATCTGCTTTGCTTGCATGTAAACCCACGACCCTCTAGAACATCAGTCAGCAGTGAACGTTCATCTCCTTGAGCCATCCTGATGACATCAACCAAGAGTAGCTCTCAAAGTTACACTCCATCATTTCTAGTTCCTAGTGGACCAATAGGATAACTGATTAAATCAACACATATTTCTTCAGTGGTGGACGGTCTACTTTGCCTCCTTATATAGATTCAAAACTCATGGCCTGCTCCAGTCCACTCCTATCCTGAAAGTCTCGGGGTGATTCGTCAAGCGGGGGCCGAGAAAAAAGGGGGGTCCCAAAACACGTTTTCCCCATGCAATTTTCCATAGGGACCGTTAGTCGCAGCTACAGCCCGAACTGCTGAACGGAATTACACCAAATTTGGCAAAGAGGTAGCCCTTGGTTCACACTTGTGCCTTTTGGTTAAATGGTGTAAATCCGTTCAGTAGTTCCTGAGATATTCAAAAGTAAAAAGATAGATATATCTAGTGCCGTGGATCCTCCTGAGCACAAGCTTTATGCTAATTGGCTGTCAACACTTCAAACCAGGAAGTGTTGGCAGCCATCTTGTGCCTTGGTAACCGAGGCACATGAAAGCAGTGAAAAAAACCGCAAAAAGCGCAAAAAGGGGGCAGGGTAGAAACACCCTGACCCCCTAGGCCTGCTCAGGGGTCCCACAAGGACCCCCAAGGCCAAACATTTTTTTTAATTTTTTTTTTTTTAATCGCGGGATGCGCTTAGGACCCGCGCATCCCGCAGGGGAAAAAAAACAAAGCGCGGACTGCCGCGCTTTGTTTTTAATTAGCCCCCGGGGGGGCCAAATCCCGGGGGCAATATGCATATTTGAATGGGGGCCCAGAGGGGCCCGCCACCCCCGGGGCTTTACTGAGTTATGGGGGGGCTCTCAGCTCCCCCCCCAGCCCCGGGGACCGCCACCCCCGGGGTTTTTATATACATAGGTGGGGGGGCTCAAAGGCCCCCCCAAGCCCCGGGGGCCACCACCCCGGAGGCTTTAAATTAAGTGGGAGGGGGGGCCACGTGGCCCCCATCGTGGAGCCTTGTTGTGGCCCTAGGGACCACCACCCCCCAGGACCGGCTCCTGCAGTGTCCCGGGGTGCCCACGCCCGGGACACTGTAGTTTGCAATGACAGGGCGGGAGCCTCGCGGCTCCCACCCTGTCATAGCAAACTGCTTTACTTCATTGAAGCGAAATCAGGGAAACCTGCTCTCGCTTCAATGAAGCAAAGCAGATTGCTTTTCCACATGGAGAGCAGCATGTTAGCTGCTCCCCATGTGGAAAAGCAATGCCTGCTCCCGCAGGAGGCAGGGAGCCGACTGGGACCGTGGGGGGATTAGGGACCCCCCACAGCCACCAACCTGGTGGCCAACCCCTGGGGTTGGGGTCCCTGGGGTTATTAGTGGCCCAGGAGGGGGGCCACATGGCCCCCCTCCCCAAAATAAAAAAAACATGAAAAAGAGGCAGGCCAGCCCCGGGGGATGGGGTCCCCGTGGTCCTAAATGGCCTGAGGAGGGGGGCTACGCAGCCCCCCTCCATAAAAATGTAAAAAATAATTGGCCCAGAATTGGCCACGGGAGGGGGGCCACGCGGCCCTCTTCCCATAAATAATTTTTAATTTAAATAGGAGGTCAAGCCCTGGGGTATGGGGTCCCCAGGGCCCCAAAAAGTAAATGTTAGGGGGTCACACAGCCCTCATTACAAAAAAATTCACGCAATCGTCCCTAGGCCCCGCCCCCTCACAAAAACACTCTGCAAACGCGCCCTGTGGCGCGTTTTAAATTGGGGAAATCATTCCCTTGAATACTGGAGGTCCCTGGGGGCCAACTAGCCCACCAGGAACCTCCAGTATGTGCCAGGGGGCTGCGTTGCAGAGAGGTGTTCTGAAGCCACGCCCCTTTTTACACCTCTCTGCAACGCAGCTCTGTGGCGCTTAATGGAGGTAGCCACGGGGCACGTTTGCACAGTGGTGAAGGGAGGGGGTGGGGCCAGAGGTGATATGTGTGCAAATACGCCCAGTGGCGCATTTTAAGTTGAGGAATTAATTCCTCTTCAATCCTGAGGGTCCCTGGGGGCCAACTAGCCCATCAGGTACCTCCAGTAAGCACCACAGAGCTGCATTGCAGAGTGTTGTAAAAAGGGACGTGGCCTCTGAACACCTCTCTGCAACGCAGCTTCCTGGCGCATACTGGAGGTACCTGGTGGGCTAGTTGGTCCCCAGGGACCCTCAGTATTAAAGAGGAATTAATTCTCCAACTTAAAATGCACCACAGGGCGTGTTTGCACACATGTCACCTCAGGCCCTGCCCCTTCCTTCATCATTGTGCAAATGCGCCCCCTGGCGAGTGTTCAGAGACCACGCCCCTTTTTACACCTCTCTGCAACGCAGCTCTGTGGCGCTTACTGGAGGTACCTAGTGGGCTAGTTTGACCCTAGGGACCCTTAGGATTCAAGGAGACTTAATTTCCCACCTTAGAACGGACACAGGGCGTGTTTACACAGTGGTGAAGGGAGGGAACAGGGCCTGAGGTGACATGTGCAAACACGCCTTGTGGCGTGTTTTAAGTTGGGGAATCAATTCCCGTTCATTCCTGAGGGCCAACTAGCCCACCAGGTGCTTCCAGTAAGCGCCACTGCGCCGCATTGCAGAGAGATGGTCCAGGCCGTGCCACTTTATACACCTCTCTGTAACACAGCTCTGTGGCGCTAACTGGAGATACCTGGTGAGCCGGTGAGCTGGTTGGACCCAAGGGACACTCAGGATTCAAGGGGACTTTATCCCCCAAATTAAAACGGCCACAGGGCATGTCTGCACACGTCAGCTCAGCCCCCCTCCCTTCACCAGTGTGCAAACGTGCCCTGTGGCGCGTTTTAAGAGGTAGTTTTAATCCCCCTGCCCTATTATGTACTAGGGGCTTACAGAGGAGATCATTCTAATCACAAGGGTACCCCAACGCATAGTGTTCCTTAGTGTATGGAGGTGTTTTAACTGTATTCTAAGTGTCTTTTAGCATAGCACTGGCTCTAGGACTGGTTAGTCAGAGTCAGTTATGAACAGTACCCATATGAAAACGATATCTTCATTCTTCCTGCACTTTTCTTCGTCTTTGTGGAATTCTTTTGCTTCTTTTTTTATTTCTTTTTCTTCTTTCTGTGTGTTTTTTCTTTTTTTCTTCTCATTTCCTATCTCTGTAGGCGTAGTTAGAAACTAGCATTTAAAACACCTTAGAAATTACCTGAAAAAAACATAGGTTTCAAGCACGTTATAGTTACAAATTAGCATTTAAAAAAACCATTGCAATTCACTGAAAAAAAAATAGGTTTCAGGCACGTTATAGTTAGGAATTAGCATTTAAAAAACCTTAGAAATTCACTGAAAAAACCATAGGTTTCAGGGGTGTCATCAGTGATGTCATTTGAGATGTTATCAGTGATGTCATCAGTGATGTCACTGACCATGTCATGAATTATGTAATATGTGACATCATCAGCAGTGGATTGCGGGCGCGCGAGTTATAGTTAGCAGAACTAACTATAACAGAGGAATTTCAATGGTTTTGTACGAGTAAAATGTCCAGCTAACTATAACACCCCTGAAACCTATGGTTTTTTCAGTGAATTTCTAAGGTTTTTTAAATGCTAATTCCTAACTATAACGTGCCTGAAACCTATGGTTTTTTCAGTGAATATATATATATATATATATATATATATATATACATCCTGGGACCTGTAGTTCTCACGAATTTCAGGTTGGTGAGCAAGAACTAGATAAGGGGGCGGAGCGGGTCTTCACCAATGGGGAAGCTGCTGGACATTCATAATCAAGGTGTCTCAAAGCCTCCAGACATATAGGCATCTGAAGAAGGCCGGCAAAGGCCGAGAGGCATTATGCCACATATTTCCATTAAAGGTGTTTCCGAACAGTCCCCTGTGAGGCCTCTGCTCTTTCTTTTGGAGGAGGTGTTTGGGATATATATATATATATACATATATATATATATATATATTACCTACTGGCGGTCGCCAGTAGGTAGTTACAGTTAGGACCTATTTTCCATAGGAAATCCGCAACATTCTATTTGGAATAACTTTGGCGCCCGTTGACGAATGTTCGTGAAATTTTCAAAACTTTTGGCCAGCTCCGGTCCACTTCTATCCTGAAAGTCTCAGGATGATTCATGTAGCGGGGGCTGAGAAAAAAGGGGGGTCACAAAACGTGTTTTCCCATGCAATTTCCCATGGGACATTTAGCCGCAGCTACAGCCCGAACTGCTGAACGGAATTACACTAAATTTGGCAGAAAGGTAGACCTTGGTTCAGAGTCGTGCCTTTTGCTTAAATGGTGTAAATCCGTTCAGTTGTTCCGGAGAAAATCAAAATCACATATATATCTGGGCGGAGCCTAACCACACATCTCATTGTGAGATCTGATTGGATGTCAGTACTTCATCCAAGAAGTGTTGGCAGCCATCTTGGGACCAATATACATGATAGCACCTAATGAAAAAGCATTGCAGTTAATAGAAGGTTTTAAGACTTTAGTTACATTATAAATCATTTGTTGATGGTACCATACTCATTTTAGGAATTGTGGTGTGTTCTAAGGTGATTTTACCATGTGAAAAAGCCTTCTGCTGTGATATCATGAATTATGTTTGAGAGAAAACTATTTTCTCATGCTTTTCCCACAGAGGTTCGGAAGGTGATCTATAAGCTAAACTGAGAGCATATTTTCTGTAAATTCACATTATCTTTCTCAGTCATGTAAGAATGAAGTCTGACATTCTCAGTAAAACATGTACATCCAACAAGGGCAGAGACTTTCAGTTGATTCCTTTGTGTTCTACTGCAGCTTCCCAGAGTGTTCTAAAGAACAACTAGAGCGCTAACAGTCCTACTTATGACAAACATATTGCACACCTGAAGCTATCTTGATTGGAATAAAGTGGTAACTCTTAAAACATTTAATTTAAAAAGGAACAAAATGAGGGGGTTCATTTTGCTATAGAAAGTATGATTAGTGCTGCAGAAAGAAAATTTAGGGCACATTTTGAGTGACTTCTCAAATCCTCTTCTGTTTCATTAAAAAATTCTGACATGCAGACTGAAACATGCACTTTCAATACCAGCAGCAGACTTCCCCGGTGAGCAGTAGCTTTACTACAGTGATCTAATGAGCAACTAGAGTGCTAACATTCTGAATTTATGGCAAATGTGTGACACATCTGAATGCCTTCTTGATGGAATCAAAGTAAAAAACTGAAAGTATTTCCCACTGAGGAGACTGTAGTAAATGAGGAAATTAGGAAACTTCATCACAAATAAGTCTCCCAAAATGGCCACTAGAGACAAAAGAGCCCAAATGTAGCACAAATATCACCCCGATGTAGCCCAAGTATAGCCCAATGACAGAATGTCCCAGAGTGCTCTAACGAAAAACTAGAGCGCTAACAGTCTTACTTATGACAAAAGTATGGCACACCTGAAGCCATCTCGATTGAAATAAAGTGGTAACACTTAAAACATTTAATTTGCAAAGGAACAAAATGAGGGGGTTCATTTTGCCATAGAAAGTATGATTAGTGCTGCAGAAAGAAAAATTAGGGCACATTTTGAGTGACTTCTCAAATCCTCTTCTATTTCATTAAAAAATTCTGACATGCAGACTGAAACATGCACTTTTAATACCAGCAGCAGACTTCAGTGTTGAGCAGTAGCTTTACTACAGTGATCTAATGAGCAACTAGAGTGCTAACATTCAGAATTTATGGCAAATGTGTGACACATCTGAATGCCTTCTTGATGGAACCAAAGTAAAAAACTGAAAGTATTTCCTACTGAGGAGACTGCAGTAAATGAGGAAATTAGGAAACTTCATAACAAATAAGTCTCCCAAGATGCCACCAGAGACAAAAGAGCCTAAGTGTAGTCCAAATCTCACCCAGATGTAGCCCAAGTATAGCCCAATGACAGAATGTCCCAGAGTGTTCTTAAGAACAACTAGAGCGCTTACTGTCTTACTTATGACAAAAGTATGGCACACCCGAAGCCATCTTGATTGGAATAAACTGGTAACACTTAAAACATTTAATTTAATAAGGAACACAATGAGGGGGTTCATTTTGTCATAGAAATTATGATTAGTACTGAAGAAAGAAAAATTAGGGCACATTTTGAGTGACTTCCCAAATCGTCTTCTATTTCATTAGAAAATTCTGACATGCAGACTGAAACATGCACTTTTAATACCAGCAGCAGACTTTCGTGGTGGGCAGTAGCTTTACTACAGTGATCTAATGAGCAACTAGAGTGCTAACATTCAGAATTTATGGCAAATGTGTGACATATCTGAATACCTTCTTGATGGAATCAAAGTAAAAAACTGAAAGCATTTCCTACTGAGGAGACTGCAGTAAATGAGGAAATTAGGAAACTTCATAACAAATAAATCTCACAAGATGGCCACCAGAAACAAAAGCAGAACAAATATCACTCAGATGTAGCCCACATGTACCCAATGACAGAAGTGTGCAAAACACTTATATTTTGTGTTTTTGCAGTTTTATATAGTGCAGACTTGTCAGGTATTGGAGTGCTTTACATGAGCATTGGTTACATCACACACGATCAAATTCATTTTGGTTGTAGACATGGGGAGATTAAGTGATTTGACCAGAATCACAGAATGTTGAGCTGAAGCAGAAACTCCAACCTGGTTCCCCAGTTGCAAAGTCTGCAGCTCTGGAAGTAACACCACATCCTCTCCCCTAAGTGCAACATTTAATCAAGTGGTCAACTGGATAAAAAAACATAAAGATAACAAATAATTTAAAAGTGCTTTGTCGCTATTTGAAAATTCAGAAAATATGTCCTCATTTTAGTTTTTTAGATCACTAACCATAATTTTGATGCAAATAAGACCCTCTCATATATGTAATTTCTAAAGGAAATGCTCTAGGTATTACAGTTTTGATTACATCAAGATGACGTCAGGCGTTCCACACTTTTTTAATAAATATAGAATGTTAGTAATCTAGTTGTTCATTAGGATACTGTTGAGAGGCAGAGGCCAGGGGCACGGACTCTGAAAATTGAAGGCAGGTAGGAGGGTGCAGAGGCAACAATTTGACCACACTGGGCAGACAGGAAGGGCAGTGGCAGCACACCAGACTATGGAGGGCAGTGGAAAGGGGGGCAGGGGCAACAAACCAACAATACAGGACTGGCAAGAGAGGCTGTGGCAATATAATAGACCATTGTGGGCAGAAGGAAGAGGCAGTGGTAGTACAACCATACATGCCAACAGACCCGATTCAGCCAGGAAATGTCCAATGTTTTTAAGCTCAAATGGGCTTTATTTGATCTGTCTCCTGTCTACAATCTCCTCTTTTTCAATGTAACTCAAAGGGGAAAATCAATACCCCAGTTTATTTTCAAAATCTCCCTCTTACCAAGTTCAAAATGTTCGCAAGTATGGTACATTGGATCATGGAAGGCAGGAGGAATTGGCGTAGGGACATGGACTCGGATAACAGAGGACAGGAGGGACATGGAGAGGTGCACCAAACTGACCCTCATCAGGGTTTGCAGCAGCACAATACACCACACAGGGCATGCGGGACGGGAGTGCAGCACAATAATCCATAGAAAGCAATAGGGAGGGGACAGGACCATGCACATGGACAACAGAGAACAGAGGGAAAAGAGGCAATGGTAGCTAGCTGACCATAATGGACAGACAGGAGAGAAAGCTGCAGCATAACAGACCATAAAGGGCAGGAGGGACGGATCAGGGGCATTACAATGGAACAGACAAGCCAGGAGGGAGGGAATAGGGGTCTGCACATGGAAACAGAGGGCTGGGGGCAAGGGGGCAGGGCAGGAGCAGCAAGATGTCCATGGAGGTCAGGCAGGATGGGCACTAGAAACAAGACACACCATGGAGAGCAACAGTGACACTATGATGGCATACACACAGACCATGGAGGGAAGGTGGAAGGGGGTCAGGGGCAGCTAGCTGACCACACAGGGAAGGTGGGAGAGGCCGTGGCAGCACAGAAGACCATGCATGGCAAGCGGGAGGGTTAGTCACAGCACAATGGCTATGATGGGCAAGAAGGAGGGTGCAGGGGCATGCACAAAGGACCATGGAGGATAGAAGGGAGGGTCAGGACCTGGGCACAGACAAGAGAGTTCAGGGGAAGGGGCCTCACAACAGACCGCGCGGGCCGGGCAGGAGGAGCAGTTGCAGCACAAAAGACCAGGGAGGGCAGAAGGGTGTGGCAGTAAAATGGACCATGGAGGACAGGAGGAAGGGGATAGTGGCATGGCATGTGGACAGGCAGGGTGGGGGTGGCAGGGACAGGTTACAGTCATCTGACAATGCTAGGCAGGTGGGAGGGGAGTGGCAGCTCAACAGAACACTCAGAGTAGATAGGAGTGGCAGGTCCATGGAACATGGTGGTCAAAAAGGATGGAGCAGGGGCATGCACAAAGACATCGGAGGGCAGGGGGAAGGAGAATAGGGGCAGCAAGCTAAGCACAGAGGCTAAGCAGGAGGTCAATGATGGGGCATAGAATTGGGCACTGGAGGGCAGGAGGAGTGGACTGGTACATCATGCTAAATGGAGGGCAGTGGCAGCACATCAGACCATGCATGGCAGGAGGGAGTAGGCTAGTCCATGGATTCAGACAACAGAGGATAGGGAGGAGGTGGATGAGGCAGCAAGCTAAATGTTCAGAGAAGGTGGGTATTAGGAACTTTATTGTTTTTAAAATGTGTGTCTGTGCGAACTACTTAAAATATGAACAAGTATGCAGCATAATCTCACTTTTATTCAGGAAGAAGAGGACGTTTGTGACTGTGACTCCGGGCTCACTTGGCAGAAACACCCCCTGACCCTCTACACCCCCCATCGCAAAATGTAATGCCTGTGAAAAGAGTAGGTGAACACAGTGTTATATAGAACATAGTCCTGAGAGCACGATTGAAAATGAAAACTAAATATAGTGTATGGTATAACCTATGCACCAAAAAGTGTGATATAAGATGAACCGGGCGTGAAATATAATATGCAATACATTGTGTGCAATGACAGATTCATTGGAAGAGCGCGAGATAGCACAGGCACTAGCGCGCGCTATGCGATATGCGCCTTGGAGTGTAATATGCACAGGGCAGTGTTGTGTAACCTAAGTAGTCTCTAAAGTTGTAATATAAAATATGTGCTGGGGAGTGTAACGTTGCATATGCACTGTGACAGAGATATGGATCCCAGATTGTAATATGTATGGTATAGCGCTGTGCGTTATAACATGTGCATCAAGGAAGGCATGTTAGATGGGGCAATATAACCCGTGCGAAGGCAAGTGTGGCATGACATATTCACGGGGTGGTGTTACAGTGCACATGGGCTGGAGAGTGTCATAGAATACGCACTAGCTGGTGGAATACAACACAGAGGTGTGTGGCACTCGGCGGGCACTGGTGGGTGTAACACAGCATTGGCTCAGCCAGGAGCGCGCTGTGACTCTCAAGTGAGGTTCGTCTCCTTTCCAGAGAGTAAAATAAAAAGTATTACACATCCGGCGGTGGATGTGTATTTTATTAACCGTGAGGGGGGTTTCTTGCATAGTTTTGGTCGAATTTTTGTCGAATCCCCTTTGAATGGCTTGGTGTGCATGTGTATTATATGTGCCCGTCAATAGCTACCCATGTTTATATAAATAAACGACAAGGGTGTCTACTTGGAGAGTACCCACCGGCGGGGGTGCCGGGATTAGACACGGTAGGGCGTCAGACACATCAGAGCTTCACTAGCGGTGTAAATACATTCCACGTGGATTCATTGTATGCATAGTCGCCTTTTAATGAATATCACGCAAATCGTCATGGTGATAGGTACATATGGTTTGTTCAGCATGTCCTAGGTGCTTCTATAAAAAGATCTTTTTTTAAAATAAAAAATAAAAAGGCCATGCCCCGGGGGTTGGGGTCCCCGGGGCCGATTAAGGCCTTGGGAGGGGTGCCATGCGGCCCCCAACCAAATTTTTTTTTCAAAAAAAATAATTAGGGGGCAGGCCCTGGGGGATGGGGACCCCAGGGCCAATAAATTAGAAAAAGAAGTGGGGCCACACAGCCCTCCTTCTTAAAAAAATAAAATGAATAAAAGACCGGCATCGTGCTGGAGGCCATTCCCCCTCCTTGCAGCACTCTGCAAACGCGCCCCCTGGCCAGTTGTAAGTTGGGGAATTAATTCCCCTTCGATACTGAGGGCCCCTGAGGGCCAACTAGCCCAACAGGTATCACCAGTATGCGCCAGGGAGCTGTGTTGCAGACAGGTGTTCTGAGGCCACGCCCCTTTTTACACCTCTCTGCAACGCAGCTCTGTGGCACTTACTGGAGGTACCTAGTGGGCTAGTTTGACCCTAGGGACCCTTAGGATTCAAGGGGACGTAATATCTCAACTTAGAATGGCCACAGGGCACGTTTACATAGTGGTGAAGGTAGGGGACGGGGCCAGAGGTGACGTGTGCAAACACGCCCTGTGGCGCATTTTAAGTTGGGGAAATAATTCCCTTTCAATCCTGAGGGACCCTGGGGGCCAACTAGCCCACCAGGTGCATCCAGTAAGCGCCACTGCTCTGCGTTGCAGAGAGGTGGTGCAGGCCGTGCCCCTTTTTACACCTCTCGGCAATGGCGCTTACTGGACGTACCTAGTGGGCTATTTTTCCCCTAGGGACCATCAGGATTCAAGGGGACTTAATCTCCCAACTTAAAACGGTCACAGGGTGTGTTTACACAGTGGGGAAGGGAGGAGACGGGGCCTGAGGTGACATGTGCAAACACGCCCTATGGCACGTTTTAAGTTGGGGAAATATTTCCCCTTCAATCCTGAGGGCCCCTAGGGGCTAACTAGCCCACCAGATGCGTCCAGTAAGCGCCACTGAGCTGCGTTGCAGAGAGGTGGTCCAGGCCGTGCCACTTTTTACACCTCTCTGCAACGCAACTCTGTGGCGCTTACTGGAGGTACCTAGTGGGCTAGTTGGACCCTAGGGACCCTCAGGATTCAAATGAACTTAATCTCCCAACTAAAAACGGCCACAGGGCGTGTTTACACAGTGGTGAAGGGAGGGGACGGGGCCTGAGTTAACGTTTGCAAACACGCTCTGTGGCGCGTTTTAAGTTGGGGAAATAATTCACCTTCAATCCTGAGGGACCCTGGGGGCCAACTAGCCCACCAGGTGCTTCTAGTAAGTGCCACTGCACTGCGTTGCAGAGAGGTGGTCTAGGCCGTGCCCCTTTTTACATCTCTCTGCAACGCAGCTCTGTGGCACTTACTGGAGGTACCTAGTGGTCTAGTTGGACCCTAGGGACCCTTAGGATTCAAGGGGACTTAATCTCCAAAATTAAAATGGCCACAGGGTGTGTTTACACAGTGGGGAAGGGAGAGGACGGGGCCTGAGTTAACGTTTGCAAACACGCTCTGTGGCGCGTTTTAAGTTGGGGAAATAATTCACCTTCAATCCTGAGGGACCCAAGGGGCCAACTAGCCCACCAGGTGCTTCTAGTAAGTGCCACTGCACTGCGTTGCAGAGAGGTGGTCTAGGCCGTGCCCCTTTTTACATCTCTCTGCAACGCAGCTCTGTGGCACTTACTGGAGGTACCTAGTGGTCTAGTTGGACCCTAGGGACCCTTAGGATTCAAGGGGACTTAATCTCCAAAATTAAAATGGCCACAGAGTGTGTTTACACAGTGGGGAAGGGAGGGGACGGGGCCTGAGGTGACGTGTGCAAACACGCCCTGTGGTAGGTTTTAAGAGGTAGTTTTAATCCCCTGCCCTATTATGTACTAGGGGCTTACAGAGGAGGTCATGCTAATCACAGGGGGACCACAACGCATAGTGTCCCCTAGTGTATGTAGGTGTTGTCACTGTTTTCTGAGTGTCTTTTAACATAGCACTGGCTCTAGGACTGGTTATTCACACTCAGTTACCACCAGTATCCGTCTGAAAAAGTTGAGGGTACAGGATGATTTTGCAACAAGGCTTCTTTCTGCTGTTCTGTTTGTTCTTTCTGCACGTTATCCTTCACCCTGCACTTTTCTTCGTCTTTGAGGACTTCTGTTGCTTCTTTCTGCATTTCCTTTTTTTCTTTCTCTGCGTTTTTTCTTCTTTCTTCACATGTCCTATCTCTGTAGGCATAGTTATAAATTAGCATTTAAAAAACCTTTGAAATTCACTGAAAAAAACATAGGTGTAGGAGAGTAGGGTCTGCTATCCTATGGTCACCCCAAATTTTTGCTTTTTGCTTCACTGGTTTTTGACATATTGAGGCTGTGGGCCTGCCAATCAGACCCCCAGCCTGCTGTTCTCTCTACTAAATTAAAACTATGCACCCTAGGTGCATAACCAATTGGAAGTGGATCACCCTGTCAGCCCCTGTACCAGTGTACACTAGGTACCCAGGGCATTGGTGTACCCAAGGCCTGCCAGGGGCTGCAGCATGTATTATGCCACCCCAGGCTTGGCCTAACAATCTGACACAACTGGCTGATCACTCAGCTGGGGTAAGTTGGTGTAATCACCTCTTACTTAGGTGTAGTATACCTATACCTAAACTTAAATGGGACACCTGGTAACCTATAAGTCACTCCTATGGCAGGCCTTAACAATCCTGAAGGCAGAGTGCTTGGTTCCATGTGAGATGGTGCTCTGGCATGAGCTGAGCCTGTCTGCAGTGGTCGGAACAACTTCCTTCTACTGTTTCCAGATGTCGTCATACCATATACTCTTAAGTGCATTATGAACCTCGCGGTTAAATGCTATCTTTGGTTTGGCTTTATCAAAACATGTCGAGTAAGGTGTCATACGAATTGGAATACTAACCCCTCGCCAATTCTGGCGACGGGGTTAGCATTCCACCCTTCTAGAGGGACACGACATGTACAGTGCCTGAAACCCGGGTAAAATCAGACATAGCCTCAGCTCCACAAAATGGATGCTGCCACCACAGACACAAGTCTGCCCTCCTGCTGCTGGGAGTCCTTCCAGCTTGGGAGGTGTGGACAAAGGGTTTCCTGCCAGGGGAGGTGCATGCACCACCCCAGACAGGATTTTGTGTATTGGTCAGGTAGGGCTTGAAAGAAACCAGACATGCCTGTGGCTCACAAGGAGCCTCGGTGCATATGCCAGTTCAAACCGGTCCTGGGGCACACCAGTCCCGGGCCTGGGGCGAGCTGGACAAAGGATTGGGGGTGTAACCACCCCCCTTCCTGGTCCCACCCATAGGGAGGGACCTAGCAGGTAGTCCGGCCCCTAGAATCCGAATAAAGGTAGGAGCTGTGTCCTAAGACTTCAGACATCCTGGAATCAACTTGAAACTAAGAAGAAGACGGGAACTTCGACATTCTGCTGCACAGAAGACTGAAGAAAATCTCCCCTGTGGTCAGGGAGTGACCACCTTGCTAACGCAAGCACCATCCAGCGAATCACCGTCTGCTTTGCCGCCGCCTCCCGCCGGAGCCCGAGCCCAGAGACTGACAAGACCTGGACCTCCAGACCTCTCACCGCCCGATCCACAGTCCCTGCAAAGAGGAGACCCGTGGAGGCACCGAGACACGTGGAGCCAGCCATCTTGAAACGACTACGACAAGCTGACCAGTGCAACAACCGAGGCTCCCTCCAAGTTGTGCTTTGGGTCCTGAGAAGCCCAACCCTCGAGCAGCATCTGCACCAAAGGTGAGCCCTCCAGCATCTCCACGATCTGCGTGGGGCCCTTCTGCATTTTGCCACTCGACGCGCCTAACCGGTTGCTGGCCCGCTGGCTAGTGGCCATCTTGGCGACGAAATCTACGACAAACACCGCTGGTCTGGTTGCTCCAGACTGGCCCTTGCTCCCCTCCAAAGGAGCAATCCCTCTGACCTTGCTGGTCAGAACCAACAGCTGATTTCTGAATCCTCCTACAATTGCTTTTGCCAAGGCTTGTTTGCTTCGATCAAGTCGCCGACACCGCCGACAGCGAGAGCCTGCGTGGGACAGCTCGTGAGCCGACTCCTGGACGTCGTCGACCTTCAGGGACCACGTGGCTGCAGAGTCAAGCTACACCTCATCACCTGTTTGCACCCGACATCGCCTGGTACCCACCTGGTGCCACGCTGGTCACTGGCTAGTGACTGTGAACACTGTCCCCTCTGCTTACAGGTCTTCAACATCTCCGATCCACTCTTGGATCCACTGCATCTCTTCCCGACCGACCGCCTGCAGCATCTTTGTCCCAGGCTCAACGGAACAGATAGAAGAAACCCGACGCACTTTGAGGCCTATGCACCCGCTTCCTGTGGGTGAGGTAAAGCTGGTACTCCGGTGCCCATGTGTAGTAATACATCTCTAGTGCCTGTGTTCCAAATCTTAAGTTCCTAGGTCATCCGGAAGATTCCTTTTGCAGTAACTTTGTACTTTTTACGCACCCATTGAAACCTATGGGAGCCCGCGTGTGACTATTTGCTCTGCACACGCCACCCGTGGACCTCCTGGTCACTAACTGACGTTAGCTCCTTGTAGGCCCAGCGATTCTAGAGGCCCTAGGCCTTTTCCCTTTTCTGTTCGTGGTACTTATACCACTATTTTAGTATATGGTTTGAGTGGCCACCAGGGCCTATCCATATAAAGTGCAACTTCTGTGTATTCTACTGTAATCTTGTTTGACGATTTGTGCTCCTGTGCTCATAAAGAGACTAGGGGTTACTTTGAGAAATAAATACATATATATTTTGAATATATATCTGTGTGGTGTCCTTTCATTGGTATAAAAGGGGGTTACTATTGGTAAAACAGCTTGCTTAACACGCATCACGAGTTTAGCCTCAAAGACTGCTTAGCCTACGCTACCACTAGGGCAGCTAGTCCAAAAAGGTTGACTTACAACCACACCATAAGGGTTGCTTGGCATGGTACAAGGTGGTCACTAGAACTAGTGAACAGCATATACCAGGCCAACTTCTCACATTGGTGAGCAGCGGTTGGATTTGAGCTTGCTGTGTTTTACCATTGTAATCTCTTGGTTACCAATTGAAAGATCACATAGGTACCTGTAGGTACATATAAAACAAGATTAGATATACTTAAGTTCTACTGAACTTAGTTGTTGTAGAGCAAAGGGAGTAGCACACCCTGACTACAACTACTAGATAGGTTTAGTAGGTAAACCCAAGTGTAGGTAGGTTGCAACACATCCACCCACACTTAAGAGCAATGGCCGGGGCAGAGGGGTCCACTGTACCCATCTCTGTTGAGAGTGACCCCCAGAGGGCACCATCCAGCTTTGCTACCCTTAATCAGAATGAGCTCAGGCATTTGGCAACTCTTAGAGGCCTTAAACAGCCCAAGAACCCAAACTCTGCTAAGCTCAGAGAGCTCTTACAGAATGATGAGAATCAGAGAGCACTCAAGAAAGCTTCCCAGTTAGCCCCCTTAGGGACAGGAACAGGAGGCCCCCCTTCTAAAGATGCCACTGAAGTACCCCTTCCCAATAGTCACCCCTTAGATGGGATGCCTACCACAGAGGATGAGAGTGAAAAGGATACTGACAGTAGTGAGGATGAAGGGAGAACTAGCCCAGTGCCAAGTATTATACTTGGCCCAGCTAAACCAAGGCTATTGGGGACTGACAGTGGGTTCAACCCACTGGATCTCCCCAGTGGACTTAACACAGGGCTTGGAAGGCAAAGGAATCGCTCAGGTGACTCCAATGCTTCCCATGGCTCTAGAGGCTCTCAAGGTCACTCCAGGAGAAGGATGACCACCCCTCAGAGGAGGGAACATGAGGCCAAGATGCAAGAGGCCCAGCTGAGGATCAGGAAGCAGGAGCTAGAAGTAGCCCTGATGGAAGAGAAACTTAGCAAGGCTAGACAGCATAAAGAGAGTGGGTCTATACCCACTGGTGGCAGCATTGTCCCTAAGGACAAAGATAGGGTTTTCGACAATAGAAACCTGTCTAAGGTTGTGCCCCCCTACAAAAGTGGGGATGACATCCACAAGTGGATAACTGCTCTTGAGAGAGCCTGCAAAGTACAGCAGGTTCCTGAAGATCAGTGGGCAGCAATCCTCTGGCTCTCCTTTGAAGGAAGAGGCAGAGACAGACTCCTCACTGTTAGAGAAGAGGATGTCAGAAACTACAGAGTCCTGAAGAGTGTTCTAGTTGATGGGTTAGGCTTAACCACTGAGCAGTACAGGTTAATGTTCAGAGACACCCAAAAGACACAGACTCAGGACTGGTCTGAATACATTGAATGTGCCACTAAGGCTTTGGAGGGTTGGTTGCTGGGAAGTAAGGTATCTGATTTTACAGGATTGTATAATTTGATGATGAGAGAACAGATTTTAAATAACTGTCAAAACCAGCAACTGCATCAACACTTGGTTGACTCTGATCTGACCTCTCCCCAAGAATTGGGAAAGAAGGCAGACAAATGGGTCAGAACCAGGGTTAAGCAAAAGAACCAGAACCAGGGCCAAGGGGGTGATCAGAAGAAAACAGACCAAAAGGGTGGAGATCAGAAACCTAAAGACCAGAAGTCTTCAACAGGGCCCCAAACTACTGCTAAGGAGGGTGGGTCCCAACAGTCCAAGAAGAAGAAAGAAGGTCAGAAGAAACCCTGGTGCAATCATTGTAAAAATACAACTCACTGGACTAGTGATTGCAAAAAGGGTGGAGCCCCCAACACTGTTGCCCCTAAGGCACCTGCTCCCAGTACTACTGTTAGCAGTGTTGGTCCCCAGACAAAGGGTGTAGTGGGAATCACTATGGGAACTGAAGGAGATTCTGACTTAGACAGAACCCTTACACAGGCAGTCTTGATCTGTGATGGGGACATTGATTTGTCCCTGACTGTGAGCCCCAGTAACCTGGGCAAGTACAGACAGACTCCTTTAATTAATGACAAAGTGGCTCAAGCCTACAGGGACACATGTGCCAGTGTCACTATGGTGACACCAGGCTTTGTGGATCCTGGACAGTACATACCAGGTGAGAACTACCTGGTGACCAATGCCAGCAATGCCACTACTTCACATAGTGTGGCAGTTGTTAACTTCTCATGGGGAGGGGTAACTGGCCTCAAAAGGGTTGTGGTTAGTGCAGACCTCCCAGTAGAATGTTTGTTGGGCAATGACCTAGAGAGTTCTCTATGGTCAGAAGTGGAGTACAGGACTCATGCAGAGATGTTAGGTATATCATCACATGTCCTTGCTGTGACCAGGTCACAGGCCAAAAAGTGCCTCACTGAACCTCAGGTCTTGGATCCTGGAACAATGGACCAAGTACCTACCAAGAAGAAGAACAGGAGGGTCAAGGCTGTGCCTTCCCCCCTGCCTCAGAGTGATGATCAGCCTTCCCAGGAAGCTGATCTAGAGGACCCTGAAGGAACTGTCCCTGAAGAGCTTGAACCTGACCAGGTTGAGTTTCTGGGGACAGGGGGACCTTCAAGGGCTGACTTGAGGCAGGCTCAGTTATCCTGTCCCTCTCTTGAACCCCTCAGACAGCTGGCTGCTGCTGAGGCTGCTGGGAATGCTCAAGGTACCCATAAAGTGTATTGGGATGAAGGGCTCCTTTATTCAGAGGCTAGAGACCCCAAGCCTGGTGCAACCAGGAGGTTGGTCATACCTCTGCAATTTAGGGGCTTCCTTCTTACCTTGGCCCATGACATTCCTTTAGCAGGACACTTAGGCCAGAACAAGACTTGGGACAGGCTTGTCCCTCACTTTCACTGGCCCCATATGAATGAAGATACAAAGGAGTTTTGTCGCTCCTGTGTTACCTGCCAAGCCAGTGGCAAATCAGGTGGCACAACAAAGGCCCCCCTGATACCACTACCTGTGGTGGGGGTTCCCTTTGAAAGAGTGGGAATAGACATAGTGGGTCCCATGGATCCTCCCACTGCATCTGGGCACAGATTTATACTGGTGGTAGTGGATCATGCCACCAGGTATCCAGAGGCAATTCCCCTTAGGACCACTACAGCTCCTGTTGTGGCCAGGGCCCTGCTGGGAGTATTCTCCAGAGTGGGGTTTCCTAAGGAGGTAGTATCTGACAGAGGTACCAACTTTATGTCAGGATACTTGACAGCTATGTGGAAGGAATGTGGTGTCAACTACAAGTTCACCACCCCTTATCACCCACAATGCAATGGGCTTGTTGAGAGATTCAACAAGACCCTAAAGGGTATGATCAAAGGATTACCTGAAAAGCTCAGGCGAAGATGGGATATCCTTCTACCCTGCCTTCTGTTTGCTTACAGAGAGGTCCCACAAAAAGGAGTTGGCTACAGCCCCTTTGAATTGTTGTTTGGGCACCCTGTGAGAGGCCCACTGTGTTTGGTGAAGGAAGGATGGGAGTTACCTCTCAAAAAGCCTAAGCTAGACATAGTGGACTATGTACTTGGTCTCCGCTCCAGGATGGCTGAGTATATGGAGAAGGCATCTAAAAACCTTGAGGCAAGCCAGGCCTTACAGAAAGCTTGGCATGACCAAAAGGCTGTCTTGGTTGAGTATCAGCCAGGACAGAAGGTATGGGTGTTGGAGCCAGTGGCCCCAGCAGCACTCCAAGACAAATGGTCTGGACCCCATACAATCCTGGAAAAGAAGGGAGAGGTCACCTACTTGGTGGACCTAGGAACTCCCAGGAGTCCCCACAGGGTACTCCATGTTAACAGGCTTAAAGCATATGTTGACAGGGCAGACATGGGCTTGCTCATGGCTACAGATGAGGGACAGGAGGAAGAGAGTGACCCTCTCCCAGACCTGTTGTCTCAGAACCCTGAAGATGGCTCAGTTGAAGGAGTGACCCTTGGAGGCAACCTCACTGCCCATCAGCAGACTGAATGTAGACAGGTTCTACAATCATTTTCACATATGTTTTCCTTGATACCTAGTCAAACTGACTGGTGTACCCATGTTGTGGACACTGGTGACAGTCTGCCTGTAAAGAACAAACTTTACAGACAACCTGACCACGTCAGGGACTGTATAAAGGCTGAGGTACATAAAATGCTGGAATTAGGTGTCATTGAACCCTCAGAGAGCCCCTGGGCTAGCCCAGTGGTTCTGGTCCCCAAACCTCACACCAAAGATGGCAAGAGAGAGATGAGGTTCTGTGTGGATTACAGAGGACTCAATGCTGTCACCAGGACAGATGCACACCCTATTCCAAGGGCAGATGAGCTCATAGACAAACTAGCTTCTGCAAAGTTTTTGAGCACATTTGACTTAACAGCTGGCTATTGGCAAATCAGATTAGCTGAGGAGTCTAAGGCCAAAACAGCATTCTCAACCCCAGGTGGGCATTATCAGTTTGTGGTGATGCCCTTTGGTCTGAAGAATGCACCTGCCACCTTCCAAAGGCTGGTGAACCAAGTCCTTACTGGGTTGGATGACTTTTGTGCAGCATATCTGGATGACATTGCTGTCTTTAGCTCCACCTGGGAGGATCACCTGATCCACCTGAAGAAGGCTCTTGAGGCCCTGCAGAGGGCAGGCCTCACTATCAAGGCTACTAAGTGCCAGATAGGGCAGAGTAAGGTTGTGTATTTGGGCCACCTTGTAGGTGGGGGCCAAGTTCAACCACTGGAGAGTAAGATACAGTCCATCAAGGATTGGTCCCCTCCAACCACCCAGACTCAAGTTCGAGCTTTCTTGGGCTTGACTGGGTATTACAGGAAGTTTGTTAAGAACTATGGGTCCATTGTGACTCCTCTTAATGATCTGACATCCAAGAAGATGCCCAAAAAGGTTCAGTGGACAGTAAGCTGTCAAAAGGCATTTGATGACCTGAAGGAGGCCATGTGCTCTGCACCTATCCTGAAAAGTCCTGACTACTCCAAAGAGTTTATTGTCCAAACAGATGCTTCTGAGTTGGGTGTGGGAGCTGTGCTGTCACAACTTAATGTAGATGGTCAAGACCAACCCATTGCTTTTATTAGCAGAAGGTTGACCCCCAGAGAGAAGAATTGGTCAGCTATTGAGAGGGAGGCCTTTGCTGTGGTGTGGGCCCTGAAGAAGCTGAGGCCATACTTGTTTGGCACTCACTTCAAGATTCAGACCGACCATAAGCCCCTCTTGTGGCTAAATCAGATGAAGGGTGAAAACCCCAAACTGCTTAGGTGGTCCATTTCCCTACAGGGGATGGACTTTACAGTGGAGCACCGGCCAGGTACTGACCATGGGAATGCAGATGGTCTCTCCAGGTACTTCCACTTAGGACATGAAGACGAGACTGGTCAAGGCTAGTTTAATGTCCCAGCGTTTGGGGGGGGGTTGTGTAGGAGAGTAGGGTCTGCTATCCTATGGTCACCCCAAATTTTTGCTTTTTGCTTCACTGGTTTTTGACATATTGAGGCTGTGGGCCTGCCAATCAGACCCCCAGCCTGCTGTTCTCTCTACTAAATTAAAACTATGCACCCTAGGTGCATAACCAATTGGAAGTGGATCACCCTGTCAGCCCCTGTACCAGTGTACACTAGGTACCCAGGGCATTGGTGTACCCAAGGCCTGCCAGGGGCTGCAGCATGTATTATGCCACCCCAGGCTTGGCCTAACAATCTGACACAACTGGCTGATCACTCAGCTGGGGTAAGTTGGTGTAATCACCTCTTACTTAGGTGTAGTATACCTATACCTAAACTTAAATGGGACACCTGGTAACCTATAAGTCACTCCTATGGCAGGCCTTAACAATCCTGAAGGCAGAGTGCTTGGTTCCATGTGAGATGGTGCTCTGGCATGAGCTGAGCCTGTCTGCAGTGGTCGGAACAACTTCCTTCTACTGTTTCCAGATATCGTCATACCATATACTCTTAAGTGCATTATGAACCTCGCGGTTAAATGCTATCTTTGGTTTGGCTTTATCAAAACATGTCGAGTAAGGTGTCATACGAATTGGAATACTAACCCCTCGCCAATTCTGGCGACGGGGTTAGCATTCCACCCTTCTAGAGGGACACGACATGTACAGTGCCTGAAACCCGGGTAAAATCAGACATAGCCTCAGCTCCACAAAATGGATGCTGCCACCACAGACACAAGTCTGCCCTCCTGCTGCTGGGAGTCCTTCCAGCTTGGGAGGTGTGGACAAAGGGTTTCCTGCCAGGGGAGGTGCATGCACCACCCCAGACAGGATTTTGTGTATTGGTCAGGTAGGGCTTGAAAGAAACCAGACATGCCTGTGGCTCACAAGGAGCCTCGGTGCATATGCCAGTTCAAACCGGTCCTGGGGCACACCAGTCCCGGGCCTGGGGCGAGCTGGACAAAGGATTGGGGGTGTAACCACCCCCCTTCCTGGTCCCACCCATAGGGAGGGACCTAGCAGGTAGTCCGGCCCCTAGAATCCGAATAAAGGTAGGAGCTGTGTCCTAAGACTTCAGACATCCTGGAATCAACTTGAAACTAAGAAGAAGACGGGAACTTCGACATTCTGCTGCACAGAAGACTGAAGAAAATCTCCCCTGTGGTCAGGGAGTGACCACCTTGCTAACGCAAGCACCATCCAGCGAATCACCGTCTGCTTTGCCGCCGCCTCCCGCCGGAGCCCGAGCCCAGAGACTGACAAGACCTGGACCTCCAGACCTCTCACCGCCCGATCCACAGTCCCTGCAAAGAGGAGACCCGTGGAGGCACCGAGACACGTGGAGCCAGCCATCTTGAAACGACTACGACAAGCTGACCAGTGCAACAACCGAGGCTCCCTCCAAGTTGTGCTTTGGGTCCTGAGAAGCCCAACCCTCGAGCAGCATCTGCACCAAAGGTGAGCCCTCCAGCATCTCCACGATCTGCGTGGGGCCCTTCTGCATTTTGCCACTCGACGCGCCTAACCGGTTGCTGGCCCGCTGGCTAGTGGCCATCTTGGCGACGAAATCTACGACAAACACCGCTGGTCTGGTTGCTCCAGACTGGCCCTTGCTCCCCTCCAAAGGAGCAATCCCTCTGACCTTGCTGGTCAGAACCAACAGCTGATTTCTGAATCCTCCTACAATTGCTTTTGCCAAGGCTTGTTTGCTTCGATCAAGTCGCCGACACCGCCGACAGCGAGAGCCTGCGTGGGACAGCTCGTGAGCCGACTCCTGGACGTCGTCGACCTTCAGGGACCACGTGGCTGCAGAGTCAAGCTACACCTCATCACCTGTTTGCACCCGACATCGCCTGGTACCCACCTGGTGCCACGCTGGTCACTGGCTAGTGACTGTGAACACTGTCCCCTCTGCTTACAGGTCTTCAACATCTCCGATCCACTCTTGGATCCACTGCATCTCTTCCCGACCGACCGCCTGCAGCATCTTTGTCCCAGGCTCAACGGAACAGATAGAAGAAACCCGACGCACTTTGAGGCCTATGCACCCGCTTCCTGTGGGTGAGGTAAAGCTGGTACTCCGGTGCCCATGTGTAGTAATACATCTCTAGTGCCTGTGTTCCAAATCTTAAGTTCCTAGGTCATCCGGAAGATTCCTTTTGCAGTAACTTTGTACTTTTTACGCACCCATTGAAACCTATGGGAGCCCGCGTGTGACTATTTGCTCTGCACACGCCACCCGTGGACCTCCTGGTCACTAACTGACGTTAGCTCCTTGTAGGCCCAGCGATTCTAGAGGCCCTAGGCCTTTTCCCTTTTCTGTTCGTGGTACTTATACCACTATTTTAGTATATGGTTTGAGTGGCCACCAGGGCCTATCCATATAAAGTGCAACTTCTGTGTATTCTACTGTAATCTTGTTTGACGATTTGTGCTCCTGTGCTCATAAAGAGACTAGGGGTTACTTTGAGAAATAAATACATATATATTTTGAATATATATCTGTGTGGTGTCCTTTCATTGGTATAAAAGGGGGTTACTATTGGTAAAACAGCTTGCTTAACACGCATCACGAGTTTAGCCTCAAAGACTGCTTAGCCTACGCTACCACTAGGGCAGCTAGTCCAAAAAGGTTGACTTACAACCACACCATAAGGGTTGCTTGGCATGGTACAAGGTGGTCACTAGAACTAGTGAACAGCATATACCAGGCCAACTTCTCACAATAGGTTTCAGGCACGTTATAGTTAGGAATTAGCATTTAAAAAACCTTAGAAATTCACTGAAAAAACCATATGTTTCAGTGGGCGTTATAGTTAGCTGGACTTTTCACTCATACAAAACCATTGAAATTCCATTATAGTTAGTTCAGCTAACTATAACTCGCGCGCCCGCATTGCACTGCTGATGACGTTGATGACAAATTAAAAAATTGTATTCTTCAATTTCTAACAAACCCATGTCTTTCCAATCACTTAACTGACTCTTGGAAGAGGCTTGTACAATTCTCATAGTCTTTTCTGTTACTCATTTCATAACTCTCATAATCTGAGAGTTGACACATTCCCTCATTTATGTACATCTCACGAGACATCACCACCACATTGCCGCCTTTATCAGCTTTTTTATGACTATAGAATTATCATTTCTAAGACTTTCAATGGCAGCTATTTGTTCAACTGAGAGGTTTGTTCCACTTTAGAGATACAAGTCTCGAAAAAAACTGAGATCAGGGGATTTTTCACCCGTCGAAAATGCAAAGCATGTAGGAACAGCAAAAATTGTAAAGAATACACATTTTCTACAACAACTAAACCCTATGAAATCAGAAAACATGTGTCATGCAACACGGAATATGCTATCTATGCTCTGAGCTGCCCTTGTGATAAAACATATATTGGCAGAACATTACACAAGGTAAAGAAACGCGTTTTAGAACATCTTAGAGCTATCAAAAATGGGGACAGACATTATCCAGTCGCAAGACACTTTCAAGAGCAGCATAACCAGAATGAAAATCTTCTGAGTTTTTGTGTCTTAGACACAATCAATGCTAATGTCAGAGGAGGCAATCGAATTCAAGACTGGAGACGCCTTGAATCGAGGCTCATTATACAATACCAAATTGTGGCTCCCGGTGGGCATAATTGCGATGGAGAACTGTCAGTTCATTTAGGCTGATTATCAGTAGATATTGACAATGTATTTTCTGAATTGTAAAAAACCGATGAAGAAGAATGATGTAAATATCAGTGAGATCTGGATGGAATTGAGTCATTCTCCTTTTTTCAGAGATTAATTATTAACCCCTTCAGCGCGGCGCGGATTTCCGCGCTGTGCTGCAGGTTCTGTGCGCGGGCGGAGCCATGACGGAGTGGTTCCGTCATGCGCACAGCGCAACCGACGCGCATGACGGAACCGCTCCGTCATGCACATCAAAGGGGTTAAGTAACTGCTGCTGCAATGTGAAAAGATTAGTTTTATTGTCTATGGTTTTATATGAATTTTAATTATTGACGTGAACATAAGATGTTGACTGATAAATTCATTTTCTTTTCCTCTGTCCACTGGGAAAATAGGATCGGCTTTGAGAAACTTGAGATTTAATTAAGGTATGGTTTTATGGGTGAGAGGAGGTGGACTGGTGAATATTGAATTAGACTATGACAGCTCACAGAATGTGTCTGTGACTGATAAAGTTTTGTAACATTGAAGCCCCTGGTTAATATATCAATGAGGCGTTTTTCTCCAGTTTGTACCCATTCTTCCAACACTGCAGTTTTTTACACCAAAAATACTATGTAAAATGAATTTAGTATTTGTTTGGATTAAAAGAAAGAATTTGTGAATGTTCCAAGTGATTCTAACTTGGAAGTCTGTCGATTATGTTCATTAGTCACATGACATGTTTATTTAAACCTGAGCTAACACTGACAAGTTCACTCGTGGACAAGGGGATTGTCCCCGAAACGTGTAGAGTCTGTCAGAGCCACCTGTGTGAATAAATCACTTTCTGCATAACATTTGGAGTCCACAGTATGCTGTTTGTTTAAAGGGTTCAGTGTTGGATTGATATATATATATATATATATATATATATATATATATATATATATATATATATATATATATATATATATATATATATATATATATATATATATATATATATATCTTTCTTTTTTTTTTTTTACCGAAAAATACAAAGGTTACAGGGACATTATAGTTAGGCTGACATTTCACTTGTACAAAACCAGAGAAATTCAACAGTTATAATTAGCTTAACTAACTATAACTCGAGTCCCTGCAATGTACTGCTTATAACCTCACATGTTACATCACTCATGACATGGTCAGTGACATCACTGATGACATCTCAAGTGACATCATGAAGTGACTGAGTGTTTTTTAAAGGTTTTTGAATGTTAAATATATGTACCAAGGTGTATTGATGAATCAGTGGTTGTATGAGTGCCTGTATGGATGAGTCAGTGGGTGCATGACTGACTGTATAACTCGGTGTGATTGATTGGTTGTCTGAGTACCTGTATGGGTGTATGAATGTCTGTGTTGGTGGGTGGGTGAGGGGGTGTGTGACTGCCTACATGGATGAGTGATGAGGTGAGTCAGTGGCTGTAAGGGTGACTGAGTGTGTTTATGGCTGTGTCGGTGAGTGAATGGATGTGTCAGTGGTATTTTGGGTGAGTAACTGTATATGTGGAATGCAGTATAGGTGAGTTTTAGAGTATATGAGTGACTGTATGTGTGAGTGAGTGATTGTGAGAGTGGCTGTATGGGTGAGTGTGTGCTTGTGTCACTGACAGTATAGGTGAGTGAGTATGTGTTAGTAATTGTATGAATAAGTGAGCAGGTGAATGTATAACTGTATATGTGAGTAAGTAGCTGTGTGATTGACGCTATGGGTGACTGAGTAGGTGTGTGAGTAGATCTATGGGTGACTGACAGAGTGTGAGTGGCTCTATAGGTGTATGAGTCGATATATCAGTGGCTGTATTAGTGAGTGAGTTGGTGTATGAGTGGCTGTATGGGAGACGGAGTGTATGTGTTTGTAGGCCTATCAATCAGTGAGTGGGTGAGTAAGTACTGGTATGGGTGTGTCAATGGTTTTGAGATTGGAAGTGTGGAAGTTGGAGTGGGTGTATGAAAGAATATATTGCGGTGTGAGTGGGTGCATCAGAGATTCTGGCGATGATGTCATCAGTGATATCATTCGAGATGTCATCAGTGATGTCACCAGCGATGTCACTGACCATGTCAGAGTGATGTAATATGTGAGGTCATAAGCAGTGCATTGCAGGGGTGTGAGTTATAGTTAGCTCAGCTAACTATAACTGCTGAATTTCTCTGGTTTTGTACGAGTGAAATGTCAGCCTAACTACAACGTCCCTGTAACCTTCGTTTTTTTCAGTGGATTTCTAAGGTTTTTAAAAATTCTATTTCCTAACTATAACGTTCCAGTAACCGTTGTTTTTTTCAGTGCGACCACCAACACATCCAAAAATATTATGCAAAAGAATGCAATCCTTACATTGCACTACATATATTACTATACACATACTACTTTCAAAGCATGTTTAAACTCATATTTTTGTACTAAGTTTCTTTAAAAACCATCTTTCAGACCTATTTCCCGTTTTCGCAGTTATTCGGGACATCACGATGACGTCTTTAACCGTGATGATCACGCCTTTTCCATAAAGTCTAAAACACATATATCAACACATACTACAGGTTTTTAGACACTAAAGGTTTCTTACAGTATTCTCCAAGTCATGTTTTTAGAGAGTTTCTATAGAACCCCTCTCTAAAACCTATTTTACCATTTCATTGTGACTCTGGAGGCCGCAATGATGTCGGTAATCACGGGCACGTCGTGAAAACGAAAACATTTGCAGACATTTAGTGACCACCAACATATCCAAAAACAATATGTAAAAAAATCCATTCTGAACATTTCCCTACAAATTTTAACACTTACATACTTGTTTCAAAGCATGTTTAAACTCATATTTTTATACTAAGTTTCTTTAAACACCATCTTTCAGACTTATTTTCTATTTTCGCGGTTATTCGGGACGATGCGATGATGTCTTTAACCGCGACGATCGCGCTTTTTTCCATAAAGTGAAAACACATATATGCACACATATTACAGTACTTTACAAACCAGGGGTTTATTACTGTACACTTCAAACTCATGTTTTTCTAGTGCATTTCTAGAACAACCATCTCTAAAACCAATTTTCCGTTTTTGAGGTGAGGCTGGAGATTGTGATGACACGGTTTGGTCGCGAAAGCGGAAAGTGTTGAAAAACGAGGCAGCATTTGTGAGGCCTGCACAAATAACATGACTACATTTGTCCTTCACTGGGAATCAAACACCCAATTGCAGCACCTGACTCTCAGAGGGTAGCGTTGCAGAGCAGTCTGAGGCTTACTCAAGGGAGGTGGTGTGGGCTAGTAATCGTCATTTGCAGGTGCGCAGAAATAACACTCAATAATTGATTGTCCAGTCTGTACTTTGCTTTATAAAAGTAAGAGTACATTTATTACACACACACACTACGCAATACTATGCACCAATTTACAAATATACATAAGCTGTTGGAATTACTACTTTGTGACATTGCATAAGATCTCCACCCCTCCCGCAGGGTGGGTGGGGTCTAGTACCACCACTCCTATGTATGCACATCATCTTGCCCCCAATGCAGTTAGTTGTACATAACCTTGAGTGAGGGCCCTGCGCACTGGCACCTTCCCAGTGGCGACCCACCCCACTACCTCAACAAACATTAAAAAGGGGTACACCTGCCTTGGTGACAAATGACCCTGACTGAGCATCTCCTACTGACCATAAAGTATGCGCCTCTATATCTTAAGGGCTACCAGTCTGGGGTCTACACCTAAGCGCAGCAGCAAGACTACATGTTTACGCACACTTTAGAATGACAGTACTCAGCACATTTGTGGATCTTTAGAATGTATTGCAATTACAGCCCTAAAGGCATCACAGATGAAATCACAGGATTACATATACAGCCAGACACCCTAGCAGGAAAGTCTGGCCACATAACCCCACTTTGCTTATGACATCACCTTACACCAGTTCTTCACATTGAACACGTGAACTGATGTCCCTCTAAAAGAAATATCCATTAGTACATGCATTTCAGTGCAATTGCACCTCTTCGCCTCCAGGGGATGCCCTTCTTTAGACATCCCCAACTCAGCCCTTTATCCCTTGGTGCACTTTTCCACACACCTCCAGCTGTAGAACAAAAGTTCCAGCCCAGGAGATGTTCAAATGCTAGCTGAGCCCTTGAGGGGTTATTCTTTCTAGTCCCCAGGACACCTAGGGTGGGACTTTTCTTCTTTGGGCTGGGGTAGGCTGCGCTGCTCCTACAGCTCCCCCCACCCCTCCTTCAACAAATGAGGGTGACCCC